>NC_135234.1:687284551-687609301 GCF_051348905.1 Ranitomeya variabilis
CTTAAGTGGTTTACATGGAGTTTGGATAATTCTGACACTTCATCCTACTAACACTCCCAGCGACCCAACCATAACAGCCGAATTATAATATCATTTTATTCAACCTGGATGATGAACGCTGACATATAAATAAGTAAAATAAATGATTGCTAGAATTGCTATATTTGGTTAGGCTGGTTTCACATTTGCGTTTAAAAACGCAGCGTTTAAAAAAAAAACACGCATGTGGTGAAAAAACGCATGTAAACACGTGCAAACGCTGCGTTTTTTAGACGCATGCGTTTTTGCATGCAGAAAAAAAACCGCGGCGTTTTGCCGCGTTTACATGCGTTTTTTCCTGCGTTTGCGTTTTTGAAACGCATGCTGAGAAGTGTGTGACAGCTGCCAATCATCAAAATCAACAAGAAAACCCACTATAAATAGAAATAGCTAGGGTTAGGGGTAGGGTTAGGGTTAGGATACCTAGGGTTAGGGGTAGGGTTAGGATACCTAGGGTTAGGGGTAGGGTTAGGGGTAGAGTTAGGGTTAGGATCCCTAGGGTTAGGGGTAGGGGTAGGGTTAGGGGTAGGGGTAGGATACCTAGGGTTAGGATCCCTTTATCACCTTGATGGTGGGGGGTGGCTTATAAGTTTGTATTCTTTTTTTTTTCTATAAAAACGCATGCGTTATTAACGCAAACAAACGCATGTGCTTAAAAACGCATGCGTTTACATAGACAGCAATACGTTTTTTTGCCGCGAAAAAATGCATGCGGTTTTTTGCAGCAAAAAAACACCACTAGAAATTACTACAGGTTGCATCTCTGCAACAAAACGCAAGCATGTCAAAGCATGGCAAAACGCATGCAAAAAAAGCATGCATTTTTAATGTTAAGTATAGAAAAAAAAACGCATGTGTTTTTTAGCGCTAAAACGCAGCGGCAAAAAACGCAAGTGTGAAACCAGCCTTATCTGACCCTAACAAAAAAAAAAACCTGGATAGATTGAGATCAAAAAGTTGTATATATCCCGAAGTGCTACCAGTAAAAGCTACAGCTCATTCTGTAAAAAAAAAAAGAAAAAGAAAAGCCTCCTACAACTCTGCCCAAGGAAAAGTTGAGTTATTGGTTTGTGATTGCAGCAATTAGCATTACATCTCTCTCTCTCTCTATCTATATGTATATGTATATATATATATATATATATATATATATATATATATATATATATATATATAGCTGAGTGTGTGTATGTATCAAGCCACACCCACTCCACATAGCCCCTGCCCACTCCGCATAGCCGCACTGACTCCACACGCAAAAAGCCCTGTCCACACGGCCCATGTTGTTGGCACACACGGGCGGAGACACATTCACCTCGAATGCCACCTTGCAAAACTCACCAGGGCCGTTGCCTTCAGAGTATCAGTGCGCGGCAAGCACACGCCACTTCTAGCTCCGTTGTTTCTAGAATGGAGTTGCCTTTAGGCATGACGATGAGGAAATTGCCAATATATGAGGCGAGATCCGATATATGAGGTAATATAAACCCATATATGGGGAAATCGCCAATATATGAGGTAATATAATCTGATGTATGAGGTGAGATCCGATATACGAGGTAATATCCAATATATTAGGTAATATAATCTCAAAGATGAGGAAATTGCCAATATAGGAGGGTATGTAATCTGATATGAGGCGAGATCCCATATGTGAGGTGATATAATCCAATGTATGAGGAAATAGCCAATATATGAGGTAATATAATCTGATATATGATGTGATATCTGAGATAATATAATCCCATTTATGAGGCGATATATGAGGTAATATCCAATGTGAGGTAATATCATCTGTTGCACGGGGAAATATAATTTCCATATGAGGCAATATAATTTTATAAGAGCTAATATAATCGAATATATTAGGTAATATCTGTTATATGAAGTACCATAACATAATCCCAAATGATGCAATATAATCTGATGTACGAAGTAATATCCAATATTTCTACTTCGCCACATTGGGGGACACAGAACCATGGGTGTTATGCTGCTGTCGCTAGGAGGCTGACACTTAGTTGAGACAAAAAGTTAGCTCCTTCCCTGCAGTATACACCCTCATGCTGGCTTCCAGAGACCCTGTTCAAGCTTAGTGTCTGTCGGAGGCACACAGGGTCTGCTATTCAAACCAGAATTTCTCTTTTTTTTTTTTTTTTTACTATTTAACTTTTTTACCTGGATGAAGGGGCGACGGAACCTTTCAAGGCTCCGATCTCCCTGAACCAACAACAGGCGAGCACAGAGGGTGTCGCCTCTCTGTATCCTCTCCTGCGACGTGGGATGCCATGCCTGGGCTGATTCTAGGGGCGACGGGCCCCTTCAAGGTCACAGATCTCCCCTCCTCCCTTAACAGACGAGCACATGGAGTGTCACCTCCACGTATCCTCTTCTGCAGCCAGGCCTATTGCCGGACATTTTGCCCTGCCCACCAGGTTATACCCTCGGATGCTCAGAGGCACCCTACATCGTGGCGTCCGTGCAGCCCCCACTGCATCACCACTGATAAAAAGCGGATGATGGAAGGAGGCGGATGGTTCCTCTCCACCCCCCTTTTAAGGGGATGGTGGATGGAGGCTTCCCCAACCCTGCACCGTCCTGACTACGCCGGGCACAGCTCTGTCCTGCGGCATCTGCCATCCCCTTCATATCTGAGTAAGTGCCACCCGGGAGGGGTCGTTTTCCGGCGGTCATAGGAGGGCTCCATAGCGGCAGGGACTCCACAGGGCTCAGCGGCATCTTTCCCGGCGGTCTGTGGGTGCGCGCCAAAGCCATAAATTAAGTCCCCGGCTTTGGCCTAGTGCGGGCCGCATCACAATACGCCCCGCCCACCGCTCGCATCACTCTTTTGGCTCCGCCCCCAGACCTGGCGCTTCTCGCTCCTTGCGAGACTACCTCCCAACTCTCGACAACCATCTTCCCCCACTGCACAGCAGCTCCGGCCGCCTTCTGCACGTGTCAGCATTCCTGGATGCCGGTCTTCCCCTACTCAGCGCCACCTCATCAGATTGCTGGACACAGGACCTGGGTAAAGAGACTGCACTAGGGGTTTTCCTGCAGCTTTACCCCACATCGCTTTCACTAGCAGCTTTTTTACTTATATTGGGGTACATCATGTCGCAGTCAAGGGCTGAAAAGACTACAAAGGTACATACCACCTTTTTTTACTGCGCGTACCATCTGCCAGGCTCCTCTCGGCCTCAAAGCTCCCTTCTCTGCTCAGCCTGTGATGCCCAATGTGCTCAGGAGCCCTCCACCGCTACCGACCCCAGTGTATCTAGCCCCCCCCGAGTGGGCCTTGTCACTGTCGCAGTCCATGGCTTCACTGGCCAAAGCGATTGAATGCCTTCATGACCCCTCTGGGGAGCGGGGCACTCATCTACCTGGGTTAAGAGACCCCTCCCTTACAGGGGAATCATTGGCCAGCAGGGGCCGCTCTCACCTGAAGGAGGTACAGACATCCAAAAAACGGATCCGCACTACCTCACCTGAGCATTCACCACGCCATTCAACCTCTGGTAGCTCCACTTCTCGCTCACCCTCTCCAGGGGTTCGCAGCGATCATGACTCTGAGTATGAGTCTGAGGCATCCTTGGACCCGGATTCTCCGGAGTTTCAATCGACTGTGGATTCTCTCATTGAAGCTGTGAATCACGCGCTAAAGGTTGATGACCCTAATTCGGCTCCGGATCATGCGGTATCTTTTAAAAGAACCAAGCGATCCCATAGGGTGTTCGCCTCCCATCCGGATTTTTTAGATATAGTCCGGCGACACAGGGAGCGACCGGATAAGCGCTTTACGGGAAAAAAGGCCCTGGAAACGAAGTATCCCTTTTACGGAGATCTGGTCAAAGATTCAGAGCAATCGTAGCCACGTGGGGGCAAAGCCACCCTCCGGGCTGAAGTACCACTCCCCCTGTTCCTGTAGGTCGGGTAAAATTACCGTTAACCCTTTCACCCGACCTGCAGGAACGCGATCATTCTGTGACACAGCATATGCGTCACAGGTCGGATTGGCACCGACTTTCATGACGCATACGCTCTGTCACAGGTCGAGAAGGGGTTAAGCATGCCATCATACATCCATTTCTTAAAAAAACAACCCTCGATAAAAACTGTGCCGCTAATTATAGACCTGTCTCTAATCTTCCCTTCATATCTAAACTCCTGGAACACCTGGTCCTCTCCCGTCTTATCCGCTATCTCTCAGCTAACTCTCTTCTCGACCCTCTACAATCCGATTTCCGCTCTTTACACTCTACTGAAACTGCCCTCACTAAAGTCTCTAATGATCTAATAGCAGCTAAATATAATGGTCACTACTCCATGCTAATTCTCTTGGATCTCTCCGCAGCATTCGATACTGTGGATCATCAGCTCTTCCTCACTATGCTCTGCTCCATCGGCCTCCAGGACACCGTTCTCTCCTGGTTCTCCTCCTATCTCTCTGATCGCTCCTTCACTGTCTCTTTTGCTGGTTCCTCCTCCTCTCACCTTCCCCTTACTGTTGGGGTTCCTCAAGGATCAGTCCTAGGTCCCCTCCTTTGCTCTTTGTATACTGCCCCTATTGGACAAAAAATCAGTAGATTTGGTTTCCAGTACCATCTCTATGCTGATGACACCCAATTATACACTTCTTCTCCTGATATGACGCCTGCCTTTTTAGAAAATACCAGTGATTGTCTTACCGCTGTCTCTAACATCATGTCCTCCCTCTATCTGAAACTGAACCTGTCAAAAACTGAACTCCTCGTGTTCTCTCCCTCTACTAACCTACCTTTGCCTGACATTGCCATCTCTGTGTGTGGTTCCACCATTACTCCCAAGCAACATCCCTGCTGCCTTGGGGGTCATACTTGATTCCGAGCTTTTATTCACTCCCCACATCCGATCACTGGCTCGCTCTTCTTATCTGCATCTCAAAAACATTTCTAGAATTCGCCCTTTTCTTACTTTCGACTCTGCAAAAACTCTTACTGTTTCACTCATTCATTCTCGTCTGGACTATTGTAACTCTCTACTAATCGGCCTCCCTCTTACCAAACTCTCCCCGCTCCAATCTGTCTTGAATGCTGCAGTCATTTTCCTCACCAACCGTTACACCGATGCCTCTACCTTGTGCCAGTCATTACACTGGTTACCCATCCACTCCAGAATCCATTACAAAACTATTACCCTTATCCACAATGCACTCCATAGCTCAGCACCACCCTACATCTCCTCCCTGGTCTCAGTCTACCACCCTACCCGTGCCCTCTGCTCTGCTAATGACCTGAGATTAGCATCCTCAATAATCAGAACCTCCCACTCCCGTCTCCAAGACTTTTCACGTGCTTCGCCAATTCTTTGGAATGCACTACCCAGGTTAAAAAACTGTAGGGATTGTGGATTAGTCGTAAGCGTGCCCTAAAACCGCATTTGTTCAGACTGGCCTACCGCCTCAACACATTAACCTAACTATCCCTGTGTGGCCCATTCAGAAAACTTAAACCATAATCAGGTTCCCTCGCATTATGTTCTCATACACTTTGACGTTAATAGCCCTCTGTGTCTGTACTGTTTCATATTTAGGCTGTTTAACTGGTTCATGCAGCTTTACATGAACACCCGATCCTTACTTTATTGCTGCTCCGAACAACGAACGCAATTGTTACCATCAACCTCTCGTGTCTCCCCTTTTTCCTCATAGTTTGTAAGCTTGCGAGCAGGGCCCTAACTCCTCTTGGTATCTGTTATCTGTAATGACTGTTGTCTGTACAAGTCCCCTCTATAATTTGTAAAGCGCTGCGGAATACACTGTGTGCAGAATTTTTAGGCAAGTTGTATTTTGATCACATAATACTTTTTATACATGTTGTCCTACTCCAAGCTGTTCAGGCTTGAGAGCCAACTACCAATTAAGTAAATCAGGTGATGTGCATCTCTGTAATGAGGAGGGGTGTCGTCTAATGACATCAAAACCCTATATAAGGTGTGCTTAATTATTAGGCAACTTCCTTTCCTTTGGCAAAATGGGTCAGAAGAGAGATTTGACGGGCTCTGAAAAGTCAAAAATTGTGAGATGTCTTGCAGAGGGATGCAGCAGTCTTGAAATTGCCAAACTTTTGAAGCGTGATCACCGAACAATCAAGCGTTTCATGGCAAATAGCCATCAGGGTCGCAAGAAGCTTGTTGGGCAAAAAAGGCGCAAAATAACTGCCCATGAATTGAGGAAAATCAAGTGTGAAGCTAACAAGATGCCATTTGCCACCAGTTTTGCCATATTTCAGAGCTGCAGCGTTACTGGAGTAACAAAAAGCATAAGGTGTGCGATACTCAGGGACATGGCCAAGGTAAGGAAGGCTGAAAAACGGCCACCTTTGAACAAGAAACATAAGATAAAACGTCAAGACTGGGCCAAGAAATATCTTAAGACTGACTTTTCAAAGGTTTTATGGACTGATGATATGAGAGTGACTCTTGATGGGCCAGAGGCTGGATCAGTAAAGGGCAGAGCTCCACTCCGACTCAGATGCCAGCAAGGTGGAGGTGGGGTACTGGTATGGGCTGGTATCATCAAAGATGAACTTGTGGGACCTTTTCGGGTTGAGGATGGAGTGAAGCTCAACTCCCAGACCTACTGCCAGTTTCTGGAAGACCACTTCTTCAAGCAGTGGTACCGGAAGAAGTCGGTATCGTTCAAGAAAAACATGATTTTCATGCAGGACAATGCTCCATCACATGCCTCCAACTACTCTACAGCGTGGCAGGCCAGTAAAGGTCTTAAAGAAGAAAAAATAATGACATGGCCCCCTTGTTCACCTGATCTGAAGCCCATAGAGAACCTGTGGTCCCTCATAAAATGTGAGATCTACAGGGAGGGAAAACAGTACACCTCTCGGAACAGTGTCTGGGAGGCTGTGGTGGCTGCTGCACGCAATGTTGATCGTAAACAGATCAAGCAACTGACAGAATCTATGGATGGAAGGCTGGCGAGTGTCATCATAAAGAAAGGTGGCTATATTGGTCACTAATTTTTTGGGGGTTTGTTTTTGCATGTCAGAAATGTTTATTTCTAAATTTTGTGCAGTTATATTGGTTTACCTGGTGAAAATAAACAAGTGAGATGGCAATATATTTGGTTTTTATTAAGTTGCCTGATAATTCTGCACAGTAATAGTTACCTGCAGAAACAGATATCCACCTAAGATAGCCAAATCTAAAAAAAAAAACCCACTCCAACTTCCAAAAATATTAAGCTTTGATATTTGAGTCTTCGATTGAGAACATAGTTGTTGATCAATAATAAAAATAATCCTCTAAAATACAACTTGCCTAATAATTCTGCACACAGTGTATGTTGGCGCTATATAAATAAAATTATTATTATTATTATTATTATATCTGATTTTGCCTTTTATATTACATATAATTATTTGTCATTCTCTAGGTATCTGACATTCAGGCAAGGTCTGTAATACTGACTTGGTCGCCTCCTTCCAGCCTGATCAGTGAAGAAAATGATGGGAGTGTTACCCCTGAAGTGTACACTTATGAAATACTAATATCCAACAATGGGAAGGATGGAAAATACAAGGTTGCATACAGGTATGTGACTCATTTTATTGGCACCTTGAAAGAATCATTAAGAAGACCTGCCCTTGCTGTTTTCTTCATTTGATCAGTATAAAGCTGGTTCATATAGAAGAATATGCTCAGCAGATGCTATTCCTGTACAGGTTGGTTTTATGCAAGGCATATACTGTGCATGTAGTACAGAAAAGAAACCGTTGACGGTCTCCTAAAGCCTTGTTCACACATGCTCTAGGAAACATCAGTTTGTGTTTTTTTTCTTTTTAGTACAACAGCGTATGGCTAATTAAAGTTTTTCTGCTTTGCTTTTTTCGATATCACATTCTTTCAAAAACTCAAATACCGTAGTGTTGAATTGATCTTGCTGACACTGCCTTTTAACCCCTTCACGACCTTGGTCAGGTGGCGCTTGCCAACCTTAGACGTACTGAGTATGTCCAGGCAATTTTCACCGGCGAGTGTCAGCTGTTCCTGAAAAAAAATTTGGGGCTAAAACAGCTTTGAAGGAAAAATGTTTCCCCATTTTTACGGATCAACGTAAAATTCTGTGAAGCACTTGGGGTTCAAGGTGCTGAACACACGTCTAGATAAATTTCTTGAGAAGTCTAGATTCTAAAATGTGGTCACTTGTTGGGGTTTTCCACTGTTCAGGCACATTCGGGGCTCTAGTAAAATAAAGTAAAAGCAGGGAAAACAACACAGGCAAAACCATAAATATCCTCTATTCATTATGATGAGGGTATATTGCATGTGAAAGAGGAAACAAATGCCTGTACATGGAATATTGCAGGACACACCAAATACTGCAAAAGCAAAGAAACCACAAAAAATGGTGCAACAAAGTCCACAGAATTATGCCAACATCTTTATTAAATATAAATGTACAAAACAGGAATTAAACAATGGTGAGGGGTTAAAATCTGCTTCAGAATACACAGAACGCATGGAAATGCAGGATCTCCACTGCGACAGCAGCCAGGCACTGTGCACTTGGAACAAAGGGCACCAATAGCCACTGCAGACACCATAGTAATAGTACTTAATAGTAACAGGAAGATAAAAAGAGCCTGCAAAGATAAAGAACCAAGTGACACATAGGTAAGATGGTAATCCAGTAAGGTACCTGATCAGCTGATGACGCAGGGGGACCGCGCACTCCAGGCCCACCCCACATTCGGGGCTCTCCAAACACAACATGATATCTGCACATAATTCCATGAAAGAGAGCATTCCAAAATGTCATGTATCTCACCACACATCTAGATTGGTTCCTTAGGTGGTTTGCAGTTTTTACAATGGTGTCACATTTGGGTTTTTTTTTTTTTTTTTTTGGCATCTAGGCCCCTCAATGTCTCACTTCAACCCTTCTAACTTCCTAACCAAAGAAAATTATGTTTAAAAATTGTGCTGATGTAAAGTTGACACGTGGGAAGTTTGAAAATTGCTAAATTTTCACAAACTTTCAGATTTTTTTCACAAACAGACGCAAATCATAACAAATAAATTTTACCACTATCATGAAGTACAATATGGCATGAAAAAAGTATCAGAAACAGTGGGATCCATTGAAGCATTCCAGAGTTATAACCACATACAATTCTGCCTAGTGTCACTTTATCATTTGGCCTGGTCAAGAAGGTGCAAACAGGCTTGGGGGGGTAAAGGGGTTATGTAAGCGCTGATCAGTTTATTATGTTCTCGATCAGCTTTCACTGAGGTCAAACATCTGCTTTTCTTCACCTGCAGAGTATTGCTGAGTATAAGTTTTGCAATGAGCTGCTTGACTTTAGTTGTTGGTTTTGACTTTGAGAATTTCTTCTGTTTTATTCTAAAAATGACAAATAACATTTTTGAAAGAATATACTGCATGCAAATTGCCTTAATAGGAGCAATAGTGTAAATGCCTAAGACGTCTAGAAATAAATTATTTTCACACATCAAATGACTGCACAGCTAAGTCACAGATGCTTTCATTTTCTTTTCAGCGGAGAGAAAACTAGTGTTACTGTGGATGATTTGAGACCTGCGACAGATTATCACGCCAGGTCGGTGACACCATTATGTGTTGTGCTGTATTTAGTTTGTGGATATTATTTTGTCTATCTGTCACATCAGTTATAGTGTTTCAGTTTTATCATGAAATGATAAATGGCTCATGTCTAGCTCATGTTGGTTACTGGTAAGTTAATCGCCAACCGTTTCCAAATTATTTTGATGTGAACATACATCTTTTTTTATGAAGGACCCACGTGTGACTATGTGATGTGTTCATGCTCTGCAGTATAAATAGTGTCATACACTATCAGAAGGGAAACCTTTTGCTGTGCCATAATTGAGTAAAATGGTTGTCTGGGACTTGTATATTGATGGCTGTAGGATTGGTCATCAATACCAGGTTCATTGAGTTGTGACCCCCTTCACCCTTACCAGTCAACTGTTCCCGAAGCTGGCTGCTGACAGATTTGTTCAGTTGCACAGTGGAACAGCACATCTCCATCAACCATATAGTGGCTGCTGCGGGATACACCAGATCCACCTCTAATCATACGAATGTTCAGGAATGCTCCGCAGCTACTATACAGCCAGCAGAGCTGTGCAGCTTGGCAACTGATCACATCCTGCATGCACGTAAACAGCTGATCTTCGGGGGTGCTGGTTGTCGGAACCCACCGATCTGGTATTCATTATCCTAAGCATAGGCTTTATCTATATAAAGGTAGAGGACAGCCGCTTTAAGCACAAACTTAACTCAAAAGACTTATAACTGATCTGTCCCCAGATTTCACATTACAAACTGCATATGTTACAAATAGATCTGAGACCTGATGAGGGTGCTGTATATACTTAGGAAATCTGTGTGAGAATGGCTGTATATTATCCTTTAAGAAAGTTCTGTCTCCTTGGCCTCATTGGCAGCTCCTTAGCATCCGTCCTGCTGCTGAGATCTCGCACTGCTCAGTGCAAGCTGCAGAGGCTGAATACACTTGGATTCATGAGCGCTCTCACTGCTTAGCTGAACACATTATGTGCTTCTTTTTTTTTTTTAATATGAAGATTATACAGCCATTCTTATGTGGATTTTTAGAGTAAGTGCAGCAGCCTCCCCTGGTCTAGATCTGTTTCATAACGTATGCAGTTTTGTATTTTCAAATGTGGTGACAGATCTGTTTTCACAAGCTCACTTTTAGGGCCAATGTACTATAGATCTGAAAACTGTAATTCAGATAAGATGTACTATATGAATATATTTCATGTATCCAGTTTCATGTGTCATAAGTCCATTGCTCATTGCAAATAAAATGTATGCAACGTGGATCCACTTAGCAGTTCTGTATATATTGTAGCGCTGTTGCGCGTCTCGTCAGACAGCCCCGGTGTTGCGTTGTGGACCTGGTGGTCGCTATAGTAATTGCCCGTAGACTGTGAGACATGCTGTCTGTAGAAACCAGCTGTGCCATTGTTCTCAGGAACATTCTCAGACCACTCACCTGGTAATAAGGGATGAGAGGACCCTTCTCTGACTCCAAGACTGTCTCTCCAACCTATGCTGTTGCAGGACCTAAACAGTCGAGGCTGTATAGCCTATGCTCAATGATGCCAGGTCACCAACACCATTTTACTTCGTATAGGAAATGCCAGGGTGCCATGCTTCAGAAAGGTTGTGCTTGAAATGTTTTTCTGTTGTGAGGTTGCAGCAATTCAGACACTTTAGTAGGCATTTCTTGCTTAGGAGTAGCCCAAGTGCCTTCATCTGTGACTTACGGAGTAGCTATTAATGAAAACTCTAATGTTGGAACCTATTGGCATATCCCGTTCACTGCACACCATATTACTTGTGCCTTTAAAGCCAAAGCTTTATGATGCCTATTGTTCCTATGTTGCAAGTCTGCTGTGATGAAAATTGAGACGTCTGCAGCGCTCACCTGACATTGTATGTCATGAGATCTCTGGGGACACGGATCAATGCTGAGTAGGTATGTTGTTTTTTTTATTTTATGCAGCAATTGGGGCCAATTAGAAGGGGTGTGTTCAATGGTGAACAGCCCCTTTAAGGCAATAGAATAAATTGCATTTGTGAGCTCAATGATGGTTGTTATACTTTGTTCAGTTTAGCCATAATCTTGGGTTGGAGTTTGAGACCACATCAATAGGCCACAGTTCAGATATGCCACAAAAAAAAAGCATGTTCCTTCAGGAGTGGGCCTAATTATATGTTAACAAGAAAAAATAGCTTTTCCCTCTTGCTTTTAAGAGAATGCATTCTAATTATCACACTATAGATGGCGCTAGTGTACAAGTAGTGATTTGTGATCTCGCTGCAGCGAGACCGTAAACTAGATCCTCTTCTGTAAGAACGTCGTTGGCAGTTTGAAGCTCCTTCATAAACAACCTAAAGTCTGTCATAAGTATTTATTTTCTTCAACTATTGCGTGGATTACAATTCTACTATTTTGTTGAGCATACGTGGACAGTGTACCTTTTTTTTTTTTAAGTTTGAAAATGTAATTAGCCGTAATTATATGAAGAAAAAAAAAACTAAGGTTTTCCATCCTTGGCAACCCTTCAGCTACTAGGAGTGTACTCATACATTTAAAAGGTTTTGCTGGCACTTGGGGTGGAAGGTCATACAAGATGTTCTCCAGAACTAAGATATTGATGACCTATATTTGAGTCACATTGAGTGTTTGGTCAGTATCTTACATCAGTATTTGTAAGTCTAATAGCATCAAGTGCTGGCTTAGGCTAGTTTCACACTAGTCCGTCGGTACGGGCTGTCGCAAACAGTCGGCCCGACGGACAGTGTGTTAAATTAGCACAACGTGGGCAGCGGATGCAGTTTTACAACACATCTGTTGCCCATTGTGAGTTCCGGGGAGGAGGAGGCAGAACCCTACGCACAAAAAAAGTTACGTTGAACGGTTTTTTGTGCCGACGGTCTGCCAAAACACGGCGCATCCGTCGCACGACGGATGCGACGTGTGGCAATCCGTCGCAATGCGTCGCTAATGCAAGTGTATGGAGAAAAAATGCATCCTGCGGGCAACTTTGCAGGATGCGTTTTTTCTCCAAAACGAAGCATTGCGACGTGCGTCACACGACGCTAATGTGAAAGTAGCCTTACAGATTCTGTTGTAAAATACTGACCAAATACTGAACGTGGCCTTAGGAGTGGTGATCAGTCTCAGATTGCTTGGGGTGCAGCACAAAATCTGCTCTTACCGGAGCACCACAGCTCTGTACATTGTGTGGTGGTGGCCATTCTTGGTTTCTGTGTTTTAGCTCCAAGGGAATAAGCTGAGCTGCATTACTTGGGATTCACCGCTCCACAGTGTGTGGTGGGGTAGTGTGGTGACCTGGGAACATGTAGAACTTGGCAAACAACACAATGGGGCTGTACCCAGGGCTGTGGAGTCGGGCTCGTGGAGTCTGAGTTGGAGCCCATTTTGGTGGAGTCGGTGTCATGGAAATTGAGTCTGAGTCGGAGGTTTGGCTTACCGCCTCCACAGCCCTGGCTGTACTTCATAGTAAGAGGCATCGGGGATCTGGTAATGACGCGCACAACTGATAATATCTACAAATGACAAATAGTTTTCTAGTACTCAGTTGGGATTTTATAGATATTGTATCCTCAAAAACATGGCTTAGTGGTTAATACGGTTTATTTTCTCCAATGGTCACTATGCTGCTTGCATTATGAGATGACTTCTGGGTTGTTATTAATATTTCTGGTGATATTTCTGGCAAGCCTACAACCTGCAGTAATCACCGATCGACCAAACCACTGCACGACCAGCTCTGCCCTCACCTACTGTATCCTCACCCATTCCTTGTAGATTGTGAGCCCTCGCGGGCAGGGTCCTCACTCCTCCTGTACCAGTTGTGACTTGTATTGTTCAAGATTATTGTACCTGTTTTTATTATGTATACCCCTCCTCACATGTAAAGCGCCATGGAATAAATGGCGCTATAATAATAATAATAATATTTCTATCCATGCTTATGTAGTTAATGGTAATAACATTAGTGGTATAGGATAGGTGATAAATGTGAGGTCACTAGGATCCCTACCAAATCTAAGAATGAGGGATCTAAGTCCTGTGTTTGAATGGACCCGAATGGATCACACATGCACACTTACGCCCCTCATATACATTAGCTCCCGACAGATGATGTTAAGGAAGATAAGAATCCGGCAAGTCTTATTTCGAACTGCAGATCTTTCTGTTCTCCCCGGGATATGAGACTCTTTCTCATAGAGAACACAGGAACTCTCTGCAGAGCGAGCGCTCTTTAGTGTCTATGGGAATGACGGAGATTGTCCCGTCCAACATATCCTATGGGATAGACACAAACAATGGACGTCAAGGGGCTTATGAAAGCACTGAATGCTACTTGAAGGACATAGACTGTGGATGCCTTGGGATGGGCGCACTCCTAGACACATTTCTGTTACTGAAACATATATTAAAAAAATCCATTGTTTTATCATCCATGTTTAGGAGATTTCTAGTTGTGTCAAAGAGCTGTAGGGCTGTTTAGATCCGGAGATTTGTTGAGGTCTGACATATCATCAGTCACTTTAGTGTAACTTTTCCCTTTAAGTATTGTCCTCTCCTGTCTGATTAAGCCCGGTTCCCCTGGCCATCTCTCTGTCACTCTTAAAAAGCAAAAGAGAGGGCGCATGCGCGGACTCTAATGGAGCAGGAAGTGCTCGGCTGAGCTCCGCAACCCGAGGCCCGTATACCCCCCTTATAGACGTTGGAATCGGGATAATTTCACAGCGGTCCGCCCCCCCTTACCTCCGAGAACCTCGAGGCTCACAATGCCCAAGAAGGGAGGCGCAGGGCAGCTGGCAAGTCGTCCGATCACCGAGCTCTTGGCGGGCAGCGGTGCAGGTAAAATGGCCGCCGCGCTTGTCTCCACTCCCACCCCGGCACTGCAGCTCAGTGAGGGAGCGGACGAGGAGGATTTGAATAATGGAGGAGACGCTGTCATATCCACAGCAATGCTCACCAAAACCCTCCAGGAGACCTTCCGCACGGAGCTCTCTGCAGCCATGAATGCAGTCTCCACCCAGCTGCAAGATATTACCCAGCGCACAGTATGTCTGGAAGAAAAAATGGAGGCTACTGCGGAGGCCCTTAGTGAAGACCAGGAGACCCTTAAGCTTCATGCTGATCGCATTATGGATCTAGAGCTGCGAAGTGAGGACTTAGAAAACAGGTCTAGGAGAGGAAATATTAGAGTACGTGGACTACCAGAATCTTATGTAACATTGAAAGAGACAGTCACTGCCTTATTTCTTGTGCTTCTGCCACATACAGACCCGTCCACGTTACATATCACAAGAATTCACAGGGCTCTGGGCAAGCCACGATCCCCAGATTTCCCCAGAGATGTGGTTCTCAAAATGCAATATGAGGAGTCTAGAGATTTAATTCTCAATGCTGCGAGATCTTTATCTGCACTTCCTGGACTCCCAGACTCTGTGAAATTATTCTGGGACATAGCACCAGCCACGTTGTTCCGCAGGAGAGCCCTTAAGCCAATCACCACAGCACTACAGACAGCGCAAGTAAAATATCGCTGGGGCTTCCCATTCTCTTTATCTTTTACACATGAGAACGAGCTACATATTTGTCGTACTCTGGATGAAGGCAAAAAGGCGTTAGAGCAAGCTGGAATTCCGCTTGCCGATATTCCGCCTCCACTTCCGCAAAGAAGATCCAGACCGGCTAAAGAATGGCAGCAAGTTCCTACGACCAGGAGCCAATGCTCACGAATCACTTGACTGTTTCCTGGATTCTTAGGGTTTATTCCACCAGACGTGGCACTATTTTGAATCCGCCGGTTGGCTATATTGAGTTACTCTGAGTTGACCGTTTACTATCATCAGATTGATCTGTATTTTCCCGATTTCGAATTTATCTGAATATGCCCGCATCTGTTTATTCCTTTTATTTTATTTATTTATTATTTTTATACTAGATTCCCCTTCTCCCCCCTTCCTCCCCCCATTTTTCCCCACCCCCCCCTATCCCTGGCAGGGCTTCTAATTATAACGGGTAGGACCTCGGGTTTACCACATGTTGCCTTACTTTGGTGATCCCCGGTTTACTTTTAATATGGTACTCCGGATCTCCATTTTTTGTGAGCCAAGAGCTCACACTCTTGTTCTCTTAATGTTTTATATGTTTGTTTTCCCCTGTTTTGTCTCTTTCCCTTTGTTTTCTTGTAGATTGACCCAATGCTGTCTGCTTTGCAGCCTTCAACAGAGGAGATTTGGTGGGACTGGTCGGGTATTCGGACCAGTAAGCAATAATTGTTTTTCTGACAATGTGTAGAGTGATTTCTCACAACGTAAAGGGACTAAACTCACCTATTAAACGGAGGAGGGCATTCATAGATTACCATAAACACAAACCTGATGTCTTGTGTTTACAGGAAACCCATTTCTCCACTACATCCTCCCCTAAATTTTTTGACTCTAGCTATACCCGCTATTTCCTTGCCTCTTGGGACAGAAAAACCAGGGGTGTTGCTATATTACTCAAAAACTCTCTCCCTTTCCACCTAACTGATTCATATTCAGATCCAGAGGGAAGGTTCATTATTTTACAGGGGACCCTGCAGGGTAAAAAAACTCTGTATCATTAATAGTTATCTCCCTGCCACTACCCAGCTCCGGGTCTTTAAAATAATTCTAACAAAGCTTTCCCAAATCTCATACCACCACCTGATTTGGTGTGGTGATTTTAATATGGTTCTTGATCCAGCCCAGGACAGTAGCTCAGCTCAGAGATCTGATGTTTCCAAGAGGGATAGAATAAAAATTCTACACTTGATGAGTGAAAATAGATTAGTGGATGTGTGGCGGGAAGTCAACGGGCAAGCAAGGGGCTTCACGTTCTTCTCACCGGTACACAAATCGTACTCTCGCATTGACTTACAGTTAACGACAGCAAACACACTAACATCAGCTCTATATTCAAGACACGTCCCATCAGCATGGTCAGACCATGATTCCGTTCTGTCGGTCTTTAAATTTGATATTACCACGTCTGGCCTGTTTAAATGGCGCCTAAACGAATCCCTGCTCACAGACCCCACTATATCTTCCCAACTCAAAGAAGATCTTAAACTTTTTTTCCAAACTAATGTAACTAATGATTCCTCCCCTGGGAACATCTGGATGGCCCATAAAAAGTTCATAACCGGCTCCATAATCAAAATAGCTTCTACACGTAAAAAAAACAGATCAGCCCTCCAAAATAGACTGGAAACCAAACTGTTCAAGCTAGAGCAGGCTAATCAGCTATCAACATCTCGCTATCTAATAAAACAAATTTCAGATGTAAAAAAACAGCTGAGCACAATACTCACTGTTAAAACAGAAAAAAATCTTGCCTGGACTAGAGCCTCCTTTTATAAGCAGGCAAATAAACCCTCCAGAATGTTAGCACGCCAGCTACGCGCGCGAGAATTTTTAAATTCCATTCCCTCCATCAAGGATAACTCAGGACGCATATCAGCTCACCCAGAGGTCATTTATAAAGTCTTTTATGAATACTACCAAAAATTGTACTCCTCCCCTCAAACCACCCCCTTGAATTCCTTGAATTCCTTCTTACAAGGTATTACCCTTCCTAAAATTTCCGAATCTGCTATTCAGCAACTCCAGCCAGAAATCCTTCCTGAGGAAATTAATGCAATAATCAAAAAATTAAAAACGGGAAAGGCTCCGGGACCGGATGGTCTGTCAGCCCTTTATTACAAAAAATTTGGAGGTCTCCTTTTACCCCACATTAAAGATTTCTGCAACGCCCTTCTCTCAGGCTCCCAAATGCCCCCTGAGTTTTATGTTGCCCACGTAACTGTCATTCCCAAGCCAAAACGAGATCACTTATCAGTTAAAAATTACCGTCCCATTTCTTTATTAAATGTTGACTTAAAAATTTTCACGTCCCTTATCACCGATAGACTGAACAAATTACTCCCCTCGCTTATACATCGGGATCAGGTGGGTTTTATCCCGATGAGACAAGGACCTGACAACATACGTAGAAATCTCAACATCATCCACTCAGCGAACCGTACGCAGAAACCTTTAATGGTACTAGCTTTAGATATTGAAAAAGCTTTTGATACAGTTCTTTGGCCATATCTCTTTTCAGTGTTATCCAAATTTAACTTCCCTCAGAAGTTGATATCCTGCCTTCAACTAATATACGACAAACCATCAGCATACCTCAAACTCCCATCTACTAAACCGTTACCTATAAATATACAAAGAGGAACTCGTCAGGGCTGCCCGATGTCACCAGCATTATTTGCTTTAGCCATGGAACCGTTAGCTGCAGCCATAAGAGACAATCCTAACATATTAGGACCCACGGACCTTGGCGAAAAATATAAACTGAGCCTTTTTGCAGACGATCTTTTACTCACATTGTCTAACCCATACTCCACTCTGCCTAATCTATTCTCGCTTCTCCACACATTTGAAAAAATATCGGGTCTTAGGATCAATGTTGATAAGTCAGAGGCCTTATTTATTAACACTCCTAGGATAGATCAAGACAATTTGGTTTCACAGTTCGGCTTTACAAGAAAGGAACATTTCCTATCTTACTTAGGAATTAATCTCACGACTCATAAATCCTCTCTTTTTAAATGGAACTATTCCCCCTTAATTAAAAAATTCCAGACAGATATAGCAAAATGGTCTCGCTTAAAAATTTCATGGCTGGGCCGGTTACACACTATAAAGATGGTCACTCTGCCGAGATTCCTATACTTATTTAGATCACTCCCTATTACGATCCCTTTGAAATGTTTCCGAGACATCCAGTCAACTATTTCCAAGTATATATGGAATGGAAAGAGACCCCGCATTAAACAAAGCATAATGTTCCTACATAGGAAGCTTGGTGGAATGTCACTACCTAATTTCTTGTTATATTTCAAATCGGCTCAAATAGCTCAAATGGCCAAACTCTCCCCTAGCAGTAGTACTCCTAGATGGGTACAACTAGAATCCTACTTTCTGCAACCATACACTCTTTGTGGCCTTTTGTGGTCTACAATGAGACTCCCACCAGACATTCAGGTCACAGCTCCCTTCTCGGCCCTCTCTCTGATCATTTGGAGAAAGGAG
The DNA here is from genome assembly GCF_051348905.1 of Ranitomeya variabilis. Taxonomy (NCBI): domain Eukaryota; kingdom Metazoa; phylum Chordata; class Amphibia; order Anura; family Dendrobatidae; genus Ranitomeya; species Ranitomeya variabilis. The sequence goes on from NC_135234.1 coordinate 687,303,321, forward strand.
AGATTTAAGCACAGTCTTCAATCTAAGTCTTCTCCCCTTACACCATTGTTTCGAAATCCTATGTTCCAGCCAGGATTGGAACCTGCATTGTTCTCCTGGTGGATTGGGAAGGGGATTACCATGTTAAAGCACCTCTGTACGCCATTTAATTTTTTGCTCACTAAACGGGAATTTGTACAATGTCATGGCCCTCTGACTGGAGAGGCTATGCGCATTAACCAAGTTTTTCACTTTGCCAGACAGATTCTGTCACGTGAGACCCCTTTTCGGCTCACCAGTTTTGAACAGAGGTATTCTGGAGATCCTATGGGTAATGGGATAATCTCGTTAATATACTCTACGATGAATGTCCCACATACATCAGGGAAACTAAAATATATGCTACAATGGGAGGATGATCTGGGGATTGTCTTGCCTCTGGAGACGTGGCACATATGTAGTGATACCCTGTCTAAAGGCAGACATCCTTAACTGAAACATCACTTAAAGTGCTACATAGGGCATACTATGTTCCAACAAAACTACATGCTATTTATCCACACATCTCTGAAAATTGCTTTAGAGGCTGTAATATCCCTGGGGATATGCTCCACATTTGGTGGAAATGTCCGATTGTTGAGACTTTATGGCAAGAAGTTAAATTAATTATCAACCAATTATTTGGCAAACCAATACCCATTGACCCCGCGGTGTTTCTATTGGGCAAGAAGCAACAGGGGTTTTCGAAGAATTTTCAGAGATTAGTGAATACCTTTTGTATGGCAGCTAAAATTCACATAGCAGCTAAATGGAGAACTCAGACACTATCCATTTCGATGGTGAGGGACAGAATGAATGAAATCTTACTGTGTGAACGAATCCAGGCAACTAGGAGTGACGACTTGAATGCTTTTTTTCAGATTTGGAACCCATGGCTCGACCTTGACCCCGGCGCTCCCCTGACTCGGGCCCTCATGCTGTCCCCCTGAATTTTTAATCTTTAATGGTCTCTATTAACTTAAATTGTTCTAGTGGGGGGAAGTTTGCTGAGGATTTAGATATGTGTCCGAATGCATGTAAAGCTCATTAACACTGCTAGTACGTTGAGATAAACCTGCGCACACCTAACTATCAACTCTCAATGTCATGATACATTGGATTGCCCCCCATATTTAAGTAGACTGTATTGGTGTTATTTCCCCTGCTGTTTTTATCCCTAGTCTGTTTTGTCTTGTCTTCCTTGTTTGGTTTATGTGACTGACCCTCCTTATGGATATGACTACCTTTAACCCCTTCACCCCCGGAGCTTTTTCCGTTTTCGTTTTTCGCTCCCCTCCTTCCCAGAGCCATAACTTTTTTATTTTTCCGTCAATTTGGCCATGTGAGGGCTTATTTTTTGCGGGACGAGTTGTACTTTTGAACGACATCATTGGTTTTAGCATGTCGTGTACTAGAAAACGGGAAAAAAATTCCAAGTGCAGTGAAATTGCAAAAAAAGTGCAATCCCACACTTGTTTTTTGCTTGCCTATTTTGCTAGGTTCACTAAATGCTAAAACTGACCTGCCATTATAATTCTCCAGGTCAGTACGAGTTCATAGACACCTAACATGACTAGGTTATTTTTCACCTAAGTGGTGAAAAAAAATTCCAAACTTTGCAAAAAACAAAACAAAACAAAATTGCGCCATTTTCCGATACTCGTAGCGTCTCCATTTTTCGTGATCTGGGGTCAGGTGAGGGCTTATTTTTTGCGTGCTGAGCTGGCATTTTTAATGATAGCATTTTGGTGCAGATATGTTCTTTTGATCGCCCGTTATTGCATTTTAATGCAATGTCGTGGCGACCAAAAAAACGTAAATCTGGCGTTTCGAATTTTTTTCTCATTACGCCATTTAGCGATCAGGTTAATGCTTTTTTTTTATTGATAGATCGGGCGATTCTGAACGCGGCGATACCAAATGTGTAGGTTGGGGTTTTTTTTAATTGATTTATTTTGATTGGGGCGAAAGGGGGGTGATTTAAACTTTTATATTTTTTTTATTTTTTTCACATTTTTAAAAACTTTTTATTTTTACTTTTGCCATGCTTCAATAGCCTCCATGGGAGGCTAGAAGCAGACACAGCCCGATCGGCTCTGCTACATAACAGCGATCATCAGATCGCTGTTATGTAGGAGAATTGCAGGTGTGCTGTGAGCGCCGACCACAGGGTGGCGCTCACAGCCACCGGCGATCAGTAACCATAGAGGTCTCAAGGACCTCTATGGTTACAATGGAGGAGCATCGCCGACCCCCGATCATGTGACGGGGGTCGGCGATGCGCTCATATCCGGCCGCACGGCTGGATGCGGTAGTTAAATGCCGCTGTCTGCGTTTGACAGCGGCATTTAACTAGTTAATAGCGGCGGGTGATCGCGATTTCACCCGCCGCTATTGCGCGCACATGTCAGCTGTAAAAAACAGCTGACATGTCGCGACTTTGATGTGCGCTCACCGCCGGAGCGCACATCAAAGCGGGGGTCCCGACATGTGACGTACTATACCGTCACATGTCGAGAAGGGGTTAAATTTCTGTTATGGTACTCTACAAACATCTATGTTCTTCTTTGCATGGAGGGTTGTTTTTGTTATATCTTGTTATGAAAAACTTTAAATAAACATATTGACACTAAAAAGCAAAAGAGAAAGCCATTTTACAAATTGTAACCATTTTGCATTGTGGGCTTGTCAATGTGTAAGGCTACTTTCACACTAGCGTTAACTGCATTACGTCTCAAAACGTCTTTTTTCAGAAAAAACGCATCCAGCAAAAGTTTTTGCTGGATGCGTTTTTTCCCCATAGACTTGTATTGGCGACGTATGGCGACGGATTGGCATACGTCGTGTCCGTTTTACGACGGATGCGTCGAAATTTGGCCACACGTCGTCGGCAAAAAACGTTGCTTGTAACGTTTTTTGTCTCCGCCTAAAAAACGTGTCGCGACGCATCCTGCGGCATACGTCGTTGGCTACAATGGAAGCCTATGAGCGACGGATGCGTCGGGACACGTCGTACGACGCAATGCAGCGCTGCAATACGTTTTTTTACACTGAGCATGCTCAGAAGCTGGATTTTGTTGCCAATTGGCCAGACACCCCCAAATCTATATAAACCTGGCCTGGGCCTTCAACCCCACATATGCCAGCAAGACCCAGAGAGAAGACTGCCAGCCACAAGACCCCAGCCAGCCACGTATTTAAGTGCCACGTATATAAGTGCCACGTATATAAGTGCCACGTATATAAGTGCCACGTATATAAGTGCCACGTATATAAGTGCCACGTATATAAGTGCCACGTATATAAGTGCCACGTATATAAGTGCCACGTATATAAGTGCCACGTATATAAGTGCCACGTATATAAGTGCCACGTATATAAGTGCCACGTATATAAGTGCCACGTATATAAGTGCCACGTATATAAGTGCCACGTATATAAGTGCCACGTATATAAGTGCCACGTATATAAGTGCCACGTATATAAGTGCCACGTATATAAGTGCCACGTATATAAGTGCCACGTATATAAGTGCCACGTATATAAGTGCCACGTATATAAGTGCCACGTATATAAGTGCCACGTATATAAGTGCCACGTATATAAGTGCCACGTATATAAGTGCCACGTATATAAGTGCCACGTATATAAGTGCCACGTATATAAGTGCCACGTATATAAGTGCCACGTATATAAGTGCCACGTATATCAGTGCCATGTATTTCAGTGCCACGTATTGCACTGAAATACGTGGCACTGAAATACGTGGCACTGAAATACGTGGCACTGAAATATGTGGCACTGAAATACGTGGCACTGAAATACGTGGCACTGAAATACGTGGCACTGAAATACGTGGCACTGAAATACGTGGCACTGAAATACGTGGCACTGAAATACGTGGCACTATGACTGTCAGAAAATGTTCATTAAACGGTTAGGGGTGAGGTTAGGGGTAGGGTTAGGGTTTGGATCCCTTTATCATCATCCGTAGTTCATTAATCGGATGTATCCAGAGTCGCCTACGTCTCCGTTGCTGCAGAAGCATCCTCCGTTTTTCCGCTGCCGCCTCCTTCTCCCGCACTATGATATCCAGGCAATTCGTCTCAAAGATAACGTCGGTAACCAAACTCGCAATCCTCCCAAGAACACCTTCCATCGCTGCCACAAAACTAAAACCCTCAAAGATGGGCTGTAAAAACAGTAACTATATAGTTTTCCATATTTTCCAGTAGCCAATCAAATTTGGGAGCCTCCCATTGTAAAAACGGATCAGTCGTAAAAACGGATGCAACGGATGGTAAAAACGGATGCAACGTATGCAACGCATCCAGTAGTTTCGACGGAAACGTTTAACGGATTTGCGACGGATCCGTCGAAATGCTGTATGCGTTGCATACGTTTTTCACTTTTTTGACGCATCCGTTTTTTTGGCAAAAAAACGGATTTGCGACGTAATGCAGTTAACGCTAGTGTGAAAGTAGCCTAATTCTAAACATAAGGTATAACAAATTTCAACCAATCAGCTAAAATACAGCTTCCTTACAAAGCCGTTTGCATAAATCTAGCCCACTTGTGTGCCCCTCGCTGTGATTATTGCCGATCACTTTCCTCTTTGTATCTCCATTCCTCATGTAACGGCCATCCCACAGGCAATGACTAATTCCACCTACTCCCCACACTTCAGGCTCACAGTGGCCGTGACTATTAATACGCCGATATATTACACAGTTTACTGACACATGGAGATGGTATCCTAACATAACCCTACTTTCCTCCATAATAAGGAAGAAAGGTGTCGCTCTAGCCTGTGGATTTGTGGGATCTGTTGGTATACACACAGATGAGCTTTATTATTCTGCAGCACTTATTTTCTATTTTTCATAACACAATCTGATTAAAAAAAATAAACAAACCTTCCAAATTGTGTAAATGCATTTATCACAAAGAAAAATGATTTAAGCAATAGGTCTTTTTCCGATAACATATTTTCCACTATAGAGGTCCTTTCACCAATTTTAGTATGTTAAACTAGCCACATCACAAAATAGTGACAGCAGAGCGAAGTAAAACTATTTTAACCCCTTCACACTGCAGCCCATTTTCATTTTTGTGTTTGTTTTTTGCTCCCCTTCTTCCCAGAGCCATAACTTTTTCATTTCTCCATCAATATGGCCATGAGAGGGCTTTATTTTTGCAGGACGAGTTGTACTTTTGAACCACACCATTGGTTTGCCATATAGTGTACAGGAAAGCGGGGAAAAAAATTCAAGTGCATTGAAATTGCAAAAAAGTGCAATTCAACTTTTTTTTTTTTTCTTTTTTACCATGTTCATCAAATGCTAAAACTGACCTACCATTATGATTCTCCAGGTCACTACAAGTTCGTAGATATCAAACATCCAAAGTTTGTGTAAAAAAACAAAACGTAATGTTCTGAGAGACCCGTAGCGTCTCCATTTTTCATGATCTGTGGCTTGGTAAGAGCTTATTTTTTTTGCGCCAATCTGATGTTTTTATTGATACCATTTAAGGTCGCCCATTATTGCATTTTATTGCAATGCTGAAGTGACCAAAAAAACTTTATTCTGGCGGTTTGACTTTTTTTCTCGTTACGCTGTTTACCGATCGGATTAATTATTTTTATATATTGATAGATCGGGTTATTCTAAATGTGGAGATACCAAATAGGTGTATTTTTTTTTTTATTCTTTTATTGTGAATGGGGGGTGATTTAAACGTTTTATTTTTGTAATATTTTTAAAAACTTTTTTTTATATATATATATATATATATATATATAACTTTTCACTTGCTTCAGTTGTCTCCATGGGAGACTAGAAGCTGTGATCGCTTGTGCTTCAGCCCTGGTCTGAGTAGCAGAAATGCTCATTTGCTATGGACGCCGACCGCTGGGTGACACTCATAGCAATCCGGCAATGACAACCACATGGGTCTGCTGCAGACCCCGGGTTCTCATGCCAACCCATCGGCAACAGCGGTCATGTGAGATGGGCAGGATTAGTGACGCGTTTCCTGCGCGATCATGTTAAATGTCGCTATCTGAGATTGACAGCGGCATTTAACTAGTTAACAGTCGCGGGTGGATCGCGACTCCACCCACGGCTGTTAGGGGCACATGTCAGCTGTTCAAATCAGCTGACATGTGCCGGGTAAGATGTGGTCTCTTCGCCAGAGCCCACATCAAAGGGGGAGATCCAACATGTGCTGTACATGTATGGCGCATGTCGTGAACGGTTTAATTTTTATTTTATAATTTCCGTTGCGGAGATATTATCTTGTAAAGTATAGCTTATATTTTATAATAAGCCTAGTGGGGCTTTACCACAGACTTTTCTCTGAGAGTGTGTTATTTTTTTCCTCTGTGTGACATTGACCAATGATAAGCAGGCGGTATTGTGACGGGGGGGAAAAAGAATGCACTTGGAAGATCAGATGTAATGGATCGACAGCTCAGTTCTCATTCCTGATCTCTGCAGCTATTGTGACTAGTACAGCAGACCTCGATGTGATTACAAACACTTTTGGCTTTCATCTCAATGCAATTGGTATGGAGGAAAGCATAGGTGTTGTGAAGAGAGCTGAAAATGCATAGGTATTTTGAAAATCTCTCAGTTCAGCTGTGCTTCCCACCACTCCCTGACTGACTGCTGTGAGATAAAAGCGGAAAGTGTTTGTAATCGCACTCAGCTGTGCGCTGTAGTACACAGTAGCTGCAGAGTGCAGGGCTGTCTATCATTTCATCTTATATTTAAAAAAAAAAAAAAAAAATTATTCTGACCCTCTGGGAACGTGTTGTTTTTTCCCATATTAACATTATGCAAGTGGATTGTAATATGTTAGCTGATAAATATCTTGTATTAGGGATCAAATTATTTCACTACATGATGTTCATTTGTTATAAATAATAAATGACTGACTAGCTACAATCTCATGACTCTGTCAAATAATGATGTGGAATAAATGTCTCAATTATTTATTATAAATTATAGTGCTTATGCACTATATCCTTTGTATGAACTAAATTACATCTGATCATTATGTTTGAGTTTTGACAAAGTGTTTGTAACTTTAGAAACTTTGTACTTCTAGTCTAAGTAAATCCAGTGAGCATAGTGGGGTCTGTATACTGTAAATACTCATTTTTTTCTCCCTTTTTCTCTGTAGAGTGCAAGCAGAATTAAACTTTGTTAAAGGAAACTCTTCTGAGGCTGTAAACTTTACCACAATGAGCTGTGAACCAGAAACTCCCAACGCTCCCCGAATTACAAATCGGACCAAAAATTCCCTTTCCCTTCAATGGAAGGTGAGTCGTGTCAAGCACAGGGAATGTCCGGACACAACCTGTAATAGCTGGTCAGTAAATTGGTAGTGGCCAACCTCTTTCCCAAAAACAGTGTTTATTACCTGCTAATGATGAGGAAATAGTTAGCAGAGCGTGTCTGTTGTAGTTACATTTACTATTGCTGATGAAGCATGATGTAAGTGGAACCATTGCTGTCAGGCGTGTGACATATAAAGACGATTGTTTTGCAGCAACAAGTAAGGAAATCCCTCAGATATGCCATCTGTTGTGTTATTATAACTCGAGCAAATGGATTTTATATGGAGGAGGGAAATCACACCTTTCACGATCTGTTCCATTGAATACGTCCTTTATATAATGGTAATGGCGCATTTCGTCTTGCAGCTTTGCTCAACACCTTGTGGTGCTCCCTGGCGGGATATTTCTAGCTCATGTAGTCTTTTCTAGACATGTTTTCTTTTCTCACCTATTCCATAATGAAAGGACGATGGCGGCAGCATGTTCAAACATCCCGAATTCTGCAGCTTTAGTCTTTATTTAAGTAGCTGAAAGTGATGTTTTTGGGTCTGTGAGTCATAACCTAATACTTAGCCGGCCATGTTTTACTTCCAAGAAGTCTTTAATGGCATTGTGAATCTGAGAACTGTGCTGGTTTATTTCAATTTCTTCCTACGTGTGGTACATGAAGGAACATTGTAAGGCTTGTCTCAAACTCATTCAATGGTTCCGCTTTAAAAACTTGACCAATGCAGTTGATATCTATTATTACATGGCCGTCATTCCAGTAACTCGCTGGTCATGTACTACTACAGTCCCCAACCTGTGGCTTGCGGGCCCAAGATCTCTGCGTCACCACTGTCTGCTAACTCGGTGCATTAGCGCAAGGTCTAGCAAACGGCTATGAAGGAAAGGTCTCCAGATGGTGACTTTTGTGAGTTGTCCTGCACAGGAGAGTGGATCTGGATGTGCATTTACTAGCAGGAGAGGTGGTGGGGATACATATGGTGAGCTGGAGATAGGGTGATGCTATTAGTTAGAGGATGTTGACGAGGGATGCAATAGTATGGTGGGAATGCATCATGCTAGAATTACGAATGAGGGCAAAGTGGGAGCCCCTATAAGGGAGAGGGGAACAAGGGTGTTTCTGTGGGGAAGTTTTGGCTGTCATTTAGCTGGTAAACTGGGCTCTGGGTAACACTACAATGGAGGAGGTTGGGTCTGCTGGATGGGGCTCATAGCCATCTCTCAGAACTCAATATGGCTGCTGAGGTAAGAAAGGTTGGGGATTAAAGATGTAGTACACAGGCAGGATCTCCCAGGTGAGGGGTGTTCCTTGTAATATCCCTTTTTTTTTTTTTTTTTTTTTACTCCTAGAAGCTGGGGTCCCCAGGAATGGGCCCCTCATCTGACATCCAGGAGTTGTTGAAATGAGACTACCCCTTTTAACGCATTAATCCCACTGCATCGCTGTATGTTACATCCATAGGATCTGCAAGGAACACATATGAAAAATAAATATTTGCAGTAGTTTATGATTTGTCTTTTATCTTTTTTTTTCAGGTTTCATGTGATAATGGATCAAAGATACACAATTACCTTTTAGAATGGGATGAAGTAAGTTAGACACCATATTGTCCAACCTGGGACACACTATATTTCTTTTAGTAGTTTTTTTTCATGTCCCTGGCTGCAGTGAGTGTTGTTGAATTTACGTCCACTGTATTAAAGTGTTTCTTCTCTTGATTAATGACTGTTGCATGTAACCAGAAGCCTGCCATCGCCGACATGGAAGAGCAGAGGGGAAGGGTTGTTAGGCCTTTAAGGCAGAGAACTCAGGGGCCAACTACACAGCACTTGTGGGGGCAGCATGTACCACTGTAACAGACTGCATCTGGGTGTCCGTCTCCAGTAGGTGTACACTCCCAAAACTGATGTACGTCAGAGCGCACGTTTGCTCTGTCAACACCATGATAGTCTATGGCACTGTCTGCACATACGTCCGTGCCCTGTTTTGCAGAGGGTTCGGACATGATCCCTGATGTGGCCACTGAACAGATTAAAAACCGATATTATGAGCCTAAGCCTTTCAAACCAATATTGTTAAATGATTCTTAGTCATGCCTTACAATATTATGGCTGCATAATTATCGTGTGTACTGCAGCCAGATATGTGGAATATCTGTTGACAGCCCGGTGTTTCGCTGCATTTTAATTATGCTTTGGTCCCTTTAGATTCACAACAATTCATTGGCATTGGAGCTGTGCAGTACTATAAAGACTCAATGTGGCGGCAGCATCTTCTAGTGCAACTTCATTACACCAAAAATGTATTATATCACTTTAAGGGATTTTACTGCAAATTCTAAGACATTATCTCGGTAAGGCTATGTGCCCACGTTGCAGAAATGCTGCGGAAATGTCCGCAGCATTTCCGCAACTCCCTGCCGCGGGTAAAAAGCATGCAGAATTTGCATGCGTTTTCCTGCAAAGCAAAAGCGTTTTGCAAGCGTTTTTAGCTTACAGAATGCTTGCAATTTTCCAAGCGATTTGAAGCATCGCTTGGAAAAGTGATTGACAGGTTGGTCACACTTGTGAAACATAGTGCTTGAAAAGTGTGACCAACTTTTTACTATTGATGCAGCCTATGCAGCACCAATAGTAAAAGATAGAATGTTAAAAATAATAAAAAATACGGTTATTCTCACCTTCAAACGGCCCCTGATCTCCTCAGCGGTGCTCCCGGTACGCTCCGTTCCCAGGGATGCATTGTGCGAAGGACCTTTGTGACGTCACGCTTGCGCAGGGCCGGCCTTTGCCCTGTGCGACCTGTGCGGCCGCACAGGGCGCCAAGGCTTACTAGAAGGCATAGGGCGCCGATTTGAGCCTTTGATTTAATTAGCAGTTAATCATCGGCTGGCCCGAGGGCGCTCGCACCTATTGTGGCGCCCGCCGCCGCTGTCCCACTCCCAGCGGGCGCTCGGCTTTGTTAATCATCGGCTGGCCCGAGGGCGCTCGCACCTATTGTGGCGCCCGCCGCCGCTGTCCCACTCCCAGCGGGCGCTCGGCTTTGTGCATGTGACGTTATGTCACACGCACAAGCCTTTCTCCCCGCCGGGCAGGGACAGCATGTAGGGAACTTTAGTTCCGCCTACTGCTGTCCCCAGCGGGGAGAGATTGGCTGTGTGCACAGCGTGTGACATGACGTCACACGTCCCTGGGCGCCGCCGCTCTGTTCCCGGAAAGGAAGAAGAGAACAGAGCAGAGGAGGACCGAAGAGCTGAGCTGCGCCTGTGTTCCGTATGGCTGCCCGCCTGCTTTCTGTGCACAAGACCTGTGATGAGGTCACAGGAGGGGAGGAGTCAGGGGTCACATGATCGTGACCTCCGAAGTTGTGCTGGTTGGCAACTTGCCGCTGCAGGATGAGGTAAGTAATGGCTGTGTGTGGGGTCAGGAGGTGTACAGTGTGGATGTAGCAGAGCTGTGTGTGTGCGAGGTGTGGGGAGCGGAGCCGTGTGTGTGCGAGGTGTGGGGAGCGGAGCCGTGTGTGCGAGGTGTGCAGAGCGGAGCCGTGTGTGTGCGAGGTGTACGGAGCGGAGCCGTGTGTGTGCGAGGTGTACGGAGCGGAGCCGTGTGTGCGAGGTGTACGGAGCGGAGCCGTGTGTGCGAGGTGTACGGAGCGGAGCCGTGTGTGTGCGAGGTGTACGGAGCGGAGCCGTGTGTGCGAGGTGTGCGGAGCGGAGCCGTGTGTGTGCGAGGTGTACGGAGCGGAGCCGTGTGTGTGCGAGGTGTGCGGAGCAGTGTGTGTGCGAGGTGTGCGGAGCGGAGCAGTGTGTGTGCGAGGTGTGCGGAGCGGAGCAGTGTGTGTGCGAGGTGTGCGGAGCGGAGCAGTGTGTGCAAGGTGTGCGGAGCGGAGCAGTGTGTGTGCGAGGTGTGCGGAGCGGAGCCGTGTGTACGGAGCGGAACCGTGTGTGCAAAGTGTACGGAGCGCAGCCGCGTGTGTAGGAGTAGCTATGTGTGGCCATTATATGGTACGAAGTATCATGTGCGGCCAATATACGGTACGGAGCATCATGTGCAGTCATTATACAGTATGGAGCATCATGTGCGGTCATTATACAGTATGGAGCATCATGTGCGGTCATTATACAGTATGGAGCATCATGTGGGGTCATTATACAGTATGGAGCATCATGTGCGGTCATTATACAGTATGGAGCGTCATGTGTGGCCATTGTACACTATGGAGCGTCGTGTGTGGCCATTGTACACTATGAAGCGTCGTGTGTGGCCATTGTACAGTATGGAGCGTCGTGTGTGGCCATTGTACACTATGGAGCGTCATGTGTGGCCATTGTACAGCATGGAGCGTCGTGTGTGGCCATTGTACACTATGGAGCATCGTGTGTGGCCATTGTACACTATGGAGCGTCGTGTGTGGCCATTGTACAGTATAGAGCGTCGTGTGTGGCCATTGTATAGTATGGAGCGTCGTGTGTGGCCATTGTACAGTATGGAGCGTCGTGTGTGGCCATTGTACACTATGGAGCGTCATGTGTGGCCATTGTACAGCATGGAGCGTCGTGTGTGGCCATTGTACACTATGGAGCGTCGTGTGTGGCCATTGTACACTATGGAGCGTCGTGTGTGGGCATTGTACAGTATAGAGCGTCGTGTGTGGCCATTGTATAGTATGGAGCGTCGTGTGTGGCCATTGTACAGTATGGAGCGTCGTGTGTGGCCATTATACAGTATGGAGCATCGTGTGTGGTCATTATACAGTATGGAGCGTCGTGTGTGGCCATTGTACAGTATGGAGCGTCGTGTGTGGCCATTGTACAGTATGGAGCGTCGTGTGTGGCCATTGTACACTATGGAGCGTCGTGTGTGGCCATTGTACAGTATGGAGCGTCGTGTGTGGCCATTGTACAGTATGGAGCGTCGTGTGTGGCCATTGTACACTATGGAGCGTCGTGTGTGGCCATGTACACTATGGAGCTTCGTGTGTGGCGGGGGGGCGGGGGGGAATGGGGGGATTCATTTGTGGAATTTACAAAGTCTTACATGTTTCTAGTTACTTATCACCTGCTCACCTCTGCCACCCTAGGTTTAAATGAGTAGATAGATGGTGATAGATAGTAGCCTGTGGACTGCACTAATAAGACCTTTGGTCCACACCTAACCTTTCCAGGGAGGAATAGCATTTGTCAGGCAAGATGAGCCCTAAGAAAGCGTCTGGTGCACAGAACAGGAAGCGAAAGGCCTTAGCAGAGCAGGCAATTCAAAAGCAAGCAGGGGCTTTAAAAAGACTGTTTGTAAAATCTTCTGAACATGGTGGTGGCACCAATGTACCGAGCACTGCTGAGGAATCGACTTCAGATGTTCCGCAGCAAGAATGTGAAATAAGGAGTGGTATGGACACAATTCCATTGGAGCCAGGAGAACCGTCAACGTCATTGCAAATTGCACACGGCACCTGACCTGCTGCCACCCATCCGGAACGCCTCTCCATTCTGGCCGTCATCTCTGCGCTCCGATTGGCTGTGAGCGTCAGGCAGACAGCCAATCAGAGTGCAGGGGTGACTGCCAGCGAGGAGAGGCGTTGCAGACGGACGGCAGCAGGTGGGGTGCGATGCGGACCGGAAGTAAGTGAGCGGCAGGTATGCCGTTCGGGGGTTTGCGAGGACACCCAGATGGTGGGGAAACCCTTAATGGGATGCCCCTGACTCGATAGGGCTGTAGACCGAGAGTCATTTTTTTAAACTTTTGGACCGCTTTAAAGCACTTTATAACTCCCGTTATTGCAGTATTAGTGTATTTGGATATTCTTAAAGTGTTTTGCAGGGAAACACAAGTTTTCTAAGTAAACGTGTTGTCAATACTAAAGCGTTATTGTTTTCTTTCAAAGTTTGGGGGGGGGGGGGGGCGCCGTCTTGCAGTCTCGCACAGGGCGCCTTTTGGGCTAAGTCCGGCCCTGCGCTTGCGTTACTGCTACATCATCCCAGGTGATTCGCGTAATGCATCCCTGGGAACGGAAGCCGCCACGTGCACCACTGAGAGCCGGGAGGACTCCGGGGGCCATCAGAAGATAAGTATATCCCTATTTTTTATTTTAATTCTCTTTTTTTTTTTTTACATGAATATGGATCCCAGGGCCTGAAGGAGAGTCTCCTCTCCTCCAAATCCTGGGTACCCATCCGCACATGAAGCGCTCACTTTACGAATGGTGGACATAGCCACATGCGTAAAGTGAACGTTTCAATGCAATCCTATGGCGGCGGAATCGCCGTGATTCCGTAGAAATAATGAACATGCTTCGGATTTTACCGCTATGCAATTCCACAGCGGGAAAATCCGCAGCATGGGCACAGCAACTGTGGAATCCCATGGGATTGCATGGGAATGCGTTTTTTTGCATTTTTTAAGCATTTCCACTGCAGCAAAAACACGGCTGAAAAGCATAAAAAACGCAACATGGGCACACAGCCTTAATCATCTATAGTGCAGCTTAAAGTTTTGATATGCTCTATATTACCAATAATGCTAATAACACAGGTCAACAAAGAAAAAATTTTTTTCTGGTGTCCAAAATATTTTAATGAATTTGGGGTATTTTTGGGGTGCTGATTCTGAATATGCTATCAGTTTTGCCAGATTGGCTCAAGTTTTTGACATTTTTGGTATCTTATTTATAGCACTTGTTGGTAAATGCGACGCATCATCTCATTAATTTCTTTGGATTAGTACTTGAACTGAGCAGTTCTCAATATAGTTTTGTGTTAATTAGTGTTCTAAAAGTTTGTTCATAGCTTGATTTTTACACTAACTTTATGTTGTTGTCTGTTTTCCAGTGAAAAGCATGAACTCATCAAGAAGAAGTTGTCTTAACGATCCAGACTCATTCTGTTACATTTGTGGTGAATACACACTGCCAAAACATAGAAGAAACATAACAGACTTCGTAAAAAAAGTGTATTTTGCCTATTTTGGGGTTATGCTTGGGGACCAAGACAAGTTTTGGGCACCACACATAGTGTGCAAAGCATGTATCGAATTATTACGAAAATGGAGCAAAGGACAAAGAAAAAGCTTCAAATTTGGTGTTCCAATGGTGTGGAGAGAGCCAAAAAATCATCATGATGACTGTTATTTCTGTGCAGTGCAAGTGCAAGGATTCAATAAGCATAAGAAACGAAAATGGGAGTAACATAGAATCTGCAAGAAGGCCTGTCCCTCATTGTGAAGATGTGCCTGTACCTGTGTTTACCATAAATAACAGTCATCATGATGATTTTTTGGCTCTCTCCACACCATTGGAACACCAAATTTGAAGCTTTTTCTTTGTCCTTTGCTCCATTTTCGTAATAATTCGATACATGCTTTGCACACTGTGTGGTGCCCAAAACTTGTCTTGGTCCCCAAGCATAACCCCAAAATAGGCAAAATACACTTTTTTTTACGAAGTCTGTTATGTTTCTTCTATGTTTTGGCAGTGTGTATTCACCACAAATGTAACAGAATGAGTCTGGATCGTTAAGACAACTTCTTCTTGATGAGTTCATGCTTTTCACTGGAAAACAGACAACATAAAGTTAGTGCAAAAATCAAGCTATAAACAAACTTTTAGAACACTAATTAACACAAAACTATATTGAGAACTGCTCAGTTCAAGTACTAATCCAAAGAAATTAATGAGATGATGCGTCGCATTTACCAACAAGTGCTATAAATAAGATACCAAAAATCTCAAAAACTTGAGCCAATCTGGCAAAACTGATGACATATTCAGAATCAGCACCCCAAAAATACCCTAAATTCGATGAAATATCTTTGGCACCAAAAATGCTGTTGACCAGTGTAATAATACTGCCTGAAAATACAAGGAGGAGACCAAGCATTTTCAAAGCTGTATTTTTAGTTGTGTGGGATTTTTTTGTTTTGTTTTCGACCAAATCCTTAAATTATGTTTTGAAATATTGGTAAAGTTAAAAAGTTCACTTAGTACTTTACTAGTACATGATGTTTATAATAAGTCCCAGAATGCGCGGTGCATTTCAGCATTCTATGATTTAAGACAAAATGTCCATGCTGACCCCTGTCCTTCTAAGAGTCTTTGCTGCCACTTAAAAATTGGAATTGGACCATGCAGCATGGAAGAAGGTAGCTTAGTCTGATGAATCCGATTTCATTTTTATTTCTTTCATATTCAAAGTTTTATTAGTTTAAATTGACAAATACAAGTACAATAAAGAATATAGCAAACCTATTTCAAGAATATACAATAAACTACATGAACACCGGGAGTATAATTACTATCATGAATATAAAACAGCAATTCACAAATTGGAAAGCAGAACACGAGTTGTGCAAGCATCCCCTTAGATCAAGTAATTAATGTCAAAATTGCCAGAGTTATCAATTTCAGAAAGGAAGAATAAAATAATTAAGGGAAGAAAGGGAGAAGAAAAGAAAAGGCGTCTGCAAGGGTTGGAGATCACAGCACAATTAAAACTATTGGGGAAAATAGATGCCTCGGGTGGAAGTAAAGCTCAAATAGGACACGAGTTGGATATAAGAGTAGAGATGATTGAAACTCAACAGTAAAGCTCTGCGTCCGTACCGAACACCTATTGTTCAGTAACAGATATCGAACACGGACTTCACCAGGAAATCCGTGTTACTGTTTGGGTTCGGCCCCCAAACTCCGGGTGTTTGTCGCACTGTCATGTGCATGACAGAACGGCAAACACTGATTCTGATCGGTGGTAAAATCATTACATCCAGTCAGTGAGTCACTGTTCCACGCTATCAAATGACGGCGTGAGCGCTCAGCTGTGATCGGAGGTAAAAAGCTTACCTCCGGTCACTGGCATCAGCTGATGGGACTACTGCTCCCATCAGCCTACGCCTGCTGCCGCTATTAACAGCGAGAGTAGGAGTGGCTGATGAGAGTATTCATCAGCTGGCGCATGCACTCTAAATAAATAAATAAATAAATAAATAGGCTTCCCTGAATTATTGATAACCAGCCAGGCAAAACTGACAGCTGGGGATGCAACCCTCTGGGCACTTAAATAATATTAGGTAAGGTGGTTTTATTGTAATTGATTATGGGGTATATATTATAAATGTGCTTTTTTGGTTGGGTTAATTTCAATTTTTCTTGAATATTTTCATCAGGGTAAAGGATGTGAAGAATTCTGCCAATGTTACTATGGACTTCAGAGACAGTTTAGAGTAACAAAATTGTCTCCAGCAATGGGGTACACCTTCAGACTTGCTGCAAAAAATGATATGGGCATGAGGTAAGGACCTGTCCATATAGAATAATGCAGATGCTCTTCCAGGTCCTTGCTGTGCTCATAGGTGAATGTTTCCGTTTTTTATTTCCTTTCTCAGCGGTTTTAGTGAAGAAGTTCTGTTCTACACCTCAGGCAGTGCTCCGACAGTGCCAGCAAGTCCAGTACTCAATAAGGCTGGAATTAGCTGGTTGTCCCTGCAGTGGACTAAACCCTCGGGTACACCGTCTGATGAAGGGATTTCTTATATTTTGGAAATGGAAGACGAAACCTCGGTATGTTTGAGTAAGAAATAGAAATGACTAATCTGATTAATATAAGTAATTTAGGGAATAAATATAAAAAAATATATCTTTTAAAGTTGTCCTAATGACGTTAAGGGTTTGTCTGATATTTCTGGGGGTGGAGCTGTGAATTTCGTTTGATGTTCTGTCGAATTGGATTTACTATATAAACCTGCTGTGTTGCACCATTTTGTATGGTTGAAAATGACCTGTGACTGGTTGAAACGTCACATCCGGTGTATCGCAGAATCAAGATGTTTTGAACCTCTCATCACCTGCTGGACGCTGCCTACTATTTTCATTTGAAGGGAACCTGTCACCAGGTTTGGCCGATACGAGATACGGCCATCGCCTTTCAGGGCTGATATACAGCATTATAGAATGCTATTAGCAAATATATCCACAGTCACATTACAGGTACATATAAACTAATGAAAAAAATGGACTACATGGGCAGGATAGAAGGTTCAGTACATAAAACAACATAAATGATATAAGAAAAAATGTTGTCAGAGAAATAAATATATACACACCCTAACATTTTTTTACTGAAAATTACCGTACCTATAAAGGCATTAAAACAATGATACAGGAAAGATATATATCTTTGTACCGTGTTAGCCAGTAGATACAAAAATATTTAGCATTGATAGTCCTCAGTGGTTGATTTCTTTTAATGGCTAAATGAAAAGATGGTAACTAATTGCAAGCTATCGAGACTACACAGGTCTCTTCATTAGGCAAAGACTAAAAGAAATTCTGAAGAATCACATATTTATGCACAACAGAGCACAGAAAGAAATAATGCAATATTATATATTATATTGCATTATTTCTGTGCTATGTTGTGCATAAACATGATGAAGGGACCTGAGTAGTCTAGAAAGCTTGCAATTTGATACCTTTTAATGGCTAACTGAAAAGATGGTATCAATCACTGAGGACTCTCAATTCTAAATATTTTTCTATTAAAACAATAGGAAGCCGCTAGGTGGCTCGACAACCCTCATAAATAGCTCAGTAACAGGCAGGTATCAGTATAGCCACTGTTGGAATGCCTAATTAGTAACTGTCAGTGCATTGCTTCAGTTCCTGTGATGAAGCTCCTGAAGGGTTAATAAACCTCTTAAATGTGGTTTTGAGCACCTTGAGATGTGCAGTTTTTAGAATGGTGTCACTTTTGGGTATTTTCTGTCATATAGACCCCTCAGTCACTTTCAAATGTGGGGTGGTCCCTAAAGAATGGTTTTGTAAATTTTGTTGGAAAAATTAGAAATAGCTGATCAACTTTTAACCCTTATACCTTCCTAACAAAAATATTGTTTAAAAAATGTTGCTGATGTAAAGTCGACCTGTGGGAAATGTTACTTATTAACTATATTGTGTGACATATCTGTGATTTAAGGGCATAAGTATTAAAAGTTTGAAAATTGCACAATTTTGAACACTTTTGCCAAATTTCCATTTTTTTTTTTCACAAAAAAATGCAAGTTATATCGAAGAAATTTTTACCACTATCATGAAGTGCAATATGTCACGAAAAAACATTCTCAGAATCAGTGGGATCCGTTAAAGTGTTCTAGAGCTACAACCACAAAAGAGGACACTGGTCAGAATTGTAAAATTTGGCTTGGCCATTATGGTCAAAATTAGCTCGGTCAGTCACACTGTTGTCTTATTCCTTTGGATGTACTGTTACACTATTTATTTGAAACTATGTATGTGCAAATATATGCCACCGGCGGTTACTAATTAGCATTTCACCAGTGACTATACTGATACTTACCTGTTACTGAGCTATTTATGCAGGTTGTGGAGCCACCTAGTGGCTTCCCATTGTTTTTATAGGTAATTTTCAATAAAGATGTATATGTCTGTCCATCGTTTATCAGAATGGTGGTCTGCTTTGGTTGGATATGTAACCACTGCAGCCAATCACTGGCCACGGCAGTGACCAATACGTACTTACAGGAGCTAGTAATTGTTAATCTAGAGAGGGCAAAAACTACAGAAATCTTCTTGGGACCCAGTAGTCCTTAAAATAGGAGTGTCAGGTACAGTAGGGGAATTGTTGCTTCTTTATTTAGCACCATTTTTAGTGTTTTGTTTTAAATTAAGGGTGATATATTGAGGTCCTTTTTGCAAGCAGTACCTTCCAACATGTGAATATTTAATGTACATAGGTAATTATCTTGGCTTTAGAGCAACCCTAAGGCAATGTTCAAATGTTGCTTTTTTGCTGCTGTTTTTCTGTAGCCAAAACCTGATTTTGTGTGTGTAAAAAAGCTGCAGATAAAAAGCAGGTTTTGCTGCGTTTTAAAAAAGCAGCAGTTTTTTCCATTGTCGGGGGAAAAAAAAGCCTGTGCACAAAACCCAACGTGTGAACATAGCCTAAAGGTGTGGATCGCTTTCCAAAATCCTCAGTGACACATGAGTTATAAAATGCAGCTGTTTCCTTCCTGGAATCCATAGTTCTCCAGTGTTTGGCTGCAGCGGTCACTTGTCCACACGTTACGCCATAAATGGCTGATGGTTGGGTTGCTTACCTTCATTAGCCATCTCCTCTGCTATTGTCATTGCCAGAAAAAAACAATGTAGAGTACAGGGCTAGGCCTTCTCTATTCATTCTCCATCTGGGTGCGGCGTCTAGTATTTGCCTCCTTTAAAGGGGTGTCCACCATAATTACAATGAAGGTCCAGGGGGTGCATAACGATGAAAAAAAATTGATTCCCTATTATTATTATATACTTTTGCAGTATGCATGTCCCTTTCTTACTGCTTCCATAAAAATTTGTTGTGGTGGCGTCACATTATGGCTGCAGCCTTCTCATTCTGTAGAAATAGGAAACAACCACAGGTTTCAAAAAGTGAAATGTGGCACTGGGTATAGGCCAGTAAGCAGTGTACATGGCCATTCTACCCCTTTCATGACCTATATGTGAGCTGGTTGGGGAGGACGCCAGGTGTCGGACCCCACTGATCTCGTATTGATCCCTATCCGATGGATTGGTAATCCGTGTCAGTCCAGGACAACCCCTAAGATCTTTCTCTCCTGGCAGTGCAGCATAGTCCGTGTATACAGCAGCACTGACCGACTCCATGTATACAGCAGCTCTCGTCTGATCTATGGGTACAGCCGTATTATCCTGACCATTGTAGGATCGTGCTGATACACTAATTTCTTACCATAATATAATAACATTACGTGAGAAGGACATTGCATTGCTTGGCAACAGAAGCGATAATTATTCCATTCTCTTACACATTAAATTGAATTTATTGAAGTTATTAGTAAACAGCGGATGTTATGAGGTGAGACCGTCATGTTGTCAGCAACTCTGGTCAGATCGAGATATACATTACTTCACAATATGTCCACTACGTCCCACGTTTTACATTTTATCAGTATATGAAGACCATAATCTGCCCAAACCTAATCCTCAAGTTGTGTGGTCTGTGGCTGTAGATTGTTGCCCCATTTAAAAAAGGAGGATGAGAAGTCGATAGTCAATCCATAGATTATTTTTGTCTATCTACCTACATAATAATTGTTGTTTTTTTTTATTTATGAAGCTGCATTTTTGCAATAAGTTTGAGTCATCTTATTGTTTTATTTTCATAGGGCTATGGATTCAAGCCAAAATATAATGGAGATGATCTTACATTCACAGTAATGAACCTGAGGCGCAGCACAAAATACAAGTTCAGGGTACGTGCGTTCTCCTGTATGTTTTGCTCTGTATCGAGGTCATTTGAGCCATTCCATCAGAGGCTAGTCACAATTTAAATGCCAAAAGGACTGTATGAGTACTGAAATCTGGAGCATTTATGGCATATCCTCCGGATACGGCATGTAATAGGATAGCCATATACTGCTGCACGCTTAGCATTTATTCAGCCCACCGTTCGGTCCTGATTCACTTACATGCCATTTATAGGACAAGGGGAAGCAGCTAGATGGTGGGAATGGTTTATTTCTAGTTGAAACATAAAAATTTGAAAGGTAAAGACTAATAATTGTGAGCCATATTTGCCCTTGCTGTGACGCTTTTATTGTCTGTGGATCCCATTGACATTATTAGGCTCCTCCAGTCAGATTGTAATGTGTCTGGCCATTTGTACTTAATGAAAGGTAGATATGACGCTGATTATTTCCAGCTTCCTCTTCCATCTCGTAGCTCTATCAGAGGTGCAGAGAGCTGAGAGAGCTGTGTTGATGGCCCGGGTAATTTTCTTTAACTTTAAAAATAAATATATACTGTTTTTTTGTTGTTCCAGTTAATTGTAGAACCTGGAGCCATTAATAATCACCATATCGGATATGAGCACCAGATAAATAAGATTTAGGTAGCATCTCCTGTTTACGCTCTGTTGGTTTAAAGCAACACTAAATACAGGTCCTTCTCAAAAAATTAGCATATAGTGTTAAATTTCATTATTTACCATAATGTAATGATTACAATTAAACTTTCATATATTATAGATTCATTATCCACCAACTGAAATTTGTCAGGTCTTTTATTGTTTTAATACTGATGATTTTGGCATACAACTCCTGATAACCCAAAAAACCTGTCTCAATAAATTAGCATATTTCACCCGTCCAATCAAATAAAAGTGTTTTTTAATAACAAACAAAAAAACCATCAAATAATAATGTTCAGTTATGCACTCAATACTTTGTCGGGAATCCTTTGGCAGAAATGACTGCTTCAATGCGGCGTGGCATGGAGGCAATCAGCCTGTGACACTGCTGAGATGTTATGGAGGCCCAGGATGCTTCAATAGCGGCCTTAAGCTCATCCAGAGTGTTGGGTCTTGCATCTCTCAACTTTCTCTTCACAATATCCCACAGATTCTCTATGGGGTTCAGGTCAGGAGAGTTGGCTGGCCAATTGACCACAGTAATACCATGGTCAGTAAACCATTTACCAGTGGTTTTGGCACTGTGAGCAGGTGCCAGGTCGTGCTGAAAAATGAAATCTTCATCTCCATAAAGCATTTCAGCCGATGGAAGCATGAAGTGCTCCAAAATCTCCTGATAGCTAGCTGCATTGACCCTGCCCTTGATGAAACACAGTGGACCAACACCAGCAGCTGACATGGCACCCCACACCATCACTGACTGTGGGTACTTGACACTGGACTTCAGGCATTTTGGCATTTCCTTCTCCCCAGTCTTCCTCCAGACTCTGGCACCTTGATTTCCGAATGACATGCAAAATTTGCTTTCATCAGAAAAAAGTACTTGGGACCACTTAGCAACAGTCCAGTGCTGCTTCTCTGTAGCCCAGGTCAGGCGCTTCTGCCGCTGTTTATGGTTCAAAAGTGGCTTTACCTGGGGAATGCGGCACCTGTAGCCCATTTCCTGCACATGCCTGACTCAGTCCACTGCTTCCTCAGGTTCCCCAAGGTCTGGAATCGGTCCTTCTCCACAATCTTCCTCAGGGTCCGGTCACCTCTTCTCGTTGTACAGCGTTTTCTGCCACATTGTTTCCTTCCAACAGACTTACCATTGAGGTGCCTTGATACAGCACTCTGGGAACAGCCTATTTGTTGAGAAATTTCTTTCTGGGTCTTACCCTCTTGCTTGAGGGTGTCAATGATGGCCTTCTTGACATCTGTCAGGTCGCTAGTCTTACCCATGATGGGGGTTTTGAGTAATGAACCAGGCAGGGAGTTTTTAAAAGCCTCAGGTATCTTTTGCATGTGTTTAGAGTTAATTAGTTGATTCAGAAGATTAGGGTAATAGGTCATTTAGAGAACCTTTTCTTGATATGCTAATTTATTGAGACAGGTTTTTTGGGTTATCAGGAGTTGTAGGCCAAAATCATCAGTATTAAAACAATAAAAGACCTGACAAATTTCAGTTGGTGGATAATGAATCTATAATATATGAAAGTTTAATTGTAATCATTACATTATGGTAAATAATGAAATTTAACACTATATGCTAATTTTTTGAGAAGGACCTGTATAGGATAAAACTAGCAAAAAATCTTCTCTCAATCTCCTCTTTTGAGTTTTAAAGCTGGCCATACATTTTTAGATAGTGGTTGGTCTTACTGGCCTTCCCCGTATGGTTCGGCCAAGCATGCACATTTTTTTAAATAGGGAGAAAAGGAGTAAGTCACTGCAAGACACACCATGTAAAGCTTTTCTCCTTTGTGAGCAAATGGTTAATGTTATAATTGAGAAACCCTATCCTTTAATCCTCCAACATCTACATCACAGCGAGAGAATAGGCACAGAGAGTGACAGAAGGTGCTGCAGCTTTCTAGTAAGTCTTTCTATAATTCAAGGGCTGGATTCACAGCTTTACTGGTTAGTACTGCTGTATAATGCCATCCATGCTGCTTCTGAATATGTACTATATAGATACAGGGGAGCAGGACTCCGTCAAGTCTGTGAGTTCTGTATGTGGGAGACATCAAAGCAGCTATGCTGGTAAAAAAAAAATACAGGATAGAGGTCATATCATGGTCAGGAACTGTGTTAATTCTCAAGGGCACCCACAACCGCTATTTCTGAAATGTCACTGGAAAGGTCAGGTACATGTAAAGACCCTTTTCATTCTCCATTTTCCAGCTGAAAATAGTAGAGATCAATGGGAAATTATAACTTGTATTCTGTTTTCTGTAATTTCCTTAAAGGTTAAGCTTTTTTTTTTTTTAGTATTCTATAGATATTAAATTGCTTTAGTTAGACCGCATGAAAATAAGAAAGTTTGCCATTTATTTTCCTTTTCGATCTTATGTCCTTTTCCTTAAGTGAGAGCTTTTATCTTTCATAGTGTACAGCTGGCTTTCATGAAGCTCAGCCACTAGTGCCTGCTCAGACCTTGGCCAAGAGTGCAAAATAGTTACATTTCAGGAAATATATTAACTCCTAACATACCATCCATCTCTCCCCAGCCCATTGATTTCTGAAGATCAGTTAGATGCTTGTCTCAGCCCCTGACAAGCTGCTGTTACAAATCTGTCAAAATCACCAACCCCCACCATCAGCTGGTCTCAGAGCAGGTCTCCTAATCAGAGCTCTCACTTTCCTGAGTGGTGTGCTTGTCCAAATTCCCTGTCATCTCTGTGTAAATATGGTGATAGCTATTTACTCTCCAGAGCAAATCACTGATAGCTTAATGTGTTATTGCAGAACGTATGCTGAGCTTTTTAGTTCTCCTAATTTTACAGCTCTGCTCTTCACCTGAACTGTCACTCAAGGAAGAGAGCCCGGCCTGTCACAAACCAAGAGACTGGAAAGCTGTATGCTGTTTGAGACATCTTGGGAATAACCCTTTTAACCTTATGTACAAAAATAACACTGGAGCACTTTCTTTATCCGACTTAGTCTGCCCCATGTAGACCAAATGTTCCTGGAAGTTGCATGCAAGCAAATCTTTTGTTACATTTATTATCGAAGTTCTATTATCTGCTCTGCAGTGTTAGTACAGCTAAGGATTGTGCACCTGTTAGTTATGTCTTCCAATATTCAATCTGGAACCCTAATTCTAGGTTATTGCATATAACTCAGAAGGGAAGAGCGGTCCAAGCGAGGTGGTGGAGTTTGTGACCCTTCCAGACAGGCCTGGTGCACCATCAAAGCCTACTGTGAAAGGAAAGGTCCATGCACAAAACTTCCGCATAGCTTGGGGTAAGTGCTGCTGGTTACATTTGTCTTAGGTTTTATCTGAGCAGTTTTGAAGTATTATACCTACCGTAATTATGCCGTATTCTGTATGAAGTAGAAACGTAACTTTGTAAGTACATAGCATTACTTATTACTATTGAGCTTGTTATATCCCATTTACAGCTTTGCAGGTTGACACTGATCAAGGGTCCAATAACCCAAATTACCAGCAACATAGGGAAAAAATAATCTGTATTACTTGGTTTTAAATCCACTCTTTTGCGGGCATTCAGCCAAAAAGATAAAGTCAGAAATCTCATCCAACAGATTTGTAACTGCAGCTCTGGATTATAAAACAGACAGTAACTTGTGATGTGAATTCTGTACATAAAATGCGACAAGGTGAACTTGCACTTTTACTTGGACTGCTTGGATCGGTCACACCTTGTTTCTTTAATAATAGATTTGCTATAATTTGTTATTACCGTATATAAATAAAGCTGGCAATATAGAACTGCATATAATGCAGTGTACTGTGTTCCCCAAAACTCCCAGTACCTTTAAGGAACATTCTGTCCTCTATACTTCTAATGTTGGGTCCATTCTCTAAATCTTTTTTTTTTTTTTAAAAACTGACACATTGTAGCAAAAAAATAAAATTAAATATTTGTGTGATCCAGTCCACAAACCAAACCTATACATGCAGATGTATCTGTCTATGATGGGAACAGACGCCATGCGTGTTGCATCCATGTGCTGTACATTACATACACGTGTGATTCAGTCTCGGAAAAAAAAATATATTTTTTTAACAGCTGTTCTGAATTGTCCTCTTTATAAGAATGTTTTTTATTTTTTCTGATGAACGAAATAACTTTTTTGTTTCTGTTTAGATCCACCGAAAGATAATGGAGGAGCAACAATTACTAAGTATATTGTGGAAATATCTGAAGAGCAAAGCGGTAATTAACTCCTGCTATGTCTTTGCTGTGGGATCAGCATAGGTTTAAATGACTGTGCAAAATTTGTTGTAGAATATAATGATATACACTCAAGTCCTGAATCGTTTCCAGGCACAGTTCTCCACAATCTACAAATCCACCCCAGGACCCTCAATGATAGAATGCATTACCCTCGCCTGCACCAAGTGCCCTCACAATTAGCAATATTTTTAAGGGTTCCCTCTTAATAATTAGTTTGGAAATCGCTGGTCCATGGTTGGTTGTCCTGTCATCTTCTCCTAGTTTGCTTTAATATCCGGATTTGACCTTCTGCACCAGAAGAGGGCGCAATACTCATGAACCCAATAGACTTGTTACAACTATATAACTTCGTAGCTAAGAACCTGGAGGGACATTTACACCAGCCGATGTGCGGTGATACATGACATGTTTGCCGGTTGACAGTCATTTCACACTTCAACTGTGCACAGAATAATCATTAATGAATTGATCTGTGCTCATAGGCTGCCTTTGTTCTCGGCAGCCCAGGTCTTGTTTCTAGATGGCAATGCGCTGCCAAGAAGGACCATCTTTTGGGCCAACCTGAAGATCATTTCACTCATTTCTCTGGGGCGATCGGCAGGATAAATAGGAGTGCTCGTTTCCTGATGACTGTGCAGTGAAAATGCAACTTAACATTAGTATATTTTAGGGAAATTTAAAATCCTAGCCCAACACACCTGTCATTATAATATGCAGGCAGCTTATTCTTATGGATCCACTGTAATTTTTACAGAATACTTCGACCCTCAATCATTCCTTATGAGGGATCTTGGCTACCTTTTAAATTTACATTGGATACTGTATGGTTTTCTGTCATGTATGAACACAATCTCACTATATTATGTACTTTTAGAGCAGACGTATAAATAGAGAAAGCAGAGGGAAATTTAACACCATGAGATGATGTACCTGTACAAATCATTCTTCACATATATACACTTAGGCAGTCATTTATCAAGATGGTCTTTGAGGGAGCTTGGTGGAGTCATCCGCTGCTGATTTATATAGTGTTTCATACCTCTTAATGAATCGGGAGCTTCTTACTCGTTATGAATTAGACGAGCTGTGGCGTCACTCTCCCGCTTCCATCTCTCACGTTCCAGCTCCGGCCATTGTGGCGTAGTTGTGAAAAATGTCAAAAGTCACAAACTTTTCCCCAAGTCTGAGTTGTGCCAAAAATTCGGCAAACTTTTTGAATCCATTTACTCCTGAATTTGGGCAAAAATTGCTTAGATGAACCAGGACCATAGTATCTATAATATAACGGTGGGAGCGTCACTCTGTCCGAAGCCTTTATAGACTGCGCAAGCGCGACGATCCGCGCCAGCGCAGTCTGGACCAGAGTGACGCAGCCGAACTTGCTCATCCCCCCCCCCATATACCGGCCATGGGGGCTCCACACACCCCTGTATCCCCCCTAACATACCGGCCATGGGGGCTCCATGCTCTGCAGCTCCGGTCAGGGTAGATGTAGAGCCCAGCGGAGCTCCAGGACCTTCGGTCATGTCACCAGCATGTGACCAGTGACGCGAGTGGGCAGAGTCAGCCCTCGCTGTGCTGGCTGCAGGGGTGATGTGTCCATTATAGCCGGCGCCACACTCAGGCAGTAAGTTCAGCGCACTCACACAGTTTGCCACACTCAGCCGCACTCACACAGTACAGCCACACTCAGCTGCACTCACACAGTACAGCCACACTCAGCTGCACTCACACAGTACAGCCACACACACACAGTACAGCCACACTCAGCCGCACTCACACAGTACAGCCACACTCAGCCGCACTCACACAGTACAGCCACACTCAGCCACACTCACACAGTACAGCCACACTCAGCCACACTCACACAGTACAGCCACACTCACACACTAAAGCCACACTCGCACAGTACAGCCACACTCAGCCGCACTCACACAGTACAGCCACACTCACACACTAAAGCCACACTCGCGCAGTACAGCCACACTCAGCTGCACTCACACACTACAGCCACACAGCACAGCCACACTCACGCAGTACAGCCACACTCACGCAGTACAGCCACACTCACGCAGTACAGCCACACTCACGCAGTACAGCCACACGCAGTACAGCCACACTCAGCCGCACTCACACAGTACAGCCACACTCAGCCACACTCACACAGTACAGCCACACTCACACACTAAAGCCACACTCGCGCAGTACAGCCACACTCAGCCGCACTCACACACTACAGCCACACAGCACAGCCACACTCACACAGTAAAGCCACATGCAGTACAGCCACACTCAGCCGCACTCACACAGTACAGCCACACTCGCACAGTAGAGCCACACTCAGCCGCACTCACACAGTACAGCCACACAGTACTGCCACACTCACACAGTACAGCCACACTCAGCCACACTCACGCAGTACAGCAACCTTCAGCCGCACTCACGCAGTACAGCCACACACACACAGCCGCACTCACACAGTACAGCCACACTCAGCCGCACTCACAGTACAGCCACACGCAGTACAGCCGCACTCACACAGTACAGCCACACTCACACAGTACAGCCACACTCACGCAGTACAGCCACACTCACGCAGTACAGCCGCACTCACGCATTAGAGCCACACTCGGCCACACTCGCACAGTAGAGCCACACTCAGCCGCACTTGCGCAGTACAGCCACACTCAGCCGCACTCACGCAGTACAGCCACATTCAGCCGCACTCACGCAGTACAGCCACACTCAGCCGCACTCAAGCAGTACAGCCACACTCAGCCGCACTCACACAGTACAGCCACACTCACACACTAAAGCCACACTCGCGCAGTACAGCCGCACTCACACACTACAGCCACACAGCACAGCCACACTCACACTTTACAGCCACACTCACGCATTACAGCCACACTCACGCATTACAGCCACACTCACGCAGTACAGCCACACTCACGCAGTACAGCCACACTCACACAGTACTGCCACACTCACGCAGTACAGCCACACACACGCAGCCGCACTCACACAGTACAGCCACACTCACGCAGTAGAGCCACACTCAGCCGCACTCACGCAGTAGAGCCACACTCAGCCGCACTCACGCAGTACAGCCACACTCAGCCGCACTCACGCAGTACAGCCACACTCAGCCACACTCACGCAGTACAGCCGCACTCACACAGTACAGCCACACTCAGCCGCACTTACACAATACAGCCACTCTCGCACAGTATAGCCACACTCGCACAGTACAGCCACATTCAGCCGCACTCACGCAGTAGAACCACACTCAGCCACACTCGCACAGTACAGTCACACTCAGCCACACTCGCACAGTACAGCCACACTCACACAGTACAGCCACACTCACGCAGTACAGCCACACTCAGCCGCACTCATGCAGTACAGCCACGTTCTGTATAGCACTCACGCAGTACAGCTGCACTCAGGCAGTACAGCCGCACTCAGTATAGCTGCATTCAGGCAGTACAACCACGCTCAGTATAGCCGCACTTATGCAGTACAGCTGCACTCAGTATAGCCGCACTCAGGCAGTTCAACTGAACTCAGTATAGCCGCGCTCAGGCAGTATAGCCGCGCTCAGGCAGTATAGCCGCGCTCAGGCAGTATAGCCGCGCTCAGGCAGTATAGCCGCGCTCAGGCAGTATAGCCGCGCTCAGGCAGTATAGCCGCGCTCAGGCAGTATAGCCGCGCTCAGGCAGTATAGCCGCGCTCAGGCAGTATAGCCGCGCTCAGGCAGTATAGCCGCGCTCAGGCAGTATAGCCGCGCTCAGGCAGTATAGCCGCGCTCAGGCAGTATAGCCGCGCTCAGGCAGTATAGCCGCGCTCAGGCAGTATAGCCGCGCTCAGGCAGTATAGCCGCGCTCAGGCAGTATAGCCGCGCTCAGGCAGTATAGCCGCGCTCAGGCAGTATAGCCGCGCTCAGGCAGTATAGCCGCGCTCAGGCAGTATAGCCGCGCTCAGGCAGTATAGCCGCGCTCAGGCAGTATAGCCGCGCTCAGGCAGTATAGCCGCGCTCAGGCAGTACAGCCGCGCTCAGGCAGTACAGCCGCGCTCAGGCAGTACAGCCGCGCTCAGGCAGTACAGCCGCGCTCAGGCAGTACAGCCGCGCTCAGGCAGTACAGCCGGAGAGAGAAAGATGGGAGCAACATATTGCAGAATGGAAACAGGAACAGGGAGAATGAGTGCAGCACATTACAACAGAATGGGGGCACAGGATGGGAGCAGCACATGACAGAATGGTTGTGCAGGATGGGAGCACCACATGACAGAATGGTTGTGCAGGATGGGAGCACAACATGACAGAATGGGGGCACAGGATGGGAACAGCACATGACAGAATGGTTGCAAACGATGGGAGCACCACATGACAGGATGGGGGCAGGATGGGAGCAGCACATGACAGAATGGTTGCGCAGGATGGGAGCAGCACATGACAGAATGGGGGCGCACACATGACAGGATGGAGGTGCAGGATGGAAGCAGCACATGACAGGATGGGGGTGCAGGATGGGAGCAGCACATGACAAGATGGGGGCGCAGGGTGGAGCAGCACATGACAGGATGGGGACCCAGGAAGGGAGCAGCACATGACAGGATGGGGGCGCAGGATGGAGCTGCACATGACAGGATGGGGACGCAGGATGGAGCAGCACATGACAGGATGGGGGAGCAAGATGGGAGCAGCACATACCAGGATGGAGACCATATACCAATATAAATGCTCACCACCCGGGCGTAAAACGGGTTCAGTAGCTAGTTATTAATATCTATAATGATAGTAACCCTGCTCTACAATGTATTTTGCTCTTTTTATCCTGTTTGGTCCTTTTGTCGGTGTCTGCTCTGACATGTTCTTCTATATTTGTGTAACCATCCATCTTTTGTTTTCCCTGTTTCTATATTTTGTATTTGTGATAGAGCTGTACCTCCAACTTTTGTGACGTGTGTTCTGTTCATTTAAAGCTATTCAATCCACCTGATAAGCATATTTTTAAGACAGATTCTTTGTTAAATCATGTGTACAATACACAACATGTGAGATTTCTCGTCTATCGGGGCTGGTCAATGAGTTTCCGCTTATGAATTTATTACATTGACTCTAGGAAGCTTTGATGTTTAGTTGTGCATCTCAAAATCCTTGTTATAGCAATTGTAGGAAACCAGCACAGATGGTATTAAGACAATGGTTTGTGATTGGCGCCAATCTAATCTTTCAGGAAACAATTGGGACACTACGTACTCTGGGGTGGCACGAGAACATGTGTGTGACCACCTGAGCCCTGGCTGCTCCTACAGGATTCATGTTATCTGCGTGAGTGAAGGTGGACAAAGCCCGGTATGATTTGCTACATTTTCTTGATTAATTAGTTTATAATAGTGATGCAGATGAGCTTTGAGGGAAATTTCTCAAAGGTTTTCTGGTGTCAACAAGTTGATGACAGTGTGCAGGTTTTTTCATTTTTTTTATGACAATCTCCACACTTTAATATAAACGTAAATTAGCATTAGGTGAGCATTGACAGATTTGCTGTAATTTATGCACCATTAGTACATGAATACAGCACCAGAACCACAGTCAGTACATGAATGCAGGCCCAGAAACACCATCAGTACATCTATACAGTACAGCACCAAGCTAATACAGCGATCAATTGCAAAGGCAGGTCATCCCCATATTCAGTTGTATTGCATGGATCTACAACTCCCGGTATGTCCTTAACAATGGTGAGTTATTAACAGTCATCATAAGACTGACCATGCAGGAACTACAGTACAACATCTGTTATGATTTAGGTTGTTCTCCTTATTTTCTCCATTTTGTGTGGACGCCATGATGCAATTTCATGCCCTGAGTTAGTCTATCCAGACTTCTCCATCTTCAGCAGCACATCGTGACATGGTGCCCCTAAAACTAAAAGTATCTTTATACTGCCCCATAAATATAAATATCTCATATGCTATGCTATGCCCCTGAATAAATAATTGCCCCTCATTGTGCTTCCTGCACAGAATATCCCCCTAATACTGCCTCTCTCTGTATTATACACCCCCACACTGCCCCTCTCTATAATATACCCCCACACTGCCCCTCTCCATAATAAACACATACACACCCTGATTTAATGGATACCTGTAGTGAAAAGCTTCATAGCCTGGCTCTTGTTTAATTCACCTTAGAAGTTTTGGTGCAATAGCCTCTTCATGCATCGGGGTGGGTCTGCGGGTAGGGTCTTCAACTCTGCCATAACCTCTCTGCATTTGTACGAGTTTCTTTTTTTTAATTCCACAGTAGGAGAGCACTAGCTATTAATTATTCCTTTTGCATTTATTGTGAAATTTGTAATCAGGTGGAGGGTCGCCTTAAAATCCCTCAGCAGAATGACATATTACATTCATAGATCCATGATCACTAATTTGAACCCTTTTATACCCCGCTGTGTAACCTACAGTAACGTTGATGAATTTGGTTTTGCCACTTTTATGTTTTAGGCCAATAATTGGGCTATATCCAGTTCATATTGCTACTGGCAGTAACTAGTGCCCTGGCCATGGTGGGGCCAAAGCAAAGACACTGTTCAGTCTGATCAAATTTCCTCTACCCAATGGAGATTTTATACCACACAGTATGATCATTGAGGTGGCCGTGGGTAATGGTCCGTGGTTGTAGGTTCTTAATGGGGTTCTCTGCTGTGGACCATTCCTACTTGTTGGAAACATTGACAGTTGTAACAGATCACAAAATATCCCCTCACTGGGACCCCTAACAATCAGCTGTAATCTGTGGGCAACTTGATAGAAAGTATTCTGTTTCCCTGCAGCACCACCTCAGGAGAATTAAACATTGCACAGTACCTTTCCAATCAGATAGGTTGTCTGTGTATCCAGGTCCTCCAGAACTAGAGGTGCTCTTTGTAACCATTCTTCACAGCTGGTACTCCCCAAAAATAAAGCTACACTTTTTAGTTCTGCCATACACATGATGATAATCAGTGGGGTTTGTCGCTGAACTTTTAATTATTAGGGTTATTTTTTGTGACTTCTTAAGGCTTCCGAGTATTTGACAGTACAGACCCCAGCTGTGATACCTGGACCTTGCCAGCCACCAAGACTCCAAGGCAGACCACGGGCAAGAGAAGTCCAGTTACGATGGGGTAATGTTGGCAGCATTTACATTTACCTATAAAACATCTTAAAACTCTGTATTGTGCAATTCCTCTGATACCTCCTGGAATTCCTTTTCGATGGGATGTATCCCCACTCACTCTCAGACTGTCCAGTGCTGACATTGATAGTGTCTGCACACAGACAGTGGTGGTAACATCCAAGTTTAGTAACAGAGGAAAAGTTGGTCAAAGAATTGTTATTTTATAGGGAATGCAAGTTTGTACTACAATAGACCATTCATGAGAGCGGTCAGGTCTCCATTAATGTTTATAGCAAAATACTTTTTTTTGTATTTGCTCTTGGTGGTCTTGTTTTGGATTTTAAGAAAATGACTTCTTGTTTAAATTGTGTTAGGTTATATTTGATATACGTGTATATGTGTGTGTGTGTATATGTGTATATATATATATATATATATATATATATATATATATATATATATATATATATATATATATATATATATATATATATATATATGTGTGTGTATATATATATATATATATATATATATATATATCTATATCTTACGTGTTTTATCATTATGAACAAAAAAAAGATTACTCTATATATAGATTTTCAGCTCAATTTTTTGTGGTGAAAACGCCCCCCTCAGCTTATACATGAGTCAATTGTCCAGAACGCTGGTGGGGGGAGGGGGAGTGGACATCATACTCACCCTCCGTCGCTTCATCTCCGTCCCTGCATCTCGTTGTCACAGCGCCGGCGGCTCTCCTGTGCTGCGCTCATTAAGATAATGAATATGGATTTGTCTCCACTCCCATAGGCGTGGAGCGCATATTCATTACCTTAATGAGCGGTACCACGTGACCGCAGAGGAGATGAGAGGTGCCAGACAACGGAGATGCAGCCAGGAGGAGGGTGAGTATGACGGGGAGGGGGGGGGGGGCAATGTGAGCCATGCATACAACCAGGGGAAGGGGGGAGAGCCGACCCATGGGGGACTGGGGAGCTGAGCAATGTGGGACCGGGGGAAGCTGTGCAATGTGGGACCGGGGGAGCTGAGCAATGCAGGATCGGGGGAGCCATGCATACAGCAGAAGGAGCCACCCATACCAGGACAGGAAAAGCGGAGCCACATACCAGAGCCTCATACCAGGACAGGACAAGCGGAGCCACACATAGCAGGACAGGGATATGGGGGACAATGCATACCCAGCTTATACTCGAGTCAATAAGCTTACCCAGTTTTCTGTGGCAAAAGTAGGTGCCTTGGCTTATACTCGGGTCGACTTATACTCGAGTATGTACAGTACTTATTTTTTCAGCATAGTCTGACCCAGACCTTATTTGTTTGTAGGGTTATCTGAGCATGCTGAAACTTCTGAAGTGTTCTGTATAAATTAGGAAAAATTAGTCCTCTAAAAGGTCTAGTGGCCAGTGTAAAAATTAGAAGATTTCAGATTTATTTTGTGTAAATAGTGGTATGGAAATGTAAAATAAATAATACATTTAACATAACAGAAAAAAATTACTTAAGGATAACCTGTCAGGTCAGACAATTCAATTAACCTTCAGAAATGGGGTTAACTGCAGATTAATAACATTAGGAAGGTGCAAAGCCGCAATAATGAAAGTGCGGCACCTGTG
The DNA here is from genome assembly GCF_051348905.1 of Ranitomeya variabilis. Taxonomy (NCBI): domain Eukaryota; kingdom Metazoa; phylum Chordata; class Amphibia; order Anura; family Dendrobatidae; genus Ranitomeya; species Ranitomeya variabilis. Next base: position 687,337,655 of record NC_135234.1, read on the forward strand.
AGAAAATGAACTTTATTCCTCCTGGGAGCCGACCTTCAGTCATACTGGCGTACCGGCGCAGCTCTAGTCACCGCTCAGTATATGGTAAGCAGCGTCAGTAAGCACGCCCCAACACTTTGACTAACATCTGCTTTCTGAAATGCTATGGTGTGCAAACATTGAATGTATGTATGAAATTGAATCTGCAGTACTGCTATAGAAAATGTTGAAAAATAAATTAATAAATGAAGATACCTCATGCACAAATTGGCCAATTAATAGGAGCCCATCAAGCACGGCAAGGTGTACCCCTTTGATGGGACCCTAACCTTATACGCCTCTCCCGGCCTGGAAGCCTCCAATTTTACAAATGCCTTATGCTGATGTAAGGAGCGCTCAGTCAGAAAGGAGTATACTTTGACTGACAGCTGGCGGCCCCCGGGAGCTGCACATTAATAACATTATCAACCTAACAGGTTCCCTTTAAACAAAAGATTATTTTTAGTGATGAGCGAATATACTCGTTACTCGAGATTTCTCAAGCATGCATTTTTTAGTTCTCGGAGATTTAGTTTTTCTTGCTGCAGCTGAATGATTTACATCTGTTAGCCAGCATATGTACATGTGGGGGTTACCTGGTTGCTCGGGAAATCTCGAGTAACGAGTATATTCGCTCATCACTAATTATTTTCTGATGACACAGTCCCTGTAACATCCTGCTTGTATAATATTAGGACACATATCTTGTTCTCTTTATCATAACACCGCTTTATATATGCATGTATATATTTCTTGTCTATCATATATAGCAGTGTTACTTTTTATGCCTACAGCGCCCCCTCCTGTAGATGGTGGATCTCCAGTCACCTGCTACAGCCTGGAGATGTCTGCTTGTGAAGGTGAACAGAGGGAGGTATACCAAGGAAATGAGATTGAGCACACAGTTTGTGGCCTTCTGCCAGGAAAAGGTTATAGTTTCCGGATACGTGCAGCAAACAAAGCTGGGGTGTGTATATTTCTGCACTATGAGTGGTCATTTTACATTATGTTCTGAAAATTTGTGGTGGTGGTCGTCATCCTGATCGCTACTTTTCATGCAGATCCCTGAACTCATGGATTATCTTTAGCGGAAGTGTCCATCTAATTTTACGTTTGATTGGTGCCTCATCCCTGTAGAAGTAAAGCTTCCCAGACTATGAACACCCTGTACACGTGCAGTCCTCTCTCCCAAACCTCGCCATCTTTGTGCCAGATTCTTCTTGGCTGTAAGACCCAAGAAGGCGGCATAGGACTGCCTTTACTGATCGATGTGGAGAATATCATAGAAGTCTATAGTGAGATAGGGAAGTCTGCTCTCCATGGAAAGATGCAATGGTCCTAGTCCGGAGATTCTAGATGTTTATGCTTAAACACGATTCTAAATGTGGTGTACTTGCTTTATGGCACGTTGTGATACCATTTCGGTAGTTGTAATTTTAATGTTAGTATTTTATTGATAAATGTTTTGTTATATATTCTTTAGTTTGGACCATTTTCTGAAAAGAGTGAAATTACAACCGCACCAGGACCCCCAGATCAATGCAAACCGCCTCAGATAAGCTGCAGATCTGCAACCTGTGCACTTATACACTGGGAGGTAAGAGAAGAAAATAAAACTGATGTCCTGTAGTCATAGCGGCAGGCCGCTTTTTGAAAAAAAAAAAAGTGGTTCTTATAGCGGTTAATATTAATAAGGAACCGCAGTCACGGTCCAAACGCCTTACTAGATCTCATCAGTTAAAGGGATATTCTGATTTTTTTTTTAAAAAACCCTCGTTCCTCTGCTGCAGTGTATTTTAAAAAACAATGATTGCTTTGCTCCACTCCTCCGTCAAGTGCGGAGTCTCCGACACTGCTCTGTGTCTGCCAGGGATGTGGAGTCGGTAAGCCAAACCTCTGACTCCTTAATTTCCATGACTCCGACTCCACCAAAATGGGCTCCGACTCCACAGCCCTGGTGTCTGCAGCGATCACTGACCTCAGTGGATCTGAGCCGTATGTGGCCATCAACTCGGGCACAGCCACTGAACTCCGGCATTGGACACCAGGAGCAGTGTCGGCTCTGAACACAGGGACGGTGAGTGAAGTGCAGGCTTCTTTTTAATAAACCAACTGCAGTTAGGGGAGAGGGGTTTTCTGAAACCAGATAACCCTTCTACTGAATTGTTGATAGTCAGTAGTTATGATGGACCTCTTATAATACTTAGCAAAATTTCGGCTCCAGTCATACCCACTAAGACCACACCTCACTGTAAGTGCTTCCTTTTCGACTTTTTCACCAAGTGCAATTCGTGCACAGGCGCAGCCAGCAAATCTGTCCAAATTATTATCAAGGCTTCATTTCCAACACTTGGTAACAAAATAGATGCCCTTTCTGCCTGTACCTAAAGACTGGGCTGAAACCTATTTTTCTCCCTCTATCCTTAAAATTGCAGTCTTCTCATTATCCCACTTACTACTCATACCAAGAAACACTTGACTTTTATGCACTTCTTTAAGTGCTCTAATTTACTGTATTGAAATGAACAGTGAAATCGCTCCATAAAGGACACTCTCTAGCTCGCTGGCAGACTTCGGTGAAACTCCCTATGGTGCTTTCACATTGCATTCCAGCACCTGTTTGATGTTCCTGTTGGGTCTTGCGTCAGAAACCCCCGTAAAACGGGATTCAGACACATGTGCAGACGGTGCCATAGACTACAATGGCGCTGGCAGAGAGAACATGCCCTCTGCTGTGAAGAATTTTCAGGCGTAGAGGCGGACACTCAAACGTAGTCTACTACATCTGGATGTCCGTCTCCAGTAGGTGTAGATGGCCCGAAAATGATTTAGGGCACAGCAAAGGTTTGCTCTGCCTCCACCATTGTAGTCAGCTTTAAGCCCTGACAGGGCCACCGTATGGGTGCTGGAACGCAGTGTGAAAGCACCCTTAGGCAGTACCTCTTTGGGCAGTATCACGGTAGATGCATATTTAGATTGAACCACTAATGTTTGTAGTGCTCCTTAGGAGGTCCATAGATTTCCTGCTTGATGCCTCCACAATATGCCACAATATGCCAATATAGCTGTATAAATACATATGTCACCCATAGACTTTATGGTAAAAAAAAATGTATATGTGTTAACAGTGGGGGAAATAAGTATGTGATCCTTTTTATATGATGTATACAATGTGATTTTCTGGATTTTATTTTTGATATTCTATCGCTCAATGTTAAAATTAACCTACCCTTAAAATTATAGATTGTTCATGTCTAAGGGTACTGTCACACAATGGCACTTTGATCGCTCCGACGGCATGATCCGTGACGTTGCAGCGTCGCTTGATTATCGCTCCAGCGTCGTAGACTGCGGTCACACTTTGCAATGCACGGCGCTGGAGCGATAATTTCATGACGTAGTTGCGATGTAGAAGTCATACGGGACATTGGGAATATCGTGCACACCTTTGTTACACGATGCGATCATGCCGCCACAGCGGGACACTTGACGACGAAATAAAGTTTCAAACGATCTGCTACGACGTACGATTCTCAGCGGGGTCCCTGATCGCAGTAGCGTGTCAGACACAGCGAGATCGTAACTATATCGCTGGAACGTCACGGATCGTGCCGTTGTAGCGACCAAAGTGCCACTGTGTGACAGTACCCTTAGTCAGTGGGCAAACTTTACAAAATCAGCAAGGGATCAAATACTTATTTCCCCCACTGTATATGCTGCGTTGTGCACTTTTTTCTTTAGTGCGAGTCCTCTGAATAGATTAGAGCAGCAGAAGGCACTGTTTTATACAGATTAAAGAGAATCTGTCACGAGGTTTTTGCCACCTAATCTGAGAGCAGCATAATATAGAGACCCTGATTCAAGTGATGTCACTAACTGGGCTGCTTGCTGTAGTTTTGATAAAATGATAGCCTCCTGCTGATAAAACAACCCTTAGAGGACTTGTAAACTTGCTGCCATGTAGTTCTCCATATTCATGAGCTCTGTATAACCCCACCACTGATTGGCAGCTTTCTGCCTATGCAGAGTGTACACAGGAAGCTGTCAATCAGAGGTGTGGGTGGGGTTATACAGAACTCAACATTCAGAGACCTAGTAGATCTGCAGCAGATAAAACTGCAGAAACCAGCAAAGTAACTGACACATCGCTGGAATCAGGGTCTTTGCCCTTACATCATGCTGTTCTCAGGATAGCAAAACCTTGTGACGGATTCCCTGTAGAAAGGCATATGTATGTATACACATGATGGACTCTGGGCATCATATGGTTGCCATCTTTGTGAAGGTCTGTAGGGACCCAATGGAATTTGTTTTTCTGGTCACTGTGCTCTCTGACTCTTATTAACCCTAAATGCAATAAGTGTGCGCAAGCAATCTATAAAGATATGTGATGGATCCAGATAGTTACTTTTTACTCTTCATCCCACAGGCCCCCAATAATAATGGTGCCGACATTACGGAGTACAGAGTGGAGTGGGGGGGCATAGAAGGCTGCATGCAAATGTGCTACTGCGGCCCTGGCTATGCGTACGAGATGAAAGGTCTTTCTCCAGCAATTGTCTACTACTGCAGGGTTCAGGCAAGTGTCTGTCGAACTGTCAGGCTATTTACCACTAGAACAAGGTGTGTCCTGGTTTTGCTGCTGTGATTTATACTCTCCTGTGCTTCGCTCTCATACTTGCAGGCTGTGAATGTTGCTGGCACAGGCCTCTTCAGCGACGTAGTCGCATGTTTGACTCCTGCTTCTGTACCGGCAGCCGTGACAAACCTCTGGGGGATGAAGGAGGAAGAAATGGAGAACCCGCATTACTACTCACCTTCCACCTGCCTTGCTGTAGCATGGGATCGGCCGTGTGACCACGGCGCAGAAATTACTGGCTACATTCTAGACTATGGAGACAAGCAGACCATCACTGTGGGAAAGTCCTCCAGCTACGTCATAGAACAGTTACAGCCAGACTCCACATACAGGTATTGGGCAAATCACAAGTCATTTCTTGGTAGACGTATGTTGTCCAACATGATAGACGCTGCCTCAAAATGTTAATCTTGGAGGTAACTTCAGTGCAGACTGTTATGTAATAAATAATTATTCATTGCTCTAAAGGGGTTGTTGGTAAAATGTATGGCATTCCCTGTAGCTCTTACCAGATCCCAACACTGTGTAATGCACACACAGCTTTCCAGTTCCATACTTTTGGTCAAGTTCTGACCAGTCTCGGCCGCTGCTTGCATTGTTCTAGAGGTGGCTGAGATGCTGGTCGGCATATGACGCTGCTGGAGCTGACAAGCAGAGCTGAATCCTAACAGTGTGTGCGTCACACATAGTTGGGATTCAGGATAACGGCCGTGCTTGCTGAAGATTTTACCAGGTGTGGCCAACCCCTACTAGATCTGTGCTCCTTCCCGGAATTATACTGAAACCTCAAGTTCATATACAAGTTAATAGTTTGATTGACACATCCTCAGAGAAGATACCGAGGGCTTTAATAGCAATGTAGTAATGTAATGTATTATAAAAAGGGGTTTTCCAATGTTCTTTAATGTATTCACATAGTTGCCAATTATTCTACTTTCTAGAATCCGGGTTCAAGCCCTAAACAGTCTGGGAGCAGGTCCTTTCAGCCATTCTGTAAAATTGAAAACTAAGCCCCTTCCCCCCGAGCCCCCGCGACTGGAATGTGCTGTGTATGGTCACCAGAGCCTTAAGCTGAAATGGGGAGATGGCACGTCCAGGGCCGCCCCGACAGACTCCATTCAGTACCACCTTCAGATGGAGGACAAGAGTGAAAGGTGAGGAGATGCCTGCTGTGATTTCATCTGGGCTACCAAATTGTTGATGGAAGATAAAAAAACTAAAAAGTGCTCAAAACAGATTATTATTTTATTATTTGCACATGAATTATTGGCTTATTTTTTTTTTATCAGATTATTATGAGGGGAGCATAGATATTCAGGTTGTCAGTGGCTTTAAAAAAAAAAAAAAAAAAAAAAAAAAGTCATCCCCTCTCTCCCTGATAATAAAAGGTGCCTGGCGGCCACTTATCTGTCTCCTCTTATCAAAATAAAATGCATACTTAACCCGAGTCTTAAAAGTCTAAAGGTACCTTCACACTCAGCAACTTTACAACGAGAACGACAACGATCCGTGACGTTGCAGCGTCCTGGATAGCGATCTCGTTGTGTTTGACACGCAGCAGCGATCTGGATCCCGCTGTGATATCGCTGGTCGGAGCTAGAAGTCCAGAACTTTATTTGGTCGTCAGATCGGCGTGTATCGTCATGTTTGACAGCAAAAGCAACGATGCCAGCAATGTTTTACATTGAGCTAACGACCTGTGAGAATTATAAGTGAGTCACCGTTACGTCACTGGATCGCTCCTGCATCGTTGTGGAGCTGCTGTGTTTGACGTCTCTACAGCGACCTAAACAGCGACGCCGCAGCGATCGGCTCGTTGTCTATATCGCTGCAGCGTCGCTGAGTGTGACGGTACCTTTATAAATCAAGTAAATGCTGCATCCATAGAGCTTGCTCCTTGCACACGTATAGTAGTGACTGCTCACCTGGTCCTTCTACATGCACAAGCAGAAAAGGCTACGGACATAGTGGTCACCACTGCCACAGATGGGAACATGTTCCTCTGTCCGGAAACGCCTAATCTTGAACAATTTAAGAAAATACAGCATTACTGAATGTCTTACCGTTTTATTTTATGACACTTGACAATCATTTCATTTTTTTTTTAATTGTAATTTTTATTGAAAATTTTTCAAAATTTTACAGAAGAAAAAATAATTAAACATTTTAGATTTTTCGCTCTCATAGGTTAATAACCAATCTTATACTATAGTAATAGTTAAACATTTTCAAGTAGATAAAGAGTAAAATTTTACACCCAGACTCAGACAAAAGGAAAGGAGAGGAAATTATGTGAAATGTTACGACCTAGTTATATCCATCTCATTGAGGTCATAAGGAATCCCAAAGAGACCAAACAAGGTTAAATCTCTGTACAGTATTGGCATTAAGGGTCGCCTGTTATTTAAAGTTCCTGATATCCTTGATGCAAGAATATAGATCTAGTTGGGAAGGTGGAGAGGTTTGCTTCCAATGGTAGGCAATCAAACAGTGTGCTGCTGTTAACATATGTAAAAGCAATCTAATGGATCTCCTGGATATGGATTCAGGGAAAATATTTAATTGGCACCCAACCCCAGTCCTGGTATGCATGGCCCCATCAGAAAACATTAAGTGTAAGGGTTTGGTTTTTTTACCTTCCTGGCATTCCCTTGCAGCATCCTTCTCCGATGCCAGCAGCTGCTTTATGCTTGTAAGCAGCAAATGACATGGGACGTCATGCGCTGCTCACAAGCAGAGCACAGCTGTCGGAATACTCTCTGATCTGCACGCCGGGACTGTGCGCACAGAGAGCAGTGATTATTCATTGCCCTTCAGTAGCGCACACAGTGTCAGCAGCCGGCTTCCTGCTGCTGCCGGTGGTCACATGTTTCCATGCCCAGAGAGGTGAATATTCATTTATCTTAAGAAGCGGCACACGTGACCTCCGGCAGCTGCAGGAAGGCTCCGGCTGACACTGTGCTTGTGAGCAGCACATGAAGTCATGTTGTGCTCCTTACAAGCATAAAGCAGCTGCTGGCAACGGAACAAGACGCTGCGAGGGAGCACCGGGAAGGTAAGTGTAATTTTTTTTGGTTTTTTTAATGTTTTCTGAAGGAACCATGCATACCAGGATTGGGCTTGGGGCAAGTCATACCAGAATAGGGATGGGGCCATGCATAGTAGGACAAGATGGGGGCCCTGCATACTAGGATAGGGATGGGGGGGGACCATTCCTACAGGACAGGGATGAGGGGGCCATGCATACCAGGATAGGGATGAGGGGGCCATGCATACCAGGATAGGGATGAGGGGGCCATGCATACCAGGATAGGGATGAGGGGGCCATGCATACCAGGATAGGGAACGAGGGGCCATTCATACCAGGATAGTGATGAGGGGGCCATGCATACAAGGGTAGCGATGAGGAGGGCCATGTGTATCAGGATGGGTATGACGGGACCATATTCAAAAAATATTCCCCACAAACTGCATTGAACTACTGTACTCAATTTATTATATATTTTAGGAGTCGGAGTCGGTCCATTTTATACAGATTCCTACTCCACCAAAATGGGCTCCGACTCCACAACTTCAACTCCACAGCCCCGTTCCTGCCCATTTGAAATTTAAAGTGACTGCTTGAAAAGCACTTAAATCTCTGAGTGGGACCGATATGGGTAAAGTCTCAAAAAGATAATAAAATTTTTGGGAGGATAGTCATTTTTATTGCTGAAATGCGTCCAAATAGTGAGAGAGGGAGTGATGGATTTCCATGTTATCAATAAGGATCGGATTTCTGTATATAATGGAGGGAAATAGTTTTCGTATAAAGTAGAATGCGAGGTTGTGAGATTAATTCCTAGGTGCAGTTGTGCACAAAATAATTTTTGCTTTCTTGGCCTTTTTTCAGAGAATAGGAATTATAGCACCAAAACTTTTTCTCCACTCATGGCTAGTGGTTGGGTGAAGCCATTTATTGCCAAACTACTGTGTTTTCTCTTTTTAAATCATAATGACAACCCAAAACATCCAAATGACCTTGATCAAAAGTTTACATATCCTGGTGATTTTGGCCTGATAACATGCACAGAAGTTGACACAAATGGGTTTTAATGGCTACTAAAGGTAACATCCTCACCTGTGATCTGTTTGCTTGTAATCAGTGAGTGCATAAAAGCTGAGTGAGTTTCTGGTATCCAGACAGACTTTTGCATCTTTTATCCAGCCCCTGACATTTCTGGATTGAGTCATGGGTAAAGCAAAAGAATTGTCAATGGATCTACGGGAAAAGGTAGTTGAACTGTATAAAACAGGAAAGGGATACAAAAAGATATCCAAGGAATTGATATTGCCAGTCAGCAGCATTCAACTGTGATTAACAAATGGAAAATCAGGGATCTGTAAGAACAAAACCACGGTCAGGTAGACCAATAAAAATGTCGTCCACAACTGGCAGGAAAATTGTTCGGGATGCATAGAAAAACCCACAAATAACATCAGCTGAAATACAGGACTCTCTGAAAATTAGTGGTGTTGGCTGTTTCAAGATGCACAATAAGGAGGCACTTGAAAAAAATGGACTGTATGGTCGAGTCGCCAGAAGAAAGTCATTACTGTGCAAATGCCACAAAATATCTCTCCTACAATACACAAAACAGCACAGAGACAAGCCTCAAAACTTCTGGAACAAGGTAGTTTGGAGTGATGAGACCAAAATTGAACTTTCTGTCCGCAACCATAAATGTTACTTTTGGAGAGAGGTCAACAAGGCCTATGATGAAAGGAATACCATTCTTACTGTAAAGCACAGAGGTGGATTGCTGATGTTTTGGTGATATGTGAGCTGCAAAGGAAACTTGGTCAAAGTTGAAGGAAAGATGAATGCAGCACGTTATCAGCAAATACCGAAGGCAAATTTGCACTCTTCAGCCCGGAAGCTGCGCACGGGACGTACTTGGACGTTCCAACATGACGACAATCCAAAACACAAGACCAAGTTGACCTGTCATTGGCTGCAGCAGAGCAAAGTGAAGGTTCTGGAGTGGCCATCTCAGTCTCCTGACCTCAATATCATTGAGCCACTCTGGGGAGATTACAAGTACGCAGTTCATGCTAGACAGCCCAGGAATTTACAGGAACTGGAGGCTTTTTGCCAAGCAGAGTGGGCAGCTTTACCATCTGAGATAATAAAGAACCTCATCCACAACTACCACAAAAGACTTCAAGCTGTCATTGATGTTAGGGGGGCAATACATGGTATTAAGAAATGGGGTATGTGAACTTTTGTTCAGGGTCATTTGGATGTTTTGGGTTGTCATTATGATTTAAAACGAGGAAACATAAGAGTTTGACAATAAATGGCTTCACCCAACCACTAACAAGGAGTGAAGATTCTCTGAAAAAAGGCCAAGAAAGCTCATACATTGTCCTCTAAAGACTGCTTTGTGAGCTCCCCATAACGTTGCTTCTGATGAAACTGAGCCTACATTAAGTTATTATTATTATTTATTATTATAGAGCCATTTATTCCATGGCGCTTTACATGTGAGGAGGGGTATACATAATAAAAACAGGTACAATAATCTTGAACAATACAAGTCACAACTGGTACAGGAGGAGAGAGGACCCTGCCCACGAGGGCTCACAATCTACAAGATCAAAGTATTCTCTTAAATGAGGTCGAAGCTCCTCTTTGAGAGGAGGCTTTTTCAATAACGTCTCATTAAGTCTCCATTGGCATGATCAGGTATACAGTGAGGAGCTCTTCAGTGACATTTCTATTGGGGCATGGTCTAACCATGTTATGGGACCCATTCCCGCACCTGCCACTATATGCAGCATAGGGGTGTTCCCGAAAAAGTATTCTATATGTGTATGGGTACTATGAGGTGGTGGAAAAAAAAGGGGAGAAAGACCTTTCCTCTGGATGATTAATTCTCCATAAGTCATATAAAGAATATTTCCTAATGAGCTTGCAAAATTTTCTAGAAATATAAATTTGGTATGGAGATGTTGGTTTACCAGACAAGGCAGATCTATCCATAGTTTTGGAGAACATCATGTTAAAATCCCCTTCTAAGATTATGGCTGCAGGTGGAAATCGTGAAATCTTAAGCATAACTCTTTTAAGAAATTTGATTTGGGCTGTATTAGGAGTGTATATATATATATATATATGTATGTGTATAAGAGGATTTCCCATGAGGATGCCTTCCAATATTATGTATCTTCCATCAAGATCCAAATGGTCACCTTTTATTGGGCACATTCTTGGAAAAAGAATGGCTACACCAGCTTTTTTGCTATCTTGTGTGGCAAAGAAAACTGTGGGGAAATGATTGCGGGCAAAGTTAAAGGAACCTAATTTATTACAGTGAGTTTCTTGAAGGAACACTACATCTGCTTTTAAGGATCTAACTTCAGTTAAGGTTAAACATTGCTTAACATTTGCGTTAAGGCCTTTGACGTTGAGTGAGACGCATTTAATCATGGTGTAGATAAAAGGAGTAAGTATGCCAATGTAGACTCACCAAGGCTGGTGACGTGGTAAAATTTTGAGATGCATTAGGTAGCCTTTAGGATCAAAAGGTCTGAAAATGTGAAGAGGGTAGGTAAAAACATGATGGCAGGGGAAACATACGTTGCCATCTGAAAATTAACAGACAAAAGTATCAAATATATAGAAAAACCTCACTGAATTGTTTAAACCAGACCTGGGCAAAGTGTGGCAGAAGCAGGGTGCCTGGGAACGGGACCGGGGTGAGTATGTGATGGTTGTTTTTTTTCATGTGTATGAACATGGGGATTCTATGGAGGTGAATATGGGGATTCTATGGGAGGCTAAGGGGGTGACATGCTGCACATGGTGAGGCTATGGGAAGGCTGTATACTGTCATGCAATATATGGGGAGGCTGTGTGGGTATCAATCAGTATATGGGGAGGCTGTGTGGGGCTCATGGGGAGGCTGTGGGGGCCTCATGCTGGATATAAGAAGGCTGTGTGGGACTCATACAGTTTATGGGGGAGGCTGTGTGGGGCCTGATGCAGTATATGGGGAAAATGGTGCTCGTACAGTACATGGGGATGCTGTGTGGGGCTCATGCAGTACATGGGGAGGCTTTGTGGGGCTCATGCAGTACATGAGGAGGCTTTGTGGGGCTCATTCTGTACATGGGGATGCTGTGTGGGGCTCATGCTTTGTATAGGGAGGCTGTGTGGGGCTCATGCCGTGTATATGGAGGCTGTGTGGGGCTCATGCCGTTTAGGGAGGCTGTGTGGGGCTCATGCCGTGTATAGGGAGGCTCTGTGGGGATCATGCCGTGTATAGGGAGGCTGTGTGGGGATCATGCCCTATATAGGGAGGCTGTGTGGGGATCATGCCGTATATAGGGAGGCTGTGTGGGGATCATGCCGTGTATAAGGAGGCTGTGTGTGGCTCAAGCCGTGTATAGGGAGGCTGTGTGGGGATCATGCCATATATAGGGAGGCTGTGTGGGTCTCATACCGTATATAGGGAGGCTGTGTGGGGCTCATGCCGTGTACAGGGAGGCTGTGTGGGGCTCATGCCGTATATAGGGAGGCTGTGTGGGGATCATGCCATATATAAGGAGGCTGTGTGGGGATCATGCCATGTATAGGGAGGCTGTGTGGGGATCATGCAGTGTATAGGGAGGCTGTGTGGGGATCATGCCATATATAGGGAGGCTGTGTGGGAATCATGCCGTGTAATAGGGAGGCTGTGTGGGGATCATGCCGTATATAGGGAGGCTGTGTGGGGATCATGCCGTGTATAGGGAGGCTGTGTGGGGATCATGCAGTGTATAGGGAGGCTGTGTGGGGATCATGCCATATATAGGGAGGCTGTGTGGGAATCATGCCGTGTATAGGGAGGCTGTGAGGGGATCATGCCATATATAAAGGGCTGTGGGGGGGTTCAAAGAGATATAAGGGGGAGTCCGCATACTTAATTATGCTCAACTAGATGGTGGCCCGATTCTAACGCATCGGGTATTCTAGAATATGTATGTATATAGCACAGGCCACGTAGTATATAGGAGCCATGTAGTATATAGCAGACAAATACTACGTGGCCTTTGCTATATAGTATGTGGCTGCTATATACATACATACATACATACATATTGTAGAATACCCAATGCGTTAATACAGGCCACGCAATATATAACACAGCCCAAACAGTATATAACACAGCCCACGTACTATATAACACAGGCCACGCAGTATATAACACAGGCGACGTAGTATATAACACTGGCCGCCACGTAATATATAGCACAGCCCACGCAGTACAAAACACAGGCCACATAGTATGTAACACTGGCCACGTAGTATATAGCAGCCATGTAGTATATAACACAGCCCACGCAGTATCTAACACTGCCCACGTAGTATATAGCAGCCATGTAGTATATAGTACTGCCCACGTAGTATACAGCAGCCATGTAGTATATAGTACTGCCCACGTAGTATATAGCAGCCATGTAGTACTGTATATAGTACTGTCTGTCCACATAGTATATAGCAGCCATGTAGTATATAGTACTGCCCACGCAGTGTGGGCACCATATCCCTGTTAAAAAAAAAAAAAAAAAGAATTAAAATTAAAAAATAGTTACATACTCACCCCGTGGCATCCAACAGCGCTCTGGCGATGTGCGGGCGGCTACCGCCATCTTCCGTTCCCAGGATGCATTGCGAAATTACCCAGAAGACTTGGCGGTCTCGCAAGACCGCTAAGTCTTCTGGGTAATTTCGCAATGCATCTCTGGGACCGGAAGCTGGCGGAAGGCACGAGCGCATCGTCTGACTACGGAGGGTGAGTATAGCAGGTTTTTTTTTTTAATTATTATTTTTAACATTACATTTTTTTTACTATTGATGCCGCATAGGCAGCATCAATAGTAAAAAGTTGAGGACACACAGGGTTAATAGCAGTGGTAACGTTACCCGCGGCATAGCGCAGTACGTTACCGCTGGGATTAACCCTGTGTGAGCGGTGAGGGGAGTATGGAGCGGGCGCCGGGCACTGACTACGGGGAGTATGGAGCGGGCGCTGGGCACTGACTGCAGGTGAGTAGAGGGGGACTAATCGGACAGCCATGACAGGCAGCTGGCGCGACCAATCAGCGACGTGGGATTTCCGTGACGGAAGTTGCAGACAGAAAGATGGAAGTACCCCTTAGACAATCATATATATAGATAGATAGATAGATATTAAGTGATACAATTAATATTAATAAATTAATATTGAGTAGAATTAATTTCAAGCTATTAGTTCGGCCCTCCACAACAGTCATGGTCTCTCATGTGGCCCCTCAGGAAAATTAATTGCCCACCCCTGGTTTAAACTAAAATTCCTAACTCCTAGGGAAATCTGATCAACAACAAAGTATGTTCTCAGGATTTGTGTGGGAGCAATGGGGTAGGCTCTAGGCTCACTGGAAATTGAAGGAACCAAAACTATTATAACACGCAACAATTAAGTTGATCAGAGAATTAAGTGATAACAGGGATGAAAGTCCCGTCAACTAAATGGTTAGTCTTATATTCATGTGGGCCAAATTATAAAGCAGTACAAAATGTATATATGATATCCCTATACTGCCACAGTGGAAACCCAAAATACAGACAAAACATTAAGTAGACTTTGTGTAAGTCATGATGGTTCTTGTCTCATGGGTGTTGAAGTGGGCTGAGCGGAGTTTGGTCTTCCTCGTTTCTTTTGACTTGTTTGCCACAGTGGAGGAGGGGAAGGTGATGGTAATCCTAGTTCCCAGTCCGAGATCTCTGGAAGCGAAATGTTTAAAGTTTTGCAGAAGGAGGGCAAGTTACTATGAGCTTTGAAGGATGCTGCTAATCCCTCCACCCTAGCTGTGCGAGAGAAGGGGAATCCCCATCGATAGATGATGTGACGCTCCTGTAGAGTGGAGAGAAGAGGGCGAAGATGTCGTCTGTTTTGCAGTGTTATCCAGGCTAGATCTGGGAATAGCTGGAAAGTGGATCCTTGATAGTCCAGTTTTGCATTGTGCGTGCCTTGGAGGCAGCAGCTTCTTTAGTAGCAAAGTCGTGAATGCAGCAAATAATGTCACGTGATAAGGCTGAGGATCCCGTTGGCCTTAGAGCACGGTAAGCTCTATCTAGCTTAATTTTGTTAGTATTTGGAAGGTTTAGGAATCTATTAAAAATGGATTCCAAAATTTTTGGGAGGTCCTCATTTCCCTACTGTTCGGGAAGGCCCCTTAATCGGATATTATTACGTCGTCCTCTTTTATCGAGGTCCTCTAAATGCCGATTAGTAGCCCTAAGAGCTTCTGCCTGGGTGAACAAGGATTCCTGGAGCAGAGTCAAATATTTACATGTGTCGGTGTTGGTTCCTTCTAATGATTCTACACATTCCGCAATAAATTTAATATCCTGACACAACACAGCGATCTCAGATCTGCATGTAGATTTCACTTCAGAGATGAGGGCCCCAAAATCCTCCTTAGTGGGAATTTGTTGTAAGTAGGCATGTATTTCCTCAGGAACTGAGGGTCTTAAAGGAGAATTAGTAATGGAAGAAGCGGAGCCAAGGTTACTGTTCCCTGACTCCGATTCCTCCATAAGGCCAAAGAGGGATGGGGTAGCCCCTAGGTCTCCTGGAGTGTCCTTTCGGTATGCAGAGGTAAGAGTGTCTTTGTTTATGTCCTTTGATGGGGGTCTTTGTGGTTTAGCAGGCATATTAGAATCAAGAGATTTTGCTGCTATAGGGTTTCCAGTAGATTCTGTGTCCACTGATGGGTTAAATTCCAGAGCCAAGGGAGAGAGAGATTTTTAGGTAAATATCACTGTCTCAGGGTCCCCCTGCTGAGAAGCTAGAGCATACGTTTGGTGGAATTTTCTTGTACCCACTGTCACGGATCCCTCTCTGTGCTGCTGCTAATTCGTCACGTGATAGCTCTCAGCACGTGACTTGGGGTTGTGCCTGCAAGGGTTAATCTATCTCCCCACTCTGTCCAGCATTCAACCTCTGTCCTATGCTATAATGGGAGCATAAATCACACACCGACCCAGGCCACACACCCGCTCATACACGCTGCCACCACTCACCAAATACACGGGCGATGAGTCCCAGAAATACTACTAATGCTGTCTACCACTCATAAGGCTTACACACCTTAGGCTATGGATTCTTTAGAACAACAACTTTCTTTAGTTCAACTGTTAAAGTTTTATGCTTTAATACAAAAAGGTTCACTGCTTACAGTAAAGAAAAATGTATAAACATATGGTAATAAAAAGATATACAACTATGCAAAACAGTATAAAATAAATAGGAGAAAACTTACAGAAATAGCTAACTTGTCGTCTGTTTCTGCTCCCTGAGGGTAGGATAAATATAGACTGGATCACATCATCTTCCCAGGCTGCCCTCACGTGAACAATTTTGAATGTATACAAGCCTAATTTATAGTCACCCTGGAGGTCAGATTTCTAGACCAGCCCCTCAAGTTGATATTCTAGTTGCTTGTTTTTGATTGGGCCATGGCCGCGCCCCCAATGAATGTTATTTTCTCTGAGATTCTTTGTGTAAAGCTTCCAACAGATAGCTAGTGTCAGGCTGTAATTTACATCTCTTCAAAGAGCTAGGAGGTGTCAAATGTTCCCTTTCTTCTTGGTTCCCAGCACGACCCCCTGGTGAGATTGCAGACAGAAGTCTGCTGTCTCAGGAAAATACATATTAAAACCTGGGTGAGACCTGCAGCCTTCAGGACAGATGTTCAATTATTACTAGTCACACAATAAACCTATACATAGTTCACTGCACACATATATTTCTATACATATTTCACTACACCCACTTTTTAAATGATACATGGGGGGTTGTTGAACCTGTAATATTTGCAGTGTAAGAAGACGTCAAGGTTCCAAGATTGTCCTGAGAAAAGTTTGGCTGTGCACTAGAAGTGTGTGTCACTGGACCAACCCGTTTGGAGGAGTGCATTGGAGTGATTCCCCACTTTAAGAGTTGACAGGTCCACGGAGGAAGTTGTCTAAAGTCCCAGAATTAGTTAATGAGGTCTGTAGAGATCCATTTTTTTTCCTGGATGTCTTTTTCACCATTAGTTCTGGGGTAAGGATAGACATTTTTTTGTTGCCGTGAAGTAGATTTAGTGTCCTACATGTCTATTTTCTCTTGCATGTGGATATTCCTGTGCTTTAGGGAATGTAGAGTAGGGTATAGGTAGGTGAAGACCATTAAAGTGTTATCACAGTTTGTGAAGCTATAATCACTTATACTTGGAAATAGAGATGTGGATACACGAATAGGCCACTTGATGTCAGCAGAGAGCTAGAGAAGAGCCCTTTATAATAAGGAAATGTTCTGGCCTTTTTAACAATGTAAGTAATATATTATAAGGTGGTCAGAAAGTTTGAATACAGAAAAACACCAACTAAAACTGCACCTCAGCATCTGCAATATTCTCCTTAGTGGTTAGGGGCTTTTGGGATGCCGCTCTTCAGGACACCGCTCTTCAGGACACCACTCCTGATGACTGTGTTTTTCCATTAAAGGGTTAACTTCTTTCGAGTTTTATTATTTGAAGAGCATGATGCTGCTTAAATAGAAAATGCAGTCAGTTCAGCCAGGTTATAAGTGAAGCTGGAGGGGGGCAATGTCGGGTGAGGGGTCTCCCTCTCAAGTAACTGAGGTATTAGGGGAGGGAGCGCTGCCAGGAGTGATATGTGCACAGGCAGCACAGACCTCAGGGTGTGACAGGGCAGGAGTGTGCTCAGATAGAAAATGGAGCTAAGTGGAGTCTCCCCTTCTGTGTGTGTGATCTATATATAATTGTCCAAGGTCCACTTCCGTCTGTTTGTCTGTCACGGAAATCCCGCGTCGCTGATTGGTCGCGGCCGGCTGGGCGTGACCAATCAGCGATAGGCACAGTCCGGCCGCGAATTGGCCCCTCCATACTCCCCTCCAGTCAGCGCCCACATAGCGTTTTAGCAGTCCGTTAAACAGACTGCGTCACAGTGCGGCATAACTCGGTGTAACGCAGTCCGTTAATGCTGCCATTAACCCTGTAAGTGTGACCAACTTTTTACTATTGATGCTGCCTATGCAGCATCAATAGTAAAAACATATAATGTTAATGATTAAAAAAAAAAATCATTATATTCTCACCTTCTGGCGTCCGCGGCAGCCTTTCCAGCTCCTTGCAACGCTTCGCTCCCAAGAATGCATTGCGGCAATGACCCCAGATGACGTAGCGGTCTCGCGAGACCGCTACATCATCATGGGTTATTGCCGCAAGGCATTACTGGGAACGGAGCGTCGCGAGTATCGCTAAAGGCCTGGGCTGGATCCGGGGGCCACCAGAAGGTGAGTATATAACTATTTTTTATTTTAATTCTTTTTTTTTAAACAGGGATATGGTGCCCACATTGCTATATACTACGTGGGCTGTGTTATATACTGCGTGGGGGCTGTGTTATATACTGCGTGGGCTGTGTTATATACTGCGTGGGCTGTGCAATATACTACGTGGGCTGTGCAATATACTACGTGGGCTGTGCAATATACTACGTGGGCTGTGCAATATACTACATGGGCTGTGCAATATACTACGTGGCTGTGCAATATACTACGTGGCTGTGCAATATACTACATGCCTGTGCTATATACTACATGGGCTGTGTTATATACTTCGTGGGCTGTGTTATATACTTCGTGGGCTGTTATATACTACGTGGGCTGTTATATACTGCGTGGGCTGTTATATACTGCGTGGGCTGTTATATACTGCGTGGGCTGTTATATACTGCGTGGGCTGTTATATACTGCGTGGGCTGTTATATACTGCGTGGGCTGTTATATACTGCGTGGGCTGTGTTATATACTGCGTGGGCTGTGTTATATACTGCGTGGGCTGTGTTATATACTACGTGGGCTGTGTTATATACTACGTGGGCTGTGTTATATACTACGTGGGCTGTGTTATATACTACGTGGGCTGTGTTATATACTACGTGGGCTGTGTTATATACTACGTGGGCTGTGCAATATACTACGTGGGCTGTGCAATATACTACATGGGCTGTGTTATATACTACGCGGGCTGTGTTATATACTATGTGGGCTGTGTTATATACTGCGTGGGCAGTGTTATATACTACTGTATGTCGCTGTGCTATATACATGGGCTGTGCAATATACTACGTGGGCTGTGCAATATACTACGTGGGCTGTGCAATATACTACGTGGGCTGTGCAATATACTACGTGGCTGTGCAATATACTACGTGGCTGTGCAATATACTACATGGCTGTGCTATATACTACGTGGGCTGTGTTATATACTTCGTGGGCTGTGTTATATACTGCGTGGGCTGTTATATACTGCGTGGGCTGTTATATACTGCGTGGGCTGTTATATACTGCGTGGGCTGTTATATACTGCGTGGGCTGTTATATACTGCGTGGGCTGTTATATACTGCGTGGGCTGTTATATACTGCGTGGGCTGTGTTATATACTACGTGGGCTGTGCAATATACTACGTGGGCTGTGCAATATACTACGTGGGCTGTGTTATATACTACGCGGGCTGTGTTATATACTATGTGGGCTGTGTTACATACTGCGTGGGCAGTGTTATATACTACTGTATGTCGCTGTGCTATATACATGGGCTGTGCTATATACTACGTAGCTGTGAAATATACTACATGGCTGTGCTATATACTATGTGGGCTGTGCTATATACTACGTGGGCTGTGCTATATACTACGTGGGCTGTGTTATATACTGCGTGGTCTGTGCTGTATACTACGTGGCTGTGTTATATACTACGTGGCTGCTATATACTACATGGGCTGTGTTATATGCTACGTGGCTGTGCTATATACTGCATGGGCTGTGCTATATACTACGTGGGCTGTGTTATATACTACGTGGCTGCTATACACTACGTGGCTGTTATATATGCTACGTGGCTGTGCTATATACTACTTGGGCTGTGCAATATACTACGTGGCTGTGCAATATACTACGTGGCTGTGCTATATACTACTTGGCTGTGTTATATAATATGTAGCTGTGCTGTATACTATGTGGCTGTGTTATATACTACGTGGGCTGTGAGACTTTCGCCCAGGGCCATCAAACCTGAAGCTCGCCCTGGCTTCACTGATTGGTGGTGCCGGGCCGGCCGCGAACAATCAGCGACAGACGCAGTCCGGCCGCGAATTGGCTCGGGATTTGAACCACGCTTCGCTAATTGGTTGCGCCCGGCTCCGCTCCATACACATTGCACACGCTGCTCCGCTCCGTATACCTTGCACACGCTGCTCCGCTCCGTATACCTTGCACACGGCTCCGCTCCGTACATCTCATACACACACGGCTCCTCTCCATACATCTCGTACACACACGGCTCCGCTCCATACACCTCGTACACACATGGCGCTGCTCCACTCCGTATGTGTATGGAGCGGAGCCGTGTGTGTACGAGGTGTATGGAGGGGAGGCGTGTGTGTACGAGATATATGGAGAGGAGCCATGTGTGTATGAGGTGTATGGAGCGGAGCCGTGTGTGTATGAGGTGTACGGAGCGGAGCCATGTGTGTGCAAGGTATACGAAGTGGAGCAGCATGTGCAATGTGTATGGAGCGGAGCCGTGTGTGTACGAGGTGTATGGAGTGGTGCCGTGTGTGTATGAGATGTATAGAGAGGAGCCGTGTGTGTACGAGGTGTATGGAGCGGAGCCGTGTGTGTACGAGGTGTACGGAGCGGAGCCGCATGTGCAAATTGTATGGAGCGCAGTCTTGTGTGTAAGAGGTGTATGGAGCGGAGCCATATGTGTACGAGGTGTACGGAGTGGAGCTGTGTGTGTACGAGATGTATGGAGAGAATCCGTGTGTGTATGAGGTATACGGAGCGGAGCCGTGTGTGTATAAAGTGTATGGAGCGGAGCCGTGTGTGTATGGAGCGGAGCCGTGTGTGTACGGAGTGGAGCCGTGTGTGTACGGAGTGGAGCCGTGTGTGTACGGAGTGGAGCCGTGTGTGTACGAGGTGTATGGGGAGGAGCCGTGTGTATATGAGGTGTACGGAGCGGAGCCATGTGTGTACGAGGTGTACGGAGCGGAGCCATGTGTGTACGAGGTGTACGGAGCGGAGCCGCATGTGCAAGGTGTATGGAGCGGAGTCGTGTGTGTACGAGGTGTATGGAGCGGAGTCGCATGTGTACGAGGTGTATGGAGCGGAGTCGCATGTGTACGAGGTGTATGGAGCGGAGTCGCATGTGTACGAGGTGTATGGAGTGGAGTCGCATGTGTACGAGGTGTATGGAGCGGAGTCGCATGTGTACGAGGTGTATGGAGCGGAGTCGCATGTGTACGAGGTGTATGGAGCGGAGTCGCATGTGTACGAGGTGTATGGAGCGGAGTCGCATGTGTACGAGGTGTATGGAGCAGAGTCGCATGTGTACGAGGTGTATGGAGCGGAGTCGCATGTGTACGAGGTGTATGGAGCGGAGTCGCATGTGTACGAGGTGTATGGAGCGGAGTCGCATGTGTACGAGGTGTATGGAGCGGAGTCGCATGTGTACGAGGTGTATGGAGCGGAGTCGCATGTGTACGAGGTGTATGGAGCAGAGTCGCATGTGTACGAGGTGTATGGAGCGGAGTCGCATGTGTACGAGGTGTATGGAGCGGAGTCGCATGTGTACGAGGTGTATGGAGCGGAGTCGCATGTGTACGAGGTGTATGGAGCGGAGTCGCATGTGTACGAGGTGTATGGAGCAGAGTCGCATGTGTACGAGGTGTATGGAGCGGAGTCGCATGTGTACGAGGTGTATGGAGCGGAGTCGCATGTGTACGAGGTGTATGGAGCGGAGTCGCATGTGTACGAGGTGTATGGAGCGGAGTCGCATGTGTACGAGGTGTATGGAGCGGAGTCGCATGTGTACGAGGTGTATGGAGCAGAGTCGCATGTGTACGAGGTGTATGGAGCGGAGTCGCATGTGTACGAGGTGTATGGAGCGGAGTCGCATGTGTACGAGGTGTATGGAGCGGAGTCGCATGTGTACGAGGTGTATGGAGCGGAGTCGCATGTGTACGAGGTGTATGGAGCGGAGTCGCATGTGTACGAGGTGTATGGAGCAGAGTCGCATGTGTACGAGGTGTATGGAGCGGAGTCGCATGTGTACGAGGTGTATGGAGCGGAGTCGCATGTGTACGAGGTGTATGGAGCGGAGTCGCATGTGTACGAGGTGTATGGAGCGGAGTCGCATGTGTACGAGGTGTATGGAGCGGAGTCGCATGTGTACGAGGTGTATGGAGCGGAGTCGCATGTGTACGAGGTGTATGGAGCGGAGTCGCATGTGTACGAGGTGTACGGAGCGGAGTCGCATGTGTACGAGGTGTACGGAGCGGACGCTGGCTGTGTCGGATCGGAGCAGATATTGTTCTTCGCTCTGACACTGACTGACACAAGAGACACGGAGAGGTCTTTATGAGTGGCATATCACAGCTGCAGCGACGTGAGCAGTCTTCGGCGCAGCTGGATGACATCATTCAGCGCCGTGGGAGTGGAAGCTGCAGGCTGCTGCGAGGGTGCGCTGTGAAAGATGTGTATGTAGTGATGGAGAAGGCAATGATGGGGTGGGGTAACCATGTGTGGCCATTATACTGTACCCAGCATTGTGTGGGGCCATTATACTGTATGGAGGATCGTGAGGGGCCATTATACTGTACCCAGCATTATGTGTGGCCATTATACTGTACCCAGCATCGTGTGGGGTCATTATACTGTACAAAGCATCATGTGGGGCCATTATACTCTATGGACCATCACGTGGGGCAAGTATACTGTACGCAGCATCATGTGGGGCCATTATACAGTATGGAGCATAATGTGACCATTATACAGTATGGGGCACTGTGTGGCCATTAAACAGTATGGAGCATCATGTGGAGCCATTATACGGTAAGGAGCATCATGTGTGGCCATTATACAGTATGGAGCATCATGTGTGGCCATTATACAGTATGCAGCATCATGTGTGGCCATTATACAGAACGAAGCATCATGTGGGGCTATTATACAGTACGGAGCATAATGTGGCCATTATACGGTATGGAGCATCATGTGTTGCCATTATACAGTATGGAGCGTCATGTGTGGCCATTATACAGTATGGAGCGTCATGTGTGGCCATTATACAGTATGGAGCGTCATGTGTGGCCATTATACAGTATGGAGCGTCATGTGTGGCCATTATACAGTATGGAGCGTCATGTGTGGCCATTATACAGTATGGAGCGTCATGTGTGGCCATTATACAGTATGGAGCGTCATGTGTGGCCATTATACAGTATGGAGCGTCATATGTGGCCATTATACAGCATGGAGCACTGTGGCCATATTTTTTTTTGTTTAGAATTATTGTTTACGAAACATTGTGAACAGAAGTGCTAAATGGGTGTGGTTGGGGCGTGACTAGTTGTGAAATGGGTGTGGTCAGAGGTGTGGCCTAAAATTTGCAACTTTGTCCCTCTTTCCCTTCCTCAAAAGTTGGGAGGTATGGGTACTCTCTTCTCAGAGCTGCACTGAGCACAAACACCCAGATGGCCGCTGCAACTTTTCCCACTTGCTGCTTCACCAGATCAAAGTCTCCCCTGTCGGGACCTGGGGGACGCCTAATGTCCTCTCACAGCTCCACCGTTTCCCCACTCACTCAGGATGCTTAGAATAGTTTTTGAGACCCCCAATTGAGTGGATCTTCTCCAGGATATTCTATAGGATATACAGAGCTCCGCTCAGACACATCCTCTCAGGTCCACAGCATAACCACAGCCCCTGACAACCATTTCTAAAGATAATGATGCAAATGTATCACTATATTATTACACCTTTAAAAATATGGCTGTATGGCCATGTTCATGAAGCCCCAGTGCTGGGAGAGAGGCTGGCGCAATATTTGGACAGTTAAGCGGTATCGATAAATCGCTACCAATGTCTTTTTATATTGAGCAAAACATACGAAAGAGCAGCGTGGAAGTTCAAAGTGTATATAATCGTTCTGTTACTTATTTACACATGTTATTCTTTTTCTTAATCATCAGGTTTATATCCTTATACAGAGGTCCTTGTCATACGTATAAGGTGCAAAGATTAAATGAGTCCACAACATACAAATTTCGCATTCAGGCTTGTAATGAAGCGGGAGAGGGACCCTTCTCCCCAGAATATATATTCACAACCCCTAAATCCCTCCCTCCTGCCCTGAAAGGTATGTGCGCTTGTTCCAGTGTGCAGAGAAATATCACAAATACATTTTTATTGCATTTTTTTAAATGAGTTTGATCCATTTCTCTTCTTACGTTCTCCTACATGCCTTCATTTCCCAGCTCCTCGAATAGACCGAATAAATGATCACACCTGTGAAGTCGTCTGGGAATCACTGGCCCCAATGAAGGGCGATCCCATCATCTATATTCTACAAATAATGGTCGGGAAAGACTCCGATTTTAAACAGGTATTTCGCCTCATTAATCACATGACTTATTTTATTTTGATATATATATTAGGCTTGATCCTTTATTGTGAACAGTTAAGCACATTGAAGCTGAAGTGATCTCTTAAAAGGCCTAAAGTTATTAAAGATGACAAATTTCCTTTGTATTTCAGGGGGAAATATACAGTATATATATATATATATATATATATATATATATATATATATATATATATATATATATATATATATATAGATAGCAATTTTTTATTTTTATTTTTTTCAAAGTATGGAATTTTTTTTCACCACTTAGCTAAAAAATAACCTAGACATGTTTGGTGTCTATGAACTCGTAATGACCTGCAGAATCATAATGGCAGGTCAATTTTAGCATTTAGTGAACCTAAAAAATTGTGCCATTTTCAGATACCTTTTAGCGTCTCCATTTTTCGTGATCTGGGGTCGGGTGAGGGCTTTTTTTTTTTTTTGCGTGCCGAGCTGACGTTTTTAATGATACGATTTTTGTGCAGATACGTTCTTTTGATCGCCCGTTATTGCATTTTAATGCAATATTGCGGCGACCGAAAAAAAACTGTAATTTTGGCATTTCGAATTTTAGCGATCAGGTTAATCCTTGTTTTTTATTGATAGATCGGGCGATTCTGAACGCGGCAATACCAACTATGTGTATATTTTATTTTATTTTGAATGGGGCGAGAGGGGGGTGATTTAAACGTTTTATATATTTTTTTATTTATTTCATATTTTTTTAAACTTTTTTTTTTTTACTTTTGCCATGCTTCAATAGCCTCTATGGGAGACTAGAAGCTGGCATAGCCTGATCGGCTCTGCTGCATAGTATCGATCATCATATCGCTCCTATGTAGCTTAATTACAGGCTTGCTATGAGCGCCGACCACAGGGTGGCGCTCACAGCAAGCCGGCATCAGTAACCATAGAAGTCTCAAGGAAACCCCTGGTTACTATGCCGACGCATCACTGACCCCCGATCATGTGACGGGGGTTGGTGATGATTGCATTTCTGGCCGCGCGGCCGGAAACAGTAGTTAAATGCCGCTGTCAGCGTTTGTCACCGGCATTTAACTAGTTAATACCGGCGGGTGGATCGCGATTCCACTCGCCGCTATTGCGCGCACATGTCGCGGCTTTGATGTGGGCTCACCGCCGGAGCCTGCATCAAAGCAGGGGATCTGGCCTCAGACGTACCATCCCGTCCGAGGTCAGAAAGGGGTTAATAACCAATCTTATACTATAGTAATAGTTAAACATTTTCAAAGAGATAAAGAGTAAATTCTTACAAACAGACTCGGACAAAAGGAAACCGGGGGGGGGGGAATTATGTGGAATGTTATGACCTCGTTATATCCATCTCATAGAGGTCTTATATTTAACATGGACCAAAAGGAATCCCAGTGACAACAAACAAGGTTAAATCTCTCTACAGTATTGTCATTAAGGGCTGCTCGGTATTCAAAGTTCCTGATATCCTTGATTCGAGAATATAGATCTAGTTGGGAAGGTGGAGAGGTTTGCTTCCATTGGTAGGCAATCAAGCACCGTGCTGTTAACATACGTAAAAGCAATCTAATGGATCTCCTGGATATGGATTCAGGGAAAATATTTAATAGAAAGAGCTGAGGACTTAATGGGAGATCCACTCAAAAAACTTGCTTAAAGAGGCATTGGACTATCACTCAGAACGGTTTAATCAGTGGACAGTCCCAAAAAATGTGAAATATAGAACCTCTAGTCGGGACGCAATGCCAGCAAAGGGAAGGAATAGATGGGTCCATTTTATGTAAAAATTCAGGCGTATGGTACCAGAGATGAAGGATTTTGTACTGATTTTCTTTGTATGAAATTCAAGATGCAGTCTTGGCTGCTCTGATCCAAACATTTCTCCATCCTACCACGGTACGCAGATATTCCAGTGTCTAGTTTGGGAATCTGTGCTGGAGCCTGTAGAATATTGTAAATACTAGATATTAACCCCTTCCTGACATCAGACGTACTATCCCGTCGAGGTGGGGTGGGCCCGTATGACCACCGACGGGATAGTACGTCATACGCGATCGGCCGCGCTCACGGGGGGAGCACGGCCGATCGCGGCCGGGTGTCAGCTGCCTATCGCAGCTGACATCCGGCACTATGTGCCAGGAGCGGTCATGGACCGCCCCCGGCACATTAACCCCCGGCACACCGCGATCAAACATGATCGCAGTGTACCGGCGGTATAGGGAAGCATCGCGCAGGGAAGGGGCTCCCTGCGGGCTTCCCTGAGACCCCCGGAGCAACGCGATGTGATCGCGTTGCTGCGAGGGTCTCCTACCTCCTTCCTGGCTGCAGGTCCCGGATCCAAGATGGCCGCGGCATCCGGGTCCTGCAGGGAAGGAGGTGGCTTACCGAGTGTCTGCTCAGAGCAGACGCTGGTAAGCCTGCAGCCCTGTCAGTGAGATCGGTGATCTGATAGAGTGCTGTGCACACTATCAGATCATCGATCTGTGATGTCCCCCCCTGGGACAAAGTAAAAAAGTTAAAAAAAAATTTTTCCACATGTGTAAAAAAAAAAAAAAGAAAAAAATTCCTAAATAAATAATAAAAAAAAATATATATATTATTCCCATAAATACATTTCTTTATCTAAATAAAAAAAAAAAACAATAAAAGTACACATATTTAGTATCGCCGCGTCCGTAACGACCCAACCTATAAAACTGCCCCACTAGTTAACCCCTTCAGTAAACACCGTAAGAAAAAAAAAAAAAAAACGAGGCAAAAAACAACGCTTTATTACCATACCGCCGAACAAAAAGTGGAATAACACGCGATCAAAAAGACTGATATAAATATCCATGGTACCGCTGAAAACGTCATCTTGTCCCGCAAAAAACAAGCCGCCATAAAGCATCATCAGCAAAAAAATAAAAAAGTTATAGTCCTGAGAATAAAGCGATACCAAAATAATTATTTTTTCTATAAAATAGTTTTTATCGTATAAAAGCGCCAAAACATAAAAAAATGATATAAATGAGGTATCGCTGTAATCGTACTGACCCGAAGAATAAAACTGCTTTATCAATTTTACCAAACGCGGAACGGTATAAACGCCTCTCCCAAAAGAAATTCATGAATAGCAGGTTTTTGGTCATTCTGCCTCACAAAAATCGGAATAAAAAGCGATCAAAAATGGTCACGTGTCCGAAAATGTTACCAATAAAAACGTCAACTCGTCCCGCAAAAAACAAGACCTCACATGATTCTGTGGAGCAAAATGTGGAAAAATTATAGGTCTCAAAATGTGGAGACGCAAAAACTTTTTTGCTATAAAAAGCGTCGCTGGTTTCACACTTGCGTTTTTGTCTGCAGCGTTTTTTGCACAAAAAAACGCATGCGTTTTTTCCCTATATTTAACATTGAAAACGCATGCGGTTTTTTTGTACGCGTTTGGTCGCGTTTTCAAACGCATGCGTTTTTTTTCTGCATGCGTTCATTTTCAGAAATACAACCTGCAGTATTTTCTTGCGTTTTTAAGCACATGCGTTTGTTTGCGTTAAAAACGCATGCATTTTTATCGAAAAAAACCAGAAAACACACTGAAAAGCCACCCACCACCATCAAGGTGATAAAGGGATCCAAACTCTAACCTCACCCCTAACCGTTTAATGAACATTTTCTGACAGTCATAGTGCCACGTATTTCAGTGCCACGTATTTCAGTGCCACGTATTTCAGTGCCACGTATTTCAGTGCCACGTATCACGTATTTCAGTGCCACGTATCACGTATTTCAGTGCCACGTATCACGTATTTCAGTGCCACGTATTTCAGTGCCACGTATTTCAGTGCCACGTATTTCAGTGCCACGTATTTCAGTGCCACGTATTTCAGTGCCACGTATTTCAGTCACGTGTAGGGGTAGGGTTAGGGCTAGGGTTGGAGGTAAAGTTAGGGTTGGGGCTAAAGTTAGGGTTGGGGCTAAAGTTAGGGTTGGGGCTAAAGTTAGGGTTAGGGTTTGGATTACATTTACGTTTGGATTAGGGTTGGGATTAGAATTATGGGTGTGTCAGGGCTAGGGGTGTGGTTAGGGTTACCGTTGGGATTAGGGTTAGGGGTGTGTTGGGATTAGGGTTTCAGGTAGAATTGGGGAGTTTCCACTGTCCAGGCACATCAGGGGCTCTCCAAGCGTGACATGGCGTCCAATCTCAATTCCAGCCAATTCTGCGTTGAAAAAGTAACACAGTGCTCCTTCCCTTCCGAGCTCTCCCGTGCGCCCAAAAAGGGGTTTACCCCAACATATGTGTTATCAGCGTACTCGGGACAAATTGAACAACAACTTCTGGGGTCCAAGTTCTCTTGTTATCCTTAGGAAAATAAAAATTTGGGGGGCTAAAAATCATTTTTGTGGGAAAAAAAGATGTTTTATTTTCACGGCTCTGCGTTATAAACTGTAGTGAAACACTTGGGGGTTCAAAGTTCTCACAACACATCTAGATAAGTTCCTTGGGAGGTCTAGTTTCCAATATGGGGTCACTTGTGGGGGGTTTGTACTGTTTGGGTACATCAGGGGCTCTGCAAATGCAACGTGACGCCTGCAGACCAATCCATTTAAGGCTGCATTCCAAATGGCGCTCCTTCCCTTCCGAGCTCTGTCATGCACCCAAACAGTGGTTCCCCCCCACATATGGGGTATCAGCGTACTCAGGACAAATTGGACAACAACTTTTGGGGTCTAATTTATCCTGTTACCCTTGTGAAAATACAAAACTGGGGGCTAAAAAATCATTTTTGTGAAAAAAAAAAAAAGAATTTTTATTTTCACGGCTTTGCGCTATAAACTTTAGTGAAAAACTTGGGGGTTCAAAGTTCTCAAAACACATCTAGATAAGTTCCTTGGGAGGTCTAGTTTCCAATATGGGGTCACTTGTGGGGGGTTTGTACTGTTTGGGTACATCAGGGGCTCTGCAAATGCAACGTGACGGCTGCTGACCAATCCATTTAAGTCTGCATTCCAAATGGCGCTCCTTCCCTTCCGAGCTCTGTCATGCGCCCAAACAGTGGTTCCCCCCCACATATGGGGTATCAGCGTACTCAGGACAAATTGGAAAACAAATTTTGGGGTCCAATTTATTCTGTTACCCTTGTAAAAATACAAAGCTGGGGGCTAAAAAAATCATTTTTGAGAAAAAAAAAATTATTTTCACGGCTCTGCGTTATAATCTGTAGTGAAACACTTGGGGGTTCAAAGCTCTCAAAACACATCTAGATAAGTTCCTTAGGGGGTCTACTTTCCAAAATGGTGTCACTTGTAGGGAGTTTCAATGTTTAGGCACATCATGGGCTCTCCAAACGCAACATGGCGTCCCATCTCAATTCCAGTCAATTTTGCATTGAAAAGTCAAATGGCGCTCCTTCCCTTCCAAGCTCTGCCATGCGCCCAAACAATGGTTTACACCCACATATGGGGTATCATCGTACTCAGGACAAATTGCACAACATTTTTTGGGGTCCAATTTCTTCTCTTACCCTTGGGAAAATAAAAAATTGGGGGCAAAAAATCATTTTTGTGAAAAAATATGATTTTTTATTTTTATGGCTCTGCATTATAAAGTTCTGTGAAGCACTTGGTGGGTCAAAGTGCTCACCACACATCTAGATAAGTTCCTTAGGGGGTCTACTTTCCAAAATGGTGTCACTTGTAGGGAGTTTCAATGTTTAGGCACATCAGGGGCTCTCCAAACGCAACATGGCGTCCCATCTCAATTCCAGTCAATTTTGCATTGAAAAGTCAAATGGCGCTCCTTCCCTTCCGAGCTCTGCCATACGCCCAAACAGTGGTTTACCCCCACATATGGGGTATCAGCGTACTCAGGACAAATTGTACAACAACTTTGGGGGTCCATTTTCTCCTGTTACCCTTGGTAAAATAAAACAAATTGGAGCTGAAATAAATTTTGTGTGAAAAAAAGTTAAATGTTCATTTTTATTTAAACATTCCAAAAATTCCTGTGAAACACCTGAAGGGTTAATAAACTTCTTGAATGTGGTTTTGAGCACCTTGAGGGGTGCAGTTTTTAGAATGGTGTCACTTTTGGGTATTTTCTATCATATAGACCCCTCAAAATGACTTCAAATGAGATGTGGTCCCTAAAAAAAAAAGGTGTTGTAAAAATGAGAAATTGCTGGTCAACTTTTAACCCTTATAACTCCGTCACAAAAAAAAAATTTTGGTTCCAAAATTGTACTGATGTAAAGTAGACATGTGGGAAATGTTACTTATTAAGTATTTTGCGTGACATATGTCTGTGATTTAAGGGCATAAAAATTCAAAGTTGGAAAATTGCAAAATTTTCAAAATTTTCGCCAAATTTCCATTTTTTTCACAAATAAACGCAAGTTATATCGAATAAATTTTACCACTAACATGAAGTACAATATGTCACGAGAAAACAATGTCAGAATCGCCAAGATCCGTCAAAGCGTTCCAGAGTTATAGCCTCATAAAGGGACAGTGGTCAGAATTGTAAAAATTGGCCCGGTCATTAACGTGCAAACCACCCTTGGGGGTGAAGGGGTTAAACCTCTTGTTGTTGAACTATTCTTGCACAGTCTCACAAAGGAGGTAGGAATGGAGGTCTGTAGACCGTGGAATAATGATGAGGCAAAGTGTCTAATTTTAATATATTGAAATAATGTAAGAGAATGGAGGGAGAAATTTGTTGACATACGGTAATCATCTTTAAAACGCGAATTCTACATCCCTATGACGAGCTGAAAACAACGTTAAACAAGCCAGATTGAGTTCATACCACTGTAAAATGAATAGATTATTAAACTTTCAGGGAAATTCAGATGGAGAAGGAAGAGCAGAATTCATTGATGTCAGATTTAATTTTTAGAGAAGACCATCCATATACAGTATTTCTGGTGTTCATCATTGGACATAATAGGTCTATTAACGGGGGATTGTAAGCCCCAATCCAGATCAGAAGGTTGGGGTGAGCTGGGGCTAACCATAATTTTTCAATCTCCATCCATTTTGTATAGGCGGGTTTAGAAGACCACGATGGGATCGTGTGGATGTGCGATGCCCAATAATAATGAACAAAGTTAAGTGCTGCTAGAACTCCCATCTTTTTATCAGCCAACGTTACAGACTTTGGAATTTTATGATGGAGATGAGTGAACATGTTTGGAAAACAATCGCCAAACACAAATTCGGCAGGAATATGGTACATTTGGATTAGTGATTGGTAACGCAAGCATCTTTCTTAAAATCGGAAAAAGTCTGTAACATTTGGTAAAAGATGGAATAAAAGCAATTCATGTGCCGCATTCAGTAAAATCACAAAGTGACAGGTTAGAATAGAATAGATATATATATACATAGATATATATAGGTATATAGATGCCAGTAAGATAGATAGATAGATAGATAGATAGATAGATAGATATATCCACTATATAATTGTCTAAGGGTACTTCCGTCTTTCTGTCTGTCTGTCGCGGTTATTCGTTCGCTGATTGGTCTCGCCAGCTGCCTGTCATGGCTTCCGCTACCAATCAGCGATGCGCACAGTCCGGAAAAAAATGGCCGCTCCTTACTCCCCGCACTCATTGCCCGGCGCCCGCATACACCCCTCCGGTCACCGCTCACACAGGGTTAATGCCGGCGGTAACGGACCGCGTTATGCCGTGGGTAACGCACTCTGTTACCGCCGCTATTAACCCTGTGTGTCCCCAATTTTGTACTATTGACGCTGCCTATGCGGCATCAATAGTACAAAATGTAATGTTAAAAATAATAAATAAAAAAACCTGCTATACTCACCCTCTGTAGTCCGCTGAGCCGCTCGCGCCGCCCGCCATCTTCCGTTGCAGGTTGCGGTTGCAAAGATGGTATGGCAGAAGGACCTGCCATGACGTCACGGTCATGTGACCGCGACGTCATCACAAGTCCTGCGCGCCTGCGCGGAAAGGACCTGACGTGACATCACGGTCATGTGACCGCTACACGGTCATGTGACCGCGACGTCATCACAGGTCCTGCGCTCAGACCAACCCTGGGACCGGAAGCTGCCGTGGACTACAAGGGGCCCTCGGAAAGGTGAGTATATATTTATTTTTTATTTTTTAACCTGTGACAAACGTGGCTGGGCAATATACTACGTGACTGGCCAATATACTACGTGGCTCTGTGCTGTATACTACTTCGCTGTGCAATATACTACGTGGCTCTGTGCTGTATATTACGTCACTGGGCAATATACTACGTGACTGGGCAATATACTACGTCGCTGGGCAATATACTACGTCGCTGGGCAATATACTACGTGGCTGGGCAATATACTACGTGGCTGGGCAATATACTACGTGGCTGGGCAATATACTACGTGGCTGGGCAATATACTACGTGGCTGGACAATATACTACGTGGACATGCATATTCTAGAATACCCGATGCGTTAGAAGCGGGCCACCATCTAGTATATGTGTATATATTTATATATATATATATATATATATATATATATATATATATATATATATATATATATATATATATATATACAGTGCCTACAAGTAGTATTCAACCCCCTGCAGATTTAGCAGGTTTAATAAGATGCAAATAAGTTAGAGCCTTCAAACTTCAAACAAGAGCAGGATTTATTAACAGATGCATAAATCTTACAAACCAAAAAGTTTTGTTGCTCAGTTAAATTTTTATAAATTTTAAACATAAAAGTGTGGGTCAATTATTATTCAAGCCCTAGGTTTAATATTTTGTGGAATAACCTTTGTTTGCAATTACAGCTAATAATCGTCTTTTATAAGACCTGATCAGGCCGGCACAGGTCTCTGGAGTTATCTTGGCCCACTCCTCCATGCAGATCTTCTCCAAGTTATCTAGGTTCTTTGGGTGTCTCATGTGGACTTTAATCTTGAGCTCCTTCCACAAGTTTTCAATTGGGTTAAGGTCAGGAGACTGACTTGGCCACTGCAACACCTTGATTTTTTGCCTCTTGAACCAGGCCTTGGTTTTCTTGGCTGTGTGCTTTGGGTCGTTGTCTTGTTGGAAGATGAAATGACGACCCATCTTAAGATCCTTGATGGAGGAGCGGAGGTTCTTGGCCAAAATCTCCAGGTAGGCCGTGCTATCCATCTTCCCATGGATGCGGACCAGATGGCCAGGCCCCTTGGCTGAGAAACATCCCCACAGCATGATGCTGCCACCACCATGCTTGACTGTAGGGATGGTATTCTTGGGGTCGTATGCAGTGCCATCCAGTCTCCAAACGTCACGTGTGTGGTTGGCACCAAAGATCTCGATCTTGGTCTCATCAGACCAGAGAACCTTGAACCAGTCAGTCTCAGAGTCCTCCAAGTGATCATGAGCAAACTGTAGACGAGCCTTGACATGACGCTTTGAAAGTAAAGGTACCTTACGGGCTCGTCTGGAAAGGAGACCATTGCGGTGGAGTACGTTACTTATGGTATTGACTGAAACCAATGTCCCCACTGCCATGAGATCTTCCCGGAGCTCCTTCCTTGTTGTCCTTGGGTTAGCCTTGACTCTTCGGACAAGCCTGGCCTCGACACGGGAGGAAACTTTCAAAGGCTGTCCAGGCCGTGGAAGGCTAACAGTAGGTCCATAAGCCTTCCACTTCCGGATGATGCTCCCAACAGTGGAGACAGGTAGGCCCAACTCTTTGGAAAGGGTTTTGTACCCCTTGCCAGCCTTGTGACCCTCCACGATCTTGTCTCTGATGGCCTTGGAATGCTCTTTTGTCTTTCCCATGTTGACCATGTTTGAGTGCTGTTCACAAGTTTGGGGAGGGTCTTAAATAGTCAGAAAAGGCTGGAAAAAGAGATAATTAATCCCAACATGTGAAGCTCATTGTTCTTTGTGCCTGAACTACTTCTTAATACTTTAGGGGAACCAAACAGAATTCTGGGGGGTTGAGGGGTTGAATAATAAATGACCCTCTGAAAATACTTTTCACAATTTAAAAAAAAAAAATAAACAAAGAAATAACATTCTTTTTTGCTGCAGTTCATTTCACACTTCCAGGCTGATCTACAGTCCAAATGTCACAATGCCAAGTTAATTCCAAATGTGTAAACCTGCTAAATCTGCAGGGGGTTGAATACTACTTGTAGGCACTGTATGTATATATATATATATATATATATATATATATATATATATAAATAAATAAAAAGTGGACTTTATTGCCTGAACGGTGTGGCAACGTTTCGGATACAAAATCCTTTTTTTGAAAAAGGATTTTGTATCCGAAACGTTGCCACGCCTTTCAGGCAATAAAGTCCACTTTTTTTCTATTATTTTGTGCTGCTTTTCTTTTTTTGATACTACAACTGGAGGCTATTGGACTGCTGGTTGGAAAGCACTGCACGTTATTGAGGTAGTACTGGATGCTGTTCCAATTTTTTCCATATATACACACACACACACACACACACACACACACACACACACACACACACACACACACACACACACACACACACACACACACACACACACACACACACACACACTACACACACACACACACTACACACCAAAAGTTTGGACACACCTCACTTTTAAAGATTTTTCTGTATTTTCATGACTATGAAAACTGTACATTCACACTGAAGGCATCAAAACTATGAATTAACACATGTGGAATTATATACTTAACAAAAAAGTGTGAAACAACTAAAATTATGTCTTTGGCTAGTTTCACATTTGCGTTAGAATCCGCAGCGTTTAATCCGCATCCGCAAGTGCTGGAAAAAACGCATATAAATGCATACAAACGCAGTGTTTTTTAGACGCATGTGGGAACGTGTGCGGTTTTTTCTGCGTTTGCGTTTTTGGTGCGCATGGTGACAAATTTTACAGGAGAAAAATCTAGATAAACAGACACCACCAATGTGACTACAGAGGGCGTGTATTATGGGATCTATATATATATATATATATATATATATATATATATATATATATATATATATATATATATATATATATATATATATATATATATATATATATATATATATATATATATATATATAGACCATAGGACTGCTGAAATCTTAACAGTGTGCTACTGTTTCCTGTGTCATGATGGATCTTCGCATGGAGAGCTTTTATTTCAACCTGGATTTAAGCATCAAGCTGTTTCTTGCCTGTGCATTTGCTTGGGAGCAAGACAGAAATCGCGAAAGATGGAGACGGCGTAGGCGTTTTTGGAGACACCCCATTATTGAATTACGTGAGAGACGTGGGGCCTATCACACGCTGTATGGCGAGCTTAATGCCTACCCAGACAAATTCCCGGAATACACAAGGATGTCGCAAGACTCGTTCCGGGATTTGCTTGCTTTTGTTCAAGGAGCCATACGGAGACAGGACACCCAGCTCCGTAGAGCGATTCCACCCGAGGAACGTCTGCTGGTTACATTAAGGTACGTAAGAAATGTAAACCAACGCCAGTGCTAATTTTGGGTGTACTAACATGTTTTTTTTTTGTTTGGTATTTTCCTTTCTGTCTTTAGCATAACCACACCTTAAATAGAACTGATTGTAATTTTTCTTAATTAATTCTTTTCTTTCAGATTTCTGGCAACCAGAGAGAGTTTATCATCCCTCCATTTCCAATACCGGCTTGGAATATCCACCCTGTCGGGAATAGTTGCGGACACCTGCCGGGCTTTGTGGAATGTACTCCGGGATGAGTTTATACCCCTACCCACCTTGGACATGTGGATTGAAATTGCGGAAAAATTCTGGAGTGTGTGTGATTTCCCCAACTGTTTGGGAGCGGTGGATGGAAAGCACATCTGCATTATCAAACCAGCCAGAACAGGATCGGAGTACTTCAATTACAAAAAATATTTTTCTGGTGTGCTCTGGCAATAGCCGATGCCGACTGTCGCTTCATCGCCGTGGACATTGGAGCTTTTGGCCGTGGCAACGATTCCCAGACTTTCAAGAACTCGGATATGGGCCGCCGTGTGT
Source organism: Ranitomeya variabilis (assembly GCF_051348905.1). Classification (NCBI taxonomy): domain Eukaryota; kingdom Metazoa; phylum Chordata; class Amphibia; order Anura; family Dendrobatidae; genus Ranitomeya; species Ranitomeya variabilis. Next base: position 687,373,868 of record NC_135234.1, read on the forward strand.
ATGGCAAAAATTTTAATTTTCCACGGCCACAACCTCTCCCCAACACTCAAGGTCCACCGATGCCATTTGTTATGGTTGGGGATGAGGCCTTTCAGATGTGCGAAAACCTACTGAAGCCATATTCCAGTCGTGACTTGAACCACACTAAAAGGATCTTTAACTACCGACTGAACAGGGCACGAAGAACCTGTAGAGTGTACCTTTGGGATTCTAGTCTCAAAATGGCGCATTCTTGCATCAACCATAAATCTAAAAATGGAGACAGTTGACGAGGTGGTCAAAGCCTGTGTGGTTCTGCACAATTACATTATGGCTAAGGAGCGGCCCAACATTGAACTGGATGAACCAGTTGCACACCCACTGCCCGATTACCAGCATCACCCGCTGCGGTCAACAGCTGAAGTTGGCCACATGCGGGACCAATTTGCTGCCTTTTTTGATTCGGATATTGGACGTGTGTCATGGCAGGACAATGTTGTGTAAATGTCCTGTTGTTATTTTATCTGTACCAGTTATTTTCTTACATGTTACTAATGTTTCTCGTTAATAAACTTTTTTTCGTTGTCTTGACCGTGTCTCCTATGTATTTCCTCTATAACCCGAGGTTGTCCTCACACTAGCAGTATTTGGTCTGTATTTATTATCAGTATTTGTAATCCAAAACCAGGAGTGGGTGATGAAGGCTGAAGTGCTAGATATGCTAATATTATACTTTTCCTCTAATAGTTCCACTCCTTGTTTTGGCTTACAAATACCAATATAAAATAGTGACCACATACTGCTAGTGTGACGGCAGCCATGTGGTTTTAGTGATAAGGTCGTTGACGTCATTGCGTCCTGATTCTGTTCTGCTATGCAGTATCCATTGGGCACAGACTGAAGAGACAATGGCTGTCATACAAAACAGATCTACACTCATCAAGTCAGGTGTCAGAAATAATTAATTCATGATGCACATATAACAGCCTCAAGAATTCACTATTTCTGACACGTGCAGGTGAGCATAGATATGCCGTGTATGACTGCCATCGTCCCTTGAGTTTGTGTGAAATAGATTATGTACACTGAAGAGAAAAAGGAGGCTATACAATGCACTTCTCTACTCACCAGGTCAGGCGTCCCAACTAATGAGTTTTTGGACACCTGACCTGTAGACTATAGTTTTGCATGGTATTGCCACCATTTTCTCTTCTCTTGTCTGAAACACTAGTCACAGCCTAAGCAGAATGAAGAGATTAAGGAGAAAATACAAGTATAAATTTTTTGTTCCACCTCATAGCTCTATACTAAAGACACACAAAGTCTTGTACTTGCTAACTACTGGAGCTATGATGTGGCCAAAAAATAAAGTGTGTGGCGAAGTTTTTTATTTGGCGCACGGTGTGTGTTGCCGGCGGCGAAAGACACAATAAACCAAACATAATTGGGGCAAAAGAACTTGTATTTATTTTTTAACAACCAAAATATTTATTTAACTGCGCCTGCTTGGGGTAGAGTGATGTAAACGGGGGGTGTGAAGCTGTGAGGTCTGGCTAACTGTTGACGACGCAGAGGTGGCAGGAGAAGGGGCAATGAAACTTGTGGGGTCTGGTAGTTCGGGGATAGGGCTTGACACATGAGGCTTGAGACGCACTGGAAGGGTGTGACAAACCTGACATTACAGACACACTGGGAGGTGAAGGGGGAGGAATACTAAGAGTCCGCTGTTTGTTTTTTTTCCTTTCTGGGTTTGCCGGGTTCTGGGAAGCCTCGGTGGGCTCATATGTCGTGGCATGGTCGTGGTGGGTGACCTGTCAGGGTCCGGCTGCACTGTGTGAGAGTCCATAGTGCTCGTAGAGCGGAAGGCCATGCCAGAGTCCAAAGCCCTTGTAGAGCGGAAGGCCATGCCAGGGTCCTGCTGCATCGTGGTGGTGGCGATACGGAAGGCCATGCCAGGGTCCTGCTGTATCGTGGTGGTGGCGGTACGGAAGGCCATGCCTGGGTCCTGCTGTATCGTGGTGGTGGCGGTACGGAAGGCCATGCCTGGGTCCTGCTGCATCGTCGTGTCAGTGGAGAAGGTCCAAACAGGAGCAGCGGTTGTCATGGTGGTGGCGGTGGGCTGTCCAACAGCACTCGGCATGGTGGTGGTGCTGTACTGGTCCGGCAGTGCTAGGAATAGAGGTGGCCGTGCAGTGGTATGCAGCAGAGGTCGGCATTGAGGTTAATCGTGACAGTGAAGGCACATGTGGATATGCCGCCACTGTCTGCTGAAAATACCAACTCTGCTGCACGTAAGCAGCATTGCAGGCCTGCATGACACTCAGCTGGAGATCAGGAGTAAGGTGTTCCGACATGCCCTGCTCAATTTGGTTAAAAAAATGATGTGCTGGAGGTCGGCTTTTACTTGGTCAATGCTTTTGGTGACCTCCTGGATACGTGTATTCATGTGGCTAAGTGAAATATCCATTTGGTCACCCAAAGCCTTGAGTCCTTTGTGAAAAACCGAGCTCAAGTGCAACAACTCGGGCATGAGGGACCTGTCCGATGCCCTCTGCCGCTGCCGAGAGGAGCCCCCCAAAAAAGGGGCAGAGGACTAGGAAAGGGGAACACCTGATGGACCAGCTTCCTGGTCTCCAGTTAGTGTGGCAGGCCCACTTGCTGCAGCGCTGCTGGATGGCTGGGACAGGTCCGTGGCTGTCTGATGAAGGACTGCTCCAGAACCTGGGCCAACAGTGCTGCTCCATGTGCTGTGAAAAAAGGAAAAAGAAAATTAATACCAAAAATTAACCAGACGCAAAATCCTGTGGAATAGAAACATACAGATTATGGCAATACAACACAACCTAATGCACGGGAGAAATACTTACGTTCTCTAGGCAAGGACCAGTCTTAAAAAAGCCAGAACGCGATGGTATTTGTACTTTCTGATCTTTGCTCCTGAACCACTGGGAACACGGCTCTCTTGACGCAGGTCCTTGTTGAAGCGGTCCTTCATCGAACGCCAACGTGTTTTGACTCTGGCCACTGTTGAAAAAACAAAACATAATGGTTAGACAGTGGACTTTTGGCCGTGCTCACACAACTGTGTGTGATGAGAGAAACTCCTGAGAGTTTATCTCATCACACACAGTTGTGTGAGCACGGCCAAGGTCTCTGCTGCTTCACACTGCATTGCAATACTTACCAAAAGCATTTCGGACCCGAGTCGGGGCGTTGTCCCAGCCATCCCACATCTCTTTGGCCACCTCATTCCATAGGTGCCGGATTGTCACGTTGTCCGAGTGCTGTGGAACCCGGGTGTCCCACAACGGGACTCGCTCCTGGACCAGGGAGATGAGGAGGTCATTTTCTATGAGGTCTTCATCCCTTTCTGGAACCTAAAAATTAAATAAAGACATTAATGTTGGATCCATTAACATAAGGAAAAGAAAGAAAACAGAGGCTGAGAGATGGCATGAATAAGGAAAGTCAAGATACAAAAGGATTCCAGAAGAAAAATTTAAAGAAATAGGAATGTAAAGAAAGGAAGATTCAAGAATACTAATGTGAGGATACAGTAAACTGTTAGCCTTGTATACGTACACGCTGCCGCCTTGCCACCCGACCGTGACTCCGCTGCTCCTGCCCAGTCTCTGCCGCAGTAGAAGTGCTCTAAAAAAATGAAAAACAAAAAATTGTCATACGTGTAGATGTGACAGTGAATACTTACCAATCTGTGGAAGTGAGTACTCACTTCACTGACATGTTCTACTTCAGAAGGCCCAGGACTTTGCTCCTCATCAGAAGAAGAAGACATTCTGATGCATGCAGAAAGAAAGAAATGGCAGAAATTAGGACACGGAGAGACAGAAAATAGAAAATAAAGGCATTGGCTAGGACAGTGATGGCGAACCTATGACACGCGTGTCAGTGCTGACACGCGTAGTCATTTTCAGTGACACGCCAGCCGCGGCCCCATAGAAATTGCTTCTTTCCCAGGGTCTGAAGGATTTTAAAATGCGCGCTTGTCCTGCCTCCCGTGACGTCCCGGCTTGTGATTGGTCGCGTCGCCCATGTGACCGCGACGCGACCAATCACAAGCCAGAACGTGATTTTAAAATCCTGAAGGACCTAAAATTACGTCACGGCTTGCTGTGATTGGTCGCGTCGCGGCCACATGGGCGGCACGCGACCAATCACAAGCCGGGACTTCACGTAAGGAAGGAAAAGCGCGATTTTTAAGCAAACAACGCTGCCGGTTCCCTCGGTGAGGTCCAGGCTGCGTCGGAGAGGTGAGTATAGCAATATTTTTTATTTTAATTCTTTATTTTACACATTAATGTTGTTTTGATACCGATACCCGATACCACAAAAGTATCGGATTTCGGTATCGGAATTCCGATACCCGCAAGTATCGGCCGATACCCGATACTTGCGGTATCGGAATGCTCAACACTAATGGCATCCGATCCGATTTTTTATCGGATCGGATGCCATGCAGGAGGTCTGTGGGTCCAAACAACAGAGCTCCGGTGCAGAGCGTCTAGGCCTGGGACTTCCGGTAGGCCAGGCGCAGCTCCCGGAAGTCCCAGGCCTCTGCGTCGGATCTGTGTTGTTTGGGCGGCATTGCGCTGCTCCCTGCTGCGCTGGCCAGAAGTCCCAGGCTGCACTTCTGAGGCCTGAGGAGATCGCTGTCTGGAGGCCCTGTGATCGCTGTCTGGAGGCCCTGTGATCGCTGTCTGGAGGCCCTGTGATCGCTGTCTGGAGGCCCTGTGATCGCTGTCTGGAGGCCCTGTGATCGCTGTCTGGAGGCCCTGTGATCGCTGTCTGGAGGCCCTGTGATCGCTGTCTGGAGGCCCTGTGATCGCTGTCTGGAGGCCCTGTGATCGCTGTCTGGAGGCCCTGTGATCGCTGTCTGGAGGCCCTGTGATCGCTGTCTGGAGGCCCTGTGATCGCTGTCTGGAGGCCCTGTGATTGCTGTCTGGAGGCCCTGTGATTGCTGTCTGGAGGCCCTGTGATTGCTGTCTGGAGGCCCTGTGATTGCTGTCTGGAGGCCCTGTGATTGCTGTCTGGAGGCCCTGTGATTGCTGTCTGGAGGCCCTGTGATTGCTGTCTGCAGGCCCTGTGACTACTACAGCAACCATCATCCAGTGAACTGTGGGGTGTCATTGGCCATTACTGAGATAAGTGAGAGGGAGGCTGTCAGTGATGGCGAACCTGTGGCAGTCCAGCTGTTGCAAAACTACAATTCCCATCATGGCTGGCCATTCAAAGCAAAGGCTTTGGCTGTGAAGACATGATGGGAATTGTAGTTTTGCAACAGCTGGAGTGCCACAGGTTCGCCATCACTGGAAGAATTCCCCCTCCCCCTCACTTATCTTAGTTCACGGCACCCCACACAAGTTAAATAATAGCAAGACCAACAAAAGAAACCAACTGACAGATGAACAAAGAAGTCACTAAGCAGGTAAGTTAATTCTAATTATACATATTTGTTATTTAAACTATACATGTCGCAAAATTATGTTTTTTTTATCAAGGTGACACACCACCCAAGTTATGCTCGGTTTTTTGGCGAATTTTGACACACCAAGCTCAAAAGGTTGCCCATCACTGGGCTAGGATATACTCACATTGTTCAGAGGCTTGTTTGCTCCAAGGTGCTGTGGTCTGTCTGCTCTGCTTGGCTGTCTGCTGAGTAGTGACCTGCAAATGTCCACTCCCTCCCTTTATCACCTTGTATGTGGGGGGTTGCTTATCAGTGTCTAGACATGTTTTTCTCTGGTGCAACGCATGCGTTCACGAACGCAAGCAAACGCATGTGCTTGTGAACGCATGTGTTCATATAGACAGCAATGCTTTTTTTTGGCGCATTCCTTACGCAATAGACCGCATACGTTTCCAGGCGGCAAATTGACGCCTCTAAAAATTGCTACATGTTGCATTTCTGCAAATGTGAAACTGGCCTTATAGGTTCTTCAAAGTAGCCACCTTTTGCTTTGATGACTGCTTTGCACACTCTTGGCATTCTCTTGATGAGCTTCAAGAGGTAGTCACCGGGAATGGTTTTCACTTCACAGGTGTTCCCTGTCAGGTTTAATAAGTGGGATTACTTGCCTTATAAATGGGGTTGGGACCATCAGTTGTGTTGAGCAGAAGTCTGGTGGATACACAGCTGATAGTCCTACTGAATAGACTGTTAGAAGTTGTATTATGGCAAGAAAAAAGCAGCTAAGTAAATAAAAACGAGTGGCCATAATTACTTTAAGAAATGAAGGTCAGTCAGTCCGAAAAATTGGGAAAACTTTGAAAGTGTCCCCAAGTGCAGTGGCAAAAAACATCAAGTGCTACAAAGAAACCGGCACACATGAGGACCGCCCCAGGAAAGGAAGACCAAGAGTCACCTCTGCTTCTGAGGATAAGTTTATCCGAGTCGCCAGCCTCAGAAATCCCAGGTTAACAGCAGCTCAGTTAAAGACCAGGTCAATGCCACACAGAGTTCTAGCAGCAGACACATCTCTACAACAACTGTTAAGAAGAGACTTTGTGCAGCAGGCATTCATGGTAAAATAGCTGCTAGGAAACCACTGCTAAGGATAGGCAACAAGCAGAAGAGACTTGTTTGGGCTAAAGAACACAAGGAATGGACATTAGACCAGTGGAAATCTGTGCTTTGGTCTGATGAGTCCAAATTTGAGATCTTTGGTTCCAACCACCGTGTCTTTGTGCGACGCAGAAAAGGTGAACGGATGGGCTCTACATGCCTGGTTCCCACCGTGAAGCATGGAGGAGGAGGTGTGATGGTGTGGGGGTGCTTTGCTGGTGACACTGTTGGGGATTTATTCAAAATTGAAGGCATACTGAACTAACATGGCTACCACAGCATCTTGCAGCAGCATGCTATTCCATCCAGTTTGCATTTAGTTGGACCATCATTTATTTTTCAACAGGACAATGACCCCAAACACACCTCCAGGCTGTGTAAGGGCTATTTGACCAAGAAGGAGAGTGATGGGGTGCTACGCCAGATGACCTGGCCTCCACAGTCACCAGACCTGAACCCAATCGAGATGGTTTGGGGTGAGCTGGACCGCAGAGTGAATGCAAAAGGGCCAACAAGTGCTAAGCATCTCTGGGAACTCCTTCAAGATTGTTGGAAGACCATTCCCGGTGACTACCTCTTGAAGCTCATCAAGAGAATGCCAAGAGTGTGCAAAGCAGTCATTAAAGCAAAAGGCGGCTACTTTGAAGAACCTAAAATATAAGACATAATTTCAGTTGTTTCACACTTTTTTGTTAAGTATATCAGGGTGAATGTACAATTTTCATAGTCATGAAAATACAGAAAAATCTTTAAATGAGGTGTCCAAACTTTTGATCTGTACTGTATGTATGTGTACGTGTGTGTATGTTAATATATATATATATATATATATATATATATATATATATATATATATATATATATATATATACATATATATAAATATACACATATATATATATATATATATATATATATATATATATATATATATATATATATATATATATACACATACATACACACACACACACACACACACACACACACACACACACACACACACACTGTAGAGGATTACCTGCTGTAAATACAAGTAGAAAAGGTAGGTATACTGATGTCTGTGACATATACAGTTAGTACAGTGTGTGTGTGAAGCTTACTGTACATGTATTTAATGAATAAAAAATTATTTTTCTGAAAAAAAATGTCGTGGGCTCTTGCCTGATTTTTGTAACTAGCAGAGGGAAAGCTGACGGCTGGGAGATGATGTTTGTAGCCTGTGTCACGGATACCTCTCCGTGCTGCTGCTAATTCGTCACGTTTCCGCTCTCAGCACGTGATTTGGGGTTGTGCCTGCAAGGGTTGATCTATCTCCCCTCTCTGTCCAGCATTCAACCTCTGTCCTATGCTGTAATGGGAGCATAAATCACACACCGACCCAGGCCACACACCCGCTCATACATGCTGCCACCACTCACCGAATACACGGGCGATGGGTCCCGAAAATATTACTAATACTGTCTACCACTCATAAGGCTCACACACTGAAGGCTATGGATTCTTCAGAACATACAAGGTTCAACTGTTAGTTTTATGCTTTAGTACAAAAAGGTTCAGTGCTTACAGTAAAAAAAGGTATAAAAATATAGTAATAAAAAGACATACAACTATGCAAAACAGTACTGTATAAAATAAACAGGAGAAAAACATACAGAAATAGCTAACTTGTCATCTGCTTCTGCTCCCTGAGGGTAGGATGAATATAGACTGGATCACATCAGCTTCCCAGGCTGCCCTCACATGTGAACAATGTTGAATGTATACAAGCCAAATTTATAGAGTCACCCTGGAGGTCAGATTTCTAGACCAGCCCCTCAAGTTGATATTCTAATTGCTTGTTTTTAATTGGACCATGGCCGCACCCCCAGTGAATGTTATTTTCTCTGAGATTCTTTGTGTAAAGCTTCCCACAGATAGTGTCAGGCTGTAATTGACATCTCTCTTCAAAAAGCTAGGAGGTGTCAAATGTTTCCTTTCTTGGTTCCCAGGACGACCCCCTGGTGAGATCAGAGACAGTAGACTGCCTTCTCAAGAAAATACATATTAACACCTGGGTGAGACCTGCAGCCTTCAGGACAGATGTTAGATTATTACTAGTCACACAATAAACCTATACATAGTTCACTATACACATATATATTTATACATATTTCACTACAGCCTGGGAAGAGGGTAATACCCATGAAGCATCCCAGGCTGTTAATATCAGCTCACAACTGTATACTGGCTATTAAAATAAGGTATCCTAAAAAAAAAAAGGCATAGGTCCTCCTTTAATAACCAGCAAAGGCTATGCAGACAGCTGCAGGCTGATATTTATAGCCTAGGAAGGAGCCATCGATACTGCCCCTCCCCAGGCTAAAAACGTCAGCTCTCAGCCGCCCCAGAAAAGGCGCATCTCTGTGATGCGACAACTCTGGCACTTAGCCTTGCTCTTCCCACTTGCCTTCTACCGGTGGCAAGTGGGGTGATAGTTGGGTGAGTTGATGTCACCTTTGTATTGTCAGGTGACATCAAGCCCTGAGATTAGTAATGGAGAGGCATCAATAAGATGCCCCCATTACTAACCCCATAGTCACATTGTATGAAAACACATACACCCAGAAAACAGTCCTTTAATTGAAAAAAGACACATACTCTCTTAATAATCTTAATTAAACCATACTTACGACCTCGCCCATTCCCCCGATGCCCTCGTCATCTGCAAAAGAAATAAAAAAACAACAACAAAATTCCTCATCTTTATTCAGAGATGCTTTTAATCCATATGTCCCACAACGGGTCTAGCTCTGCTACTAGATGGCAGGCTGCATGGTTGCATGATGCGAGCATACAGCCTATCCTCTAGTGGACACTGAGCAGCGTGTGAGTATAATATAACCTGTTTTTCTTACCTTTCAGGTGACATCAGGGGCTTATCTACAGCATTACAGAAAGCCCCTGATGCCGGTGGCCACAGCGGCTTATCTACAGCATTACATAAACATGTTTATGGAAAAAAAAATTTTTTTACATGGCTTAACGTACTAAAGATAATCTGGCCTTTCCTAATGATGATTGTGAACAAGCCATAACCCTAACAGACTTATTAAGGTCTGAAACCAAAGTAATCTGAGCACACAAATCTCCAAGGATGCCCAAACTTTTTGCATCAGCCCATTTTCCTTTTTGTAAAAAATTACAATATATTTTTTCTCTTTTAGAGATCATTTCAACTTACTTGGCATCTTTAGTTTTGTTTTATTTTTTACAGGAGACAGGTTTTGTACCCACCTTTTTTCCATCTGAATCCTATCTATTACATGTGTAAATCTGAGATGTAGAGACATCAGGAGTAGTCTTATGTGTGTTGATGGCTGAAATGAAAGGAACATTTCTACTAAAAAAGCTAATCTTATTAAGCCTAAGTATAAGCTAAGATACAAATGAGTATTGGCTTCCTCTCCGGAGATCAATACTGATGTATTCATTAGGCTTTATTACGAGGTTTTGTTCTACCGTACATCTTAATAGTTTCCCTACAACTGGTTCATCTTTGTGTTGGTTGCGCATATATTTGCTGTTGCAATTCGGTTTAATACAGAAAGAAAGCTGTGGATGCCAAATATTGATTTTTCATGTTATTGAATTACATTTTTAAAAATATAACACTGCAAAGTATATTAATTTAGCAAAGCAAACAGGACTGTATTACATTAACTAATAAGACTTCCTGCACGACTAATCCTATTAATACGTTCTCTGTTAACTAGTTTATTGAGGACATGGAGTCTACAGCAACTGAAAACGTCAGGGGCTTTCAAGCCTGTCTCTTTTGCTATTCAAGGGGTAGTCCGTTTTCATATAAAATAGGTGGTTTATGGGGTAAATCTTCTGCTTGTGGAGAGCAAACCGTGGGATATGCAGACTTATAAGCCTCCTTATGTTAGTGGTTAAAAAAAAAATTCGAATTTGTGTTTCAATTTTCTGGATCTCGCTCCATTTTACATTTTTCTTTCAATATTGATCTTTTATGGATACTACCATATGGTTTTCTTATTAGTATTTTTCTAGAATGTCTATTTTTTTTTTTTTTTTTTTATCTGGGAGCAGGGTGATAATTTGGAACTTTTTTTTTCTGTCACCCTAGTGGACCTGAGTTTGTGATCGTCTGCTATATTGTAATATATACTACAAAACTATACGGGCATACGCCTCTCTGTGTGCCTCCCCAAATCCCACTCCAGTCCTTCCTGGGGTAAGATTTGTGTAACAAGCACTGCCGCTCATCATGAGTTTGATAAATGCCGGTCGCCACTCCCCCGTCCTTCCCCATCTCTGCCCACTTTATTGGAGCTGGGACAGAATTGTGGTAGAATGCAAAAAGTCCCAAAATGATAGCACAGCCTTGCGCTGTGCCAAAATTGCTCAATTTTTCAAAGCTTTTTACTCCAGAATACTGGTGTAAAAGTTTTGATGAATCGGGCCCAATAATTATTACAATCCTAAGTGTTACACTGTTTAGATTGTGGCTTATGGAATACAACCCTCAACATTTTGATCTGATAATGACACATGATCCTTTCTCTTTCAGGCATATAAGGGATCCAATACATCTCACCGATACTCTGCCCTCCATTTGAACTGTGAATATCGATTCCGCGTATGTGCCATTCGCCAGTGCCAAGATGCTGCCGGTCCCCAGGATTTGACCGGTGCTTACAGTGCCACAGTCCTTTTCATCTCACACAAGAACGAGTCACAAAGCAACACCAGCAAAGACATTACTGAACCCACAAGGACAACAAGGACGCTGAGCGACGAGCAGTGCGCTGCCGTCATCCTTGTGCTGTTTGCTACATTCTCCATCCTGATTGCCTTCATTATCCAATACTTTGTTATAAAGTGAAGGATCCACATTTAGCTTTATCCTGATTCCTATACTTTATTTTTTTACTTTACATCTACTAAAGAAAAACATACCTTTTGTTTTACAAAATTGCTTTTAAAGAAAACATTGTGGCATGTAGTACAGCATCAGGACTACTGTAGCATGTCATGTTGTCACTTCTGTCAGCCACAAAGCTTGTCCTATTGTATGGTCTTGAGCCGGACAGACCTCGACTCATATGCCATGTGGTGTAATGTTTACACACGTCCAACGCTCCTCAGTTCTTTCATGGTTAAGCGACTGACCTTGTGCAAGGATGATAGAGATTTATTAAAGGGTCACCTCAAGTGCTGCAAAAAAATACATTGTTTAAGAAGTGGGGGGTGTTCTTCTCATTGTACTTCTACCTCCTCTGTGTCTTAAATCTACCCTCGTTGCTGCCTGATGCGTTGCCCTCTGGCGGTAACCGGTGTTTAATCAAAATCCAGTAATTTGTCTCATCTCAGGCAGTACATGTAACTGGAATTTCTAGAATGGTATGTAAGATTAACCAATTAATATGGCGGATAAGGGAAGTTCAGAAGGTATGTATTGTACATAGGACAGATTTCACGACTGCATTCTTGAATGAGGCTCCATCAGAATTCTGATGCCTTGCAAAGACGTGATGGGAATTGAGCTTTTTTAGGATAACCAGGTTTACCTTTGCCTGTTTATAGTAGCAGACACCACCTCATTATTCTAAATTGGACGAAGAACCTTTGGACATAATATGTGGAAGGACAAATTCTGCTGGTTAGAATAAAGAAAAGGTTGATGCCTTAACCAGATGCAAGGAATATCATAGACATGGCCATAATGGTGACTAGTAGGCACGTACACTGCATCAACTGGTCTGTTGAGAGGTGAGATGGAGGAATCCAGAACGACCTAGGGAGCTGTAACTTCTCTGATAACTAGGGTGTCCATGTATTACTGGGCTCTCAGGACTGTGACTTCTGCATCCCCGACACTTAGAACACATCTCCAGTGGATTGATGAACCACTGCCAAACCATGACCTCAACCACATGGGTTCTGGTCAGTGACTAGTAACAGCAGCTCCACGTAATTCGGTAATGATTAAGGAGGAAAAGCTGTAAGACGTCCCAGCTGGCCACATTCTCGTATCCACATCAGAAACATGTTATTTACACTTTTACTTCTACCAATTTTCAGAAATGCAAATCTATTCAGAATAGGTGGTGTAAAAGCCCAATTCATCTGTCAGAATAGTAACTCAATAGTATGACTCCTGTAGGGGAAAGGGCTTCTAATCTGACCAAAATTGTAAAAAAATAAATACATTTAGTGTAATGATTGACACATCATGCATACAGATATAATAATGATGTGCTTTCAGAGTGTAAGTGAACAGGATGGAAATGTGGATTTACACAAGGAAAATTCATACTGAATTCCAACGATGGGGATGAAATCTCCACAAATCTCATCCGCATGCTGTTTATTTTCTTACTTTTTTCTCACGGAAATTGACCTGCAATGTGGATCTTTAAATATGCAGTAGGTCAATCTCCACTGCCAATTTTTATTTGTGGATTTCAATGTAAAGGGATAAAATCCACAGCAGAATCTACATCTTACATTGAAACTCTGTCAGAATGGCGGTATAATCCTTTTTCCCACCTGATATTAAAATAAGCATTTCTTGAGTACAGCTACTGTTGGACTTATAAAATACCTATTTTAATAACTGGATTATAGAGCCTTTCTAATGTGGATTTCTTTCAAAGTAAGTATACCAGCCTCATCAGGTCTAAGAGATCTATTTAATGTATACGGTTTGCATTGTGAAATCTGATGACAGATCCTCTTTATTGTTTTATGCTTTGGTTGGAACAGATTTGTATGTTTTATTTTACCTAGTTTGTCTTTTATTGGCACGTATGCCTAGTTAATACTACACCGATGGTTTTATTTTATATTCTGGTTGCAATGGCTGATTATGGACCAAATAGGATTCACGACTCTTGACTATTTCTAAACTTCAGTTAGAAAAGCCCACATTCTCCCTACATTGATATACTTTATAACCATTGTTGCGCATTTTGTAAATTCCTAGCTTGAAGCACCATTACCTTGTTTGTGCCACCTTTCTCTTCTTATATGCCGTTTTATGAACGGTTTGGTTTTTTGATTTGGTTTGATTTCTTGGCAACCAGCAACCATTCTATCCTTCTACCATGAGGAGATCAGCCTTGTCGTAACCAGCAAAAAAAATCTATCCACTTCTGTCCCCCTAGGTCTCTGTGGCAGTTCCTTCATTTATTTATATTTTTTTGGGGGGATGTCATACAGGGCTAGAGGATTACCACTTAAGATTACTCTTTGGAAATTCAGGTATGTCTCAGCACTTTTAGCTAACTAGCATATAGGCTCATGGACTACCACTAGTCTTATAGTTGCCCTGCCATTGTGGTTGCCCTCTTTACATCAGTGCTCAGTTCCTAGCCTTTCTTATTTCTCACACCAAATCTTAAAGGCAAAATGTTGTAATTTGCACCGAAAACCTTTTTTTTAAGCTGCTTTATTTCTTGGGGGGGGGGGGGGTGTGAAAAAAACTGTTTAATGTAATGTCGTCATGTCTGTCCTGAATTTGTACCAAATTGTTAATCGCATGTAGTCAGTATTGCATCGAAGCACTTTGCAATTTTCTCCTGTTTTGTGAGCTTGCATATGTAAGTTCTCGAATGACCAGAATGAAGTATGATATTGGGCACCTTCTGTGCGGGTATCTATGAACTGCTAGCGTATGTGAACTGTAATGGAAACCTGTCCGATCCCGCGCCCATACTGTCCGATCCCGCGCCCATACTGTCCGATCCCGCGCCCATACTGTCCGATCCCGCGCCCATACTGTCCGATCCCGCGCCCATACTGTCCGATCCCGCGCCCATACTGTCCGATCCCGCGCCCATACTGTCCGATCCCGCGCCCATACTGTCCGATCCCGCACCCATCCTCGTCCTCTTTATTTATTTTCCGCTATGTCAGGAGGTGGTGAATCACTGTGGTTTTAGTTTTCTTGGGATTGATTAGCATTTTAATGTCAATGAGCACTTCTCTTGGATAAATAAGCAGCTAATTCTTGCTATAAAGATCTTTTCCAGAGTTGTTTCTGCAGTAGTAATGGGCATGTATTGTAATTGTTTGTGTCAAATAACGTGTTTTGTAGATTTTTAATTTTGTTTTGTTACAATAGATGTAAAATTTTCAGTCCTCTGGTGGTGACAATGCTCTGTCCTATGACTTGTGATGTGCGTTTACCTCTGTTCTCTTCTCTTCCTTTGTCACCTTTTTATGTACCGGTTAATATGTTTTCACAGGAAATGATATATGGATTTTTTTCTTTCTAGAGCCTTCTGTATGTGCCATGTTCGGCCAGTATAAATGAGGTTGTGTGTATTTGCCCAGAAATTTCCACACGGTTGAATGTCTAAATTTAAGGTCACTCACTTGATTATCTAAAGTGACTTTTTTTTTGTTTTTGTTTTGTTTTTTTCATAGCAAAATTCAAGATGAATTCCTATTTTTGATAGTAAACGTCATTTAATAGCGCATCTGCCACTGAGTCTCAGTGCAGATATCTGCAGAAATAAGAAAAAAGCTAAATTTTTAATCTAAGCTTAATAATTTTACCTCATACACTGTACATTCCAAAAAAAGAAAAAAAAAAACTTTTTAAAATCTTATAGGTACACTACCAAACCTATCAATATAAATTGTATAATGTTGGACTTCATAAAAAGGAATAATGTATAATCGCATAGAAATATACATAAACAATGTAGCAAAATTCTATAAAATCTGTGGAAAATAAAAGTTGTATAATTCTTTCTCTTGTGTGTTTTTTATTACTATTTCGCACATTGGCTTTTATTTTACATTTTCAGTCTCCTCTTATTCACTATGATTCTTAGTATTGGGTCATTCCATGTCAAGTAAACCGTTCATTTTTACCTCTATATCTTTAATTCTTTTGAGATTTTATTTGGTAATAGTGTCAGACAATGCAAAATGTGAAGAAAAAAAAATCTAGATTTTTTTTTTATTATTGATTTTCAAAGTTTGGAAAAAGTGCGAATTTAGGTGTTGCCTGCCTTTACATTTCTCCTCATAACTCAGGCTAGAAAAAGATAGAGAAACAAAATAAACACCATTCTACTCAGAACTGTACAGGCTTTTACCAGATATGTCACAAGAGTATCTTTGTTAATATTTTACCCATGCGAACGCAAACGCAAAATTTTAAAATGCATTTCCGAAAAAAAAACTTTTAATTTAAAAACTGCACAGGTGCGTGCTATGCTCCTAGCAACAGAAGTACCAAAATACAAGTTGGGATCGTGATGGGATCATATTTTAAAAAATAAAACTTAGTGTCAATTTGAAAATCTTGAATTCAGATCTGTTCAGCCTGTGGTCTAACAGTGTGGGGTCTATATTTACCAAATCGAGTTCATATGAGGACATCCAGCAGAGGGCGCATCACCGCGACTCAAGGTAACTACAGGACATTCCCCTGCATTCCATTCATTCACAACATTTTACAGACAGGAGCACAGCTGCATTAGCAGAGCTCCTGGGTGTAAAATGATTTAACCCCTTCAGATGGATTTACATCGTGGGACGTGACTGAACGACAGAAGGTATGGGATATTGGTGATTTTTTATTTTTCCTTTTTTTACAGAACAAGGGTCTTCAGGTGGATTAAGAGTATAATAAAATATTACAACACCCTGTGTCTTTATTTAATTAAAATACTTTTTAATAATGTGTGTGTGTGTTTTATTAACCATTTCGTACTATTGGATTAATAATGGATAGGTGTCATAATTGACGCCTCACCATTATTAACCTGGCTTAATGTCACCTTACAATAGCAAGGTGACATTAATCCTTCATTACCCCATATCCCACAGCTACACGGGACTAGGAAGAGAGTGGCCAAGTGCCAGAATAGGCGCATCTTCCAGATGTGCCTTTTCTGGGGTGGCTGGGGGCAGATGTTTGTAGCCAGGGGGGGGGGGGCAATAACCATGGACCCTCTCTAGGCTATTAATATCTGCCCTCAGTCACTGGCTTTACCACTCTGGCGGAGAAAATTGCGTGGGAGCCCACGCCAATTTTTTCCGCGATTTAACCCTTTATTTTACCAGCTAGAGCGCCCAAATTTTGCACATACACACTACTAACAGTAGTGTGGAATATGCAAAAAAAAAAGGGATATGAGATGGTTTACTGTATGTAAACCATGTCTCATATCCTGTCAGGTTTGTGAAGGAGAGAGCAAAAGCCGGCAATTGAATTACCGGCTTTCATGCTATCTTGCGCTGAATTAAATATAAATATATATATACCGTATTTTTCGGACTATAAGACGCACCGGACCATAAGACGCACACCAAATTTGGGGTGAAAATTGCAGAAAAAAATAATTTTTTTATAAGATGGGGGTCCATCTTATTGTCCGAATTTACAGTATCTTACCTGAGGGCTGGCGGTGGCAGAGCAGGGTCACAGGAGGCATGGTGTCGGCAGAGGTGGGGTGATGCGGTACGGCGTGCACCTGAGCAGGGTCCCTTCCTGCTTAGGTGGGCAACGCCATGGCCTGGTGTCCATGGGAGGGTTGCAGCAGTGGTTACAGGCAGAGGTGTGGGGATGAGGAGGCTCAGTGAGCGGTATGGCGTGAGCAGGGTCCCTTTCACCGGTGAGGTGATGCAGCAGAGCAGGGTGAATCATGTTGTTATTGGTGGTGGCGGCAATCTTCCTGAGGCCGCGCGTGCGCAGATGGAGTGCTTTCCTTCCCGGGGCTTCAGGAAAAAGGCCGCGGGAGGCCGCGCGTGCGCAGATGGAGATCACGGCAGCCATTTTCCTGATGCCAAGATCTAAATCTGCGAACTCGGCTTCAGGAAAATGGCCACCGCGATCTCCATCTGCGCACGCGCGGCCTCCCGTGGCCATTTTCCTGAAGCCCCAGGAAGCAGAGCACTCCATCTGCGCACGCGCGGCCTCAGGAAGATGGCCGCCACCACCGATAACAACACGATTCACCCGGCTCTGCTGCTTACCGGGCAGCTGCATCATCTCACCGGTGAAAGGAATACTGCGTCTCCTCATCCCCGCACCTCTGCCGCCGCCGCCACCACACCACTGCGGGTAAGCCTGCATTATGTCAATTAGACGCACCCCCTATTTTCCCCCCTTTTTTGGGGGGGAAAAAGTGCGTCTTGTAGTCCGAAAAATACGGTATTTATTCTGGCACTTCGGTATTTGTTTTTTGTGTCTCTTTATTATTGCATGTAAATGTTGAATTCAATAAGTTGTAATTTGAAAAGAAAAAAGGAAGAAACTCACACACACAAAATCAGATGATTCAAGGCTTAAAAAAAAAAATACAAATTGATAGGTCCCAAGTTGAATCCCTGTACAAATATAAAAAAGAACACAAGTAACGCACATACATTCTTTCACAATTATAAAACTTACGTTTTTTTCACAATTGCGCATCAAAATTTTGAATTTGATATCTCCAAAACAAAATATAAAGAAACATAGTCTTCTGACATATCAAACCAAAGCCGGTACCATTCTGAGAAAAATTATGCCTCTCCCACCTCTTTATCTTAATTCTAGCCTGAGATATGATAAGAAATGTAAAACCATACCGGGCCAAAATTTGTGTCTTTTTCAAAACTTTAGAAGTCTGTAAAAAATTAACTACTGATGAAAAAAAATTCAAAACTTTTAATTTGTAATTAACTAAAGTTGTACTTGATAAAAAAAAAAATCATATTTGGATCACTTGATATGGAATTACCCTATTTTAAAAAATTACTAGCATTTTTTTATTTTTTCATAGTCTGTTTTTGCAGCTCAATAAATAATGGCTCTATCAAGACATTATCCTAAATTAGCTGCATGTGACCGTATTCCTAATAATGAGGGATGAACTGTATAACAATCTACACAGCTCTAATTATGAGTAACATAGTAAGCTTTCTCTAAGAGGAAAAAAACATAAACATGATAAAAATCTAGAAAAAAATTCATCCTTAAGCTGAAAAACAAAAAATTGAAAAACTCTACCTCAATGCCATCTGTACTGTCTGATATTGTCCTTGCTACATGTCCACAGACCTGTAAGTATTTGACCCCGAAGCATGAAAGTGACTACGTCACAACTTTGGTGGAAATCAGTTTGAAAAGCTGAAACATTTTTGCACAATGCAGAGTTGCACAAAAAGTTTGCAAATTTTGCCATTTTCATGCTCATTTAGTCTAGCTGCACCAAAATGTGCTGGAAAGGGTCTTCATTCCTTAGCCTGTCTAATACATAAGATTGGGCATTTATTACTTCAGTTCCTGAGTAGAGTAAGATTTGTGGCGAAGTCCACGCTGAGGTGCATGTCCGATTCCTTAAGAGGCATGCGCCTTTTAAGGAGTCAAGAGCGTCTGACTCCCACCACATCCCCCGTGAATAATAATAATAATAATGATGATGATGAAGAAGAATCGGGGCATTAGTAAACTACAAATGAGGTCCTTTCATGACGCACTGGATTCCTGGGAACAATACTTCAATATTTTGACAGATTGCAGGCCATCAGAGGTATCGCACAGTACACAAGACTCATATTCTCAAATAAGGCTAATGATAGACTTCGATCGGCAAGTGCTAACATGCATATAATACATATATAACATACAAGTGCAATAAATATAAACGGTGACAGACCTAGTGCAGAGGACCCTGCCCTCTTGAGCTTACAAGGTATTGGGGAAGGAGGCAATGGGACACAACATAAAGAGCAGACTCAACAAAACATTGTCAAATGACAAATGCACTCACAGGGTGCAGCAGACCCCCGATAATAAATGCTAAAGCAGCACAGGTGCAAGCTACTGATGAGAGCAGCCACCCACTCGGCCAGACATTGCACTCGTCCTCTAATGTTTAGGCGAGTGGGTGGTTGCTCTCATCAGTAGCTTGCACCTGTGCTGCTTTAGCATTTATTATCAGGGGTCTGCTGCATCCTGAAGGAGGCAATGGGATAAGATGTCGGAACAGCTCAGGTAGCAATGTAGGTAGAAGGTTTATTGCCAGTTGCAGGCCTTTCTTAAGAGGTGGATGTTCAGGTTGCATCTGAAGGCTTAATTTGTGGAAGACAGTTTGATGTACTGCAGACAGTGCTGCAGTGTATGGGATATGCTTGTAAAAATTTCTGAATATTTTTGTGTGAGCACATATAAAACCAGAAATTGTGTGGAGTTATTGGAAGATTAGGTCAGGGATGTATGAAAGACACCATTTTTAAATACTAATAAGTTCTATAAAAATAAATTGTCTGAGCAATTGGAAGCCACTGAGGGGATTGGCAAAGGAGAGAGGTGCATTATTAAGGCAGAGTTAAGAATGGATTTAGAGGCGTGCTATAGATGGGACACCACAGAGCAGAATGTTGCAGTAGTTGAGGCAGGAGATGATGAGGACATGTATTAACATTTTTGTTTGGGAAAAGTTTTTGAGTTAGAGGTGGTAAGGGCATGGATATGTGGTTTGAAGGACCGAGTCAGAGGATAAACTCAGATAAGACCAGAAGGGGAGTATTTTATGGTGATAGGGTATGTGCACACGTCAGGATTTCTTGCCGAAATTTCCTGAAGAAAACCAGAAATTTTCTGGAAGAAATCCGCATTTTTTTTTTTGCGTTTTTTTCGCGGTTTTTTAGCATTTTGCAAGCGAAATTAGCTTGCAGAATGCTAAAGTTTTCCAAGCGATCTGTAGCATCGCTTGGAAAACTGACTGACAGGTTGGTCACACTTGTCAAACATAGTGTTTGACAAGTGTGACCAACTTTTTACTATAGATGCTGCCTATGCAGCATCAATAGTAAAAGATAGAATGTTTAAAAATAATAAAAAAAAATAAAAAAATGGTTATACTCACCTGCAGACAGCCGATCTCCTCAGCGGCGTCCGTTCCTATAGATGGTGTGTGTGTGTGTGCAGGACCTTCGATGACGTCGCGGTCACGCGACCAATCACAAGACCACGACCGCATCGCAGGTCCTTCACACACACCATCTATAGGAACTGAAGCGGCAGCGTGCACCAGAGAGGCGGGAAGACTCCGGGGGCCATCAGAGGGTGCGTATATCACTATTTTTTATTTTAATTCTTTTTTTTTTTTACCAATTATATGGTGCCCAGTCCGTGGAGGAGAGTCTCCTCTCCTCCACCCTGGGTACCAACCGCACATGATCTGCTTACTTCCCGCATGGTGGGCACAGCCACATGCGGAAAGTAAGCAAATCAATGCACTCCTAGTTGTGCGGAATCCCCGCAATTCCGCAAATTTAATGAACATGTTGCTTTTTTTTCCGCGATGCGATTTTTTCGCGGAAAAAAATGCAACATTTGCACAAGAAATGCGGAATACACTGTAAATAGGAGGCATATGTAAGCGTTTTTTTCACGTTTTTATCATGTTTTTATAGCGAAAAAACGCGAAAAATACTGAACGTGTGCACATGGCCATAGGTTCAGGCAGGGCAATTGAGTGAGATGGAGGAAAGATAACACTGGACAACACACAAAAAAAATCATTAGCAAAGGTAATAGGTCTGTTTTGTGGAGTTTGATGTGCTGTTTCCAAAAATATGCTTAGTTTTGCTCTATCACAAAGTTTTTGAGATAGATGTATTTTTGTTATTACGTTATTTCTGCATTTTCAATGTATGTGGTTTTTCCTGTGTTATTCCCGTTTCTTTGCTTGTCTTACTAAATTGTGAATTTTCTTACAGGGACAACCTCCGTAAAGATTTTAGTGAGTTTTATGGGAAGGAGTATTGACAGTGCAGTCAACCAATGACTACTTCTCGGAAAGTCACATGTTATGGGGAGGAGCTAACTGTTATGAGGCGGTAAGATTTGAGTCAGTCAGAAAAGGATGGTGATGGCAGCAAGGACTGGTATGTGAGACTCTGACAGGAGACAGGCCTCTACAGGGATCTGTGCCCTGCCACAGGGAGATAGAAGGGAAGGCGGCAGACAGCCGCCATTGTGAGAGGATTTTCACTGCATTTCTGGGAGGGCAAGTCGTCTCAGAGGGAAGAAATCCGCTCATTCACTGAGGTGTAGCTGAGTGAGGGTCTCCACAGAGAGAGAACCTGAAAGCAGAAATATCACACTGAGAAACTGCCTGTCTGCAAATGTTCATCTGTAGGGAATGACCCGTTTACCTCACAACTGTGTATAGTTACCTACCAGATTACCTCCCGTAAAATCAGTTCTAAATACAAGCTGCCTCTGTCATATATGGGAAAATCTAATATATAAAGCTGAATGTGTGTGTGTATGTCCGGGATTCGCATCTGTACCGTCGCAGCTACAGCCACAAATTTTGCAGTCACATGTCTGGATCCCGAGAGCGTCATAGGCTATGTTGTGAGTCTAAATTTTAACCCCGCGCGTTCCAATTCACCAAACAATTTTCCCCCTATCTACATAACGGGGAAAAAGTGAAAGGAAAAGTGTTGGAGGCAAATTAACAGCTGCTAGATGTGAACAAGGGGAACTTAAAGAATGAGAGCGATGGCGCCAAAGAGTATATACCGTACAGTTGCTAAGGTGGGGCCCCAACATGGGATACTCCCCACACACGGGGATATGAACACACACACAAAATGCGCCACACACTACCACGTGCTTGAACACACATTTCACCACACATACACCAACCTCGCCACATAAAAGTCGAACCACAAAAGTCACCACTCATAACTCGCCCACGCGCAAAATTCGCCACATGCAAAACTCGCCACATGTGCAAAACTCACCTCATGGAAAACTTGCCACACGCAAAACTTGCACACGCGGAAAAATTGCCACATGCACAAAAGTTGCAACACATGCAAAAGTTGCCTCACACAACACTTG
The DNA here is from genome assembly GCF_051348905.1 of Ranitomeya variabilis. Taxonomy (NCBI): domain Eukaryota; kingdom Metazoa; phylum Chordata; class Amphibia; order Anura; family Dendrobatidae; genus Ranitomeya; species Ranitomeya variabilis. The sequence goes on from NC_135234.1 coordinate 687,396,304, forward strand.
CACACACTCAAAAAGCACCACACACAAAACTCGCCACGCGCAAAACTTGCTGCACACCACTTGCTACAATAACCTGTCACATGCAACTCGACACACAAAAAATTGCTACACGCATGTCGCCACACAAAACTCATCTGACAAAAGTCGCTACATGCATGTCGCCACACGCAACTCCACACACACAACTTGACACATGAAACTCGCCCTAAAACACACACAAGTCTGGTATTATCCTTCAAAAATATAAATCTGATTAATAAGCAAACTACAAGAGCAACAAATGTACCATATAGGAAATACGGCAGCTGTCAGTCACATGACCTGTTTATTATGTGTATGTGTGAGCTAATATATACTGCAGGGGGGGAGGGCTTCCTGTTGGCTGGGGATTTATCAGGCTGCCAATTTAGCATACAAATACTGAGGTAAAAATACTGACCAAATAATGTGTGAACGAGGTCTAATACAGGAGGAGATGACACACAGAGATATACTATATACAGGAGGAGATGACATACAGGTACATTCTATATACAGGGGAGATGGCACACAGGTATGTACTATATACAGGAGCAGATGGCACACAGATATATGCTATATACAGGAGGAGATGACATACAGGTATATACTATATACAGAGCAGATGACACACAGGTATATACTATATACAGAGTAGATGACACAGGTATATACTATATACAGGAGGAGATGACTTAAAGGTATATACTATATACAGGAGGAGATGACATACAGGTATATACTATATACAGGAGGAAATTACATACAGCAGGTATATACAGGGGAGATGACATACAGGTATATACTATATACAGGAGGAGATGACATACAGGTATATACTATACACAGGATATGACATACAGGTGTATACTATATATAAGGGAGATGACAAACATGTACTGTATATACTGAGGTGAAAATGAAAAGGTGTGAGTGCAAAATGAGAGAAGTGAGGGAAAATAGTGGAATGATCGGAAAATGACATGTGAGGTCGAAATGACAAGTGTTAGGGGGGAATGAGAGGAGTGAGGGGTAAAATGAGAGGCGTGATGGGAAAATGAGAGAGTTAGGTGCTATAACTAAGCACAGATATTTACTATGCCCAGGCAACGCCGGGCTCTTCAGCTAGTATGTACATATAGTCGGTCGGCTCATCGCATTTTTTTTTAGTTTGTCACCACCTTTGAACTGAACTTACTCTACTGTTTGATCTGATTTAAAGGAGAAAAATGCCCCAACAGTGGATCAATCATCTGAACAGATTCTGCTATGTGTGTGGTTCTTTTACACAAAAAGGCCAATTACGTTCAATCACTCATGATATTAAAAAGATGTACCGTATATACTCGAGTATAAGGCGAGACCCCTAATTTTGCCACAAAAAACTGGGAAAACTTAATGACTCAAGTATAAGCCTAGGGTGGGAAATGCAGCAGCTACTGGTAAATTTCAAAAATAAAGATACCAATAAAAGTAAAATTGATTGAGACATCAGTAGGATAAGTATTTTTGAATATCCATACTGAATCGGGAGCCCCATATAATACTCCATACAGTTCATTGTGGCCCCATATTAAAATATGCCCTATATAATCCTGCACAAAGGTTGATGGCCCCATAAGATGCTCCATAGAATATTATTCCCCATATAAGGCTGCACAAAGGTTGATGGCCCCATAAGATGCTCCATAGAATATTATATTATGCCCCATATAATGCTGCACAAAGGTTGATGGCCCCATAAGATGCTCCATAGAATAATATGCCCCATATGCTGCTGATGTGATAAAAAAAAAAATTTACATACTCCCCTCTCATCACTGGGGGTCTGGTACTGGTGTCCTGAGCAGGGGGGGACACTGGCGCGCAATGGGGGCCAGGTGCGGGAGTCGCCACTGGCTCAGGCCCCCGGCACTTGTGATATTCACCTGTCCCCATTCCACTGCCATGCGCCACTGTGTATTCTAGGTCTCTGCAGTGACTGTTCAGGCAGAGGGCGCGCACTAACCACGTCATTGTGCTCTCTGAACTGAACGTCACAGCCAGAGGATGCGGAATTCAGAGCCCGGCGGTGGAACGGAGACAGGTGAATATCGCATGGCTCACCCTCCCTCGTCATACTCACCCCCTCCTGGAGCGGTCCCTGCTTCTCCGATGGTCTCTGGTGATGGCAGCTTGTTCCTGTGTTCAGCGGTCACATGGTACCGCTCATTAAAGTAATAAATATGCGCTCCACGCCTATGGGAGTGGAGTCACGTCCATATTTATTACTTTAATGAGGGGTACTACGTGACCGCTGAGCACAGAAAGAGCTGCGGGCACCAGAGACCATCGGAGAAGCAGAGAAGTGCAGAGACTGTGCCGGGAGCAGGTGAATATGATGTGACAGCCGCCACTCCTGCCGCTCCCCCGCTGACCCCCTGGGACAATGACTCGAGTGTAAGCCGAGAGGGGCACTTTTAGCCTAAAAAAAATGGGCTGAAAATGTCTGCTTATACTCGAGTATATATGGTACCAGATGTACTTTAAGTGTCCACTTGGTTATCAAGGCAAAAGCTGGGCCACTCATGTGATATGCTCAAGTTGTTCAAATGGTCTTCGTGACTGGTTGAATATGAGGAAAGTGGCTATGCCATTTGCTGTTACCATGATTTGGAGAGAACCCAAAAATCATAGTGATGACTGCTACTTTTGTTTAGTCAAACTGAAGGGCTTTTCTACAAAGAACAAACATAAGATAAATTACCCTGAACTTTAATCTGCGATTAGGCCAGAACCACATGATGATACCTTGCCAGTTCCTGTACCACCGCTGTCTGGATTGGATGAAAATTAAGTAGAATATGAACACTATGGAGCTGAAGCTACTGGCAAAGACATGGAGACCTAAAGTCAAGATGAGTATGTACCTGATGGAGCAGCCAAGCAGCCAGAACGCTTTACTCAACATGAATTAAATGATCTCATCAGGGACCTTTCATAGTCAAAAAATGAAGCTGAACTTCTTGCATTTAGGTTGAAACAGAAGAATCTTCTTCATAATGATGTTAAAGTGTGTTATTACCGAAACAGAAGCAATACTTTAACACAATTTTTCACAGTTGATGGACCAATGGTGTACTGTGACAATGTGAATGGCCTCTTTGAAAAACTGAATCAAGAGTATTTTGTTGCAGATTGGTGATTGTTTATTGACTCATCCCAGAGAAGTTTGAAAGCAGTGTTGCTTCACAGTGGAAATATTAAACCATCAATCCCTATTGCTCACTCATGTCATCTAAAGTAAAGTTATGAAAATCTGTCAGTTGTTTTGGATGCTATACAATATAAGCATCATCAATGGAATATCTGTGGAGGTGTGAAAGTGATTGATCTGCTAATGGGAATGCAAGGAGGTTTCACAAAATATTGTTGCTTCTTGTGTTTATGGGACAGCAGAAATACAGTAGAGCATTATGTTTGTCGTGATTGGGGACAGAGAAACAACTATGCTCCAGGTAGAGACAATGTTCAGCATAATCCTTTAGTTGCTCCAACAAAAATCTTTCTTTCTCCACTACATATAAAGTTGGGATTGATTAAAAACTTTGTGAAAGCCATGGCAAAGACAAATTCACAAGGGTTCCAGTACATTTCACAGAAATTCTCCAGAATTTCAACAGCAAAACTGAAGGAAGGGGTATTTGTTGGTCCTCAGATCAGAGAGATTACGAGAGATGATGTGTTTGAAGGAATTCTAAATGATAAGGAATTGAGATCTTGGATAAGCTTCAAGTGGATCTGTGAAAACTTCTTAGGAAATAAAAAATCTCCAGAATATGTTGAAGGTGTTGAGGAACTGCTAAATGCACACCAGTGTCTCGGATGTCGCATGTCTCTGAAAATACACTTTTTGCATTCACAATTAGATTTCTTCCCTCAAAATCTTGGGGATGTAAGCGACGAACAAGGCAAGCGGTTTCACCAGGACATTAAAGTAATGGAATACCGCTACCAGGGTTTTTGGAATGACTCAATGATGGCGGATTACTGCTGGATGTTATATAGAGACAACCCTGAAAAATTGTATCAACGACAGTCTAATGTCAAGCACTTTTAATTTCTGCTCGTATTTTGGTTTCTGTTTTGCATGTGAAATTATTTTGGTTCAATAAAAACTGTTTTGTAAGGTGAAGCATTTTTTTCTGATATGTAGATTACAGTTTTCTTATTGTACCCAGTACCGTATTTTCTGGTGTATAAGACGACTGGGTGTATAAGACGACCCCCAACTTTTCCATATAAAATATGGAATTTGGGATATGCCCGCTGTATAAGACGGGGGTCATCTTATACGCCCAGTCATCTTATACGGCGTGTGGTTCCCAGGGTCTGAAGGAGAGGAGACTCCTTCAGGCCCTGGGATCCATATTCATGTTAAAAATAAAGAATAAAAATAAAATATATGTATATACTCACCCCTCCGAGAAGCCTGGCTGTCACTGCTGCAAGCGTCTGCCTCCGTTCCTAAGAATTGCAGAGCATGAAGGACCCTCGATGACGTCGCAGTCCTGTGATTGGTCCGTGACCGCTCATGTGACCGGTCACCTGACCGTGACGTCATCGAAGGTCCTTCGCGCTCTGCAATTCTTAGGAACGGAGGCAGACGCTTGCAGCGGTGACAGCCAGGCTTCTCGGAGGGGTGAGTATATACATATTTTTTTTTTTATTCTTTATTTTTTACATGAATATGGATGCCAGGGCCTGAAGGAGAGTTTCCTCTCCTTCAGACCCTGGGAACATCCAGGATTGCTCCCTGCACATGCCGTACCTGGCGTATAAGACGACCCCCGACTTTTGGGACAATTTTTAGGGGTTAAAAAGTCATCTTATACGCCGGAAAATACGGTATATTTCCTATACTTTATAATAATGATGCTCAATGGAAACTATACGTGCTACAGAAAAACTATGTACATTTTTTTATATCCGGACAAAAAGATGATTCAGAAATAAACAAAGTCACCTGCGATGATTACAAAAAAAAAAATTTTTTTGTAGACCTGTGTAATGAATTCAGTTTTATCAATGATGATTTATTGACTTTTAGAAAGTGCTCAAGGTGGAGAGCTGGGCTTGTTCTAAGGACTACTGGACCAATAGATGTAGAGAGGAGATTTGCTTGCTATGGCACTTTCAGTTGTAGCATGCCAAAGGTATAGAAGAAGAGGAGTTATGGGTCCCAGGTGCAAACCTTTACTGTATACCAACAGAGTGAAAATGGGATACAAAGGTTGTGGTTAGTGAGGTACAAGCAAAACCAGGAAAGGGCAAGGTCTATGATGGCATAGGCTTGAGAGGATCTGTAGTGGAAAGGAGTCAACAACTGTATCAAAGAACAGGTCTGGGAGGAAGAGCGCAGAGTACTGTCTATTGGCAGTTAGTGGGTAGTTTACTGACAAATACCTAATCCAAGCCATAGAGTGGGGCTGGACACTGGATTGTAATTAGGCGTGCGGTGAATGGAAATAATGATATGGGTTGTTCGCTGGACGTAGAGGTGGTTGAATGTTTGAAAGAGGCAGAGAAGACACCAGAGGTTAAAATTAGTTTATCAACAATATGAAAGCTGTGAACACAGAATAATAGTACATTGAATTGTTGCTTCATTCTTTATTTTAGATGTGTGGGTTTTTTTTTACCATTTCAGTTGATTATGATGGTGGAGATGGCATCATATTTGTTGTTTCTTCTCCTTTTACTGGTCTGTGATTCCTCTTTACTACATGAATTACATATACTATTATTTCTCACACTCTCTGATGTTGTTGATAAACTAAGTTTAGATATAACATTTCTGAGGGAATATGAAGCACTAAAATATGTTCCCATCTCTTTTAAACTATCAGTTCACCCCAGGGACTCCCAGAAACTCAATGCCATCTCTAAATTAAATTTTGTACGCCCAACACTTTAAACAGAAGCAGATGTCAGTAAGATGTGCTGCAATTACAGTTGTAGAAAATGTACACCATAGTTACATAACTTATTTGGTTGACTGGTTGGGCAGTGAAGCTCAATGGTGACAAGATCAGGGGTCCGGTGATCTTTTCTAATGCCACCTCTCCTCTGCATCTGTGTGTATAGTCATGGGAATAAAAATCATCTGAGCACCAAGTCTTATGGTGTTTACCTCATGTGGGATTGCCATCTATTGGGCACAAATGCCCAGTACCGTCCGTCGGCACACCACTTCGGCTAGCCTTTTCATGGTGAATAGTTGCTCTTTTGTGCTTAGCCCACCTACAGTTTAGAGATGTCTAATGGAAATTGTTAGTTTTTATAGATATATTGAAATAATGGAAAAGTAAGCAATCTTACAAATGTCTGTTTATATTCCACTTGAAGAAGGTGGTTATAAAGCAGAACAGCTGCTGTATTCCGATGACCAGGGCATGAACATCGTGGATCCATTGAAGGACTAGTAATTCGTTTTAGCCGGTTCCAAAACTAGCTAGTTTCTTTTTACTTTAAATTAATTTTAAATTAATAATCGCGCTCTCACGGTTCAGTCCCTGGGATTTACGAAGATTTTTTTTTTTAATTAAAATCAATCAAAATGTTTTCTCATGTCAGCCAAACAACCAACATGGAAATAAGTGTTGTATGCACAAGTTTACACTATATGTTCATCGTATGATAGGAATGTCTCCTGTATATACGTCAAATGTGTTCAGAAGCAATAATGGACCAAACAAATGCATTTTTGGTAACATTCAAGTAGTAAAGACTTAAAAAAAAATATGTGATACCCACTTAAAAATAAAGATAATAAATATAAGTGGGGAGTGGCAGAACAAAGGTTTACGAAGAAAAAAAAAAAAAAAAAACAAAAGGTGAGGGGACAACATGAATATAATCTGAGTCCAATAAAGATTACAACATTGAGAACATTATATCATACAAGACTATAAAATAAAATATAAAAATATAATAAAATAGCAAGTGCAAGAAGAATTCAGAGGGAGAATTAACCCAGAATATCTCACATGAGGTAAGGGTAACCCAATATTCAATAAACCAATTCAACAGCAATGACGTCAGTGCAAACATTCCGTAAGTATAAATTAGACCGACCAAATTAAGCAACACGTGTTTCGCCTTAGCTTTCTCAAGGAGTCCTATATACCAGCCATACAAGTTGTCCCTTCATCTGATGCTTTTTTTTTGTTTATGAATTTTTGTTCTGTATCACTCCCCATTTATTTTTTTTATAATATATTTAATGCAATTATATGTATATTAATTTTTGAGTGGCTATTCAATTTTCATATGTCTTGGGATAACCACTAAATATTTACCTCCGTGATTTGTGGCTACATGTATGTTCATATATTCAGTCAGTGTGTATTAGTTATCAATTATGGTTGAATATATGTTTTGATTCAAACGGATTCCATAGAAAAGTGGTAAATTATTGGTGGATGTGGCAGCCAGTGGAACAGGATTTGGCATATATATCAGAAGAGATTAAAGTGTATTTTATTTTTTCATCACATGACACAATAAATCCTTTTTCCCCTACTTAGATACTGGATTTATATCTCCTGGTGCATGATAAGACCTTTGTCATTTCTACGTTATTACTCATTTTGAAAGGATTTATTTAATATACCAAATAATACATTTTACAATACATTTTGCCACTATGTGTGCTATTGTGCAAAAGTAAAGAATTCATCATGAAAAATGTATAGCGCAGGCAGCAGTGATGGTGGAGTCACTTGTGGAAAATTATACGGCCATTTTGAAGTGGATTATTAAACTAAGTACAGCAGCCTCATCTGGTTTAAAAGTTCTATTTTGTTCTTTTATACATGCAGTTTGTATTGCGAAATCTGGCGGAAGCTCTGCTTTCAAGGGAACCTGTCATCGGAATCATGCTGCCTAAACCATGGGCAGCACGAATCGGAGCCTGGCTGGTGAGCCATGGACAGAGCAGGACTGGTCTCGTCTCCAACCATCGTCCCAAAAGTATAGTTAGAAGATCCAGCTGGAGAGTAGAAGAGCCCCGTTCTAACCCCTGACAGGCTCTTCCCAATGCTATTACAGGTTATTGATAGGATTCTCCTATGTACACATGAGGAAGACACCTGTCAATCACCTGGAAGATCTCCGGCTGGATCTTCTTACTATAATTTCTCTGAAATGCAGGATTGGTTCAGAGAGAAATATACCTAGCTGCAATCATGCACCAATTCCAAGCCATGGGCAGCGTGATCAGTGATGACAGGGTCCCTTTAATCATATCCCAATTTGTAGCAATGAATGAAAACAGGAGGCGTATACTACAAAGAAGAGATTAATCTGTGGGGTGGAGACATTGCTGTTTGTGTTATATGCAGCCAGTGTACAGAGACCTTGCACAACAGACTTCATCCTAAACCCATCTCCTCCTGGCTGCTTGTGCTTTGGAAGAATGTATTTTTCCTTGGAAAGCAGAATACCTACTTCCAACATTCATGGCTAGATGAAAAGTGTCTCTCTCCTCCTAGAAGAACCTATTTACTTTGAAGTCATTGTATGTTTAGGAAGTCCTTTATCTCAGCAGCGCAGAGGATTTTATGTATACTACAGCTGGAAACAACGCATCTTTATAGTTTAATCCAACCGAGGAGATATAAGAACTGATAAGGGGACTGATTATAGCAGACAGGAGATTGCTCCTGGGTCGCTGATGTCTCATGATGAATTCTGCCTTTCTGAACATTCAGAACTTGTAATTTTTTTAGTTTCTCCATTTTGATTTCAATGAGACCTAAAGTTCACAATCATTATCGGTTTGAGCCTGCGTGGTGAAGTTGGATTTGTGGTACTCTTAGTAATTTTCTCCTGATTTCAATCATGCAGAACCATTCCATAAGAAGTAATGAAAGCAATGAAGTCTCTGGCTATTATGATAACGACCTTCCACCATGCACAGAAAACTTGTGCTCCTTTTTCCCCATTCGAATACTCATTCCACTGACTATAATCTGTCTGGTCATAATGGTAGCTGGGATCTTTGGGAACACCATCACTATCCTTATAATTAAAAGATATAAAGAAATGAACACAACCACAAACTTCTACTTATCCAGCATGGCTGTGTCCGACATGATCATTCTCCTCTGCTTGCCTTTTGACTTGTACCGCCTTTGGAGGTCTATACCTTGGATCTTTGGGGGATTTCTTTGTAAATTTCTGTACCTCATTAGTGAAGGATGTACATACTCCACTATTCTGCATATCACAGCTTTGAGCATTGAGCGATATCTAGCTATATGTTTCCCTCTTAAAGCCAAAGTCTTCATTACCAAGAGAAGGGTGAAGATGGTCATTGTTCTTCTATGGGTCATTGCATTGTTGTCGGCAGCTCCATTTTATAACCTGTTTGAGACTGTACAAATTTACAATTACACCACTTCCAAAATTAGCTGGGAGTGTAAATTTACAGAGCACGCCATGGAATCTGGACTCCTTAACATCATGACGTGGGTAACAACTGTCTACTTTTTCTTTCCTATGTTATGTCTGACTGTTCTTTATGGCTTTATTGGTAAGAAACTGTGGAAAAGTAAAAACAATCTCCGTGGTCCAAATGCAGCAAAACGAGAAAAGTGCCACAAACAAACGGTCAAAATTCTAGGTAAGTGCCCAACATTACCCTTTATTTCTCTAATACACTGTTGGGGCTTATTGAGACATCAGTTTTTCGCATACAACATTCACAGGTAGAACTCATACTTAATATAGCCTATGTGGTAGTTCACATGTCTGTATATTTTTGCAGACCTAGCGGTCCACACAGAACATGGAGACATGTCCAATTTTGATCCGAGTTACGGATCAAATTCGACAATGAAATTTATGGGTCCATGAAAAAAATTGGACATCGCTCATGCTACCTGTGTGCCACCTGATTTTTGTTTTTGATAAGAGAAGATAAAGAAATCTTTTTGTATGTAAAATAAAAACAAATGAAACTCTAGAGGTAAAAATGGACCTACTGACCAAACATTGATGAAGATCATCCATTTTTTTTGGGTGCAAGAACAATCACTTGCGTCTAAATGAGGCCTTATAGGAAGAGGAAATTCTATCTGTTAAGATATTTAGAATTCAACCCCTGGCAAAAATTATGGAATCACCGGCCTTGGAGGATGTTCATTCAGTTGTGTAATTTTGTAGAAAAAAAGCAGATCACAGACATGGCACAAAACTAAAGTCATTTCAAATGGCAACTTTCTGGATTGAAGAAACACTAAAAGAAATCAAGAACAAAAAATGTGGTAGTCAGTAATGGTTACTTTTTTAGCCAAGCATAGGGGAAAAATTATGTAATCACTCAATTCTGAGGAAAAAATTATGGAATCATGAAAAACAAACAAACAAAAAAAACACTCCAAAACAACACTAGTATTTTCTTGAACCACCTCTGGCTTTTCTAAGAGCTTGCAGTCTCTGAGGCATGGACTTAATGAGTGTCAAACAGTTCTCTTCATCAATTTGGCTCCAACTTTCTCTGATTGCTGTTGCCAGATCAGCTTTGCAGGTTGGAGCCTTGTCATGCACTATTTCCTTCAACTTCTACCAAAGATTTTCAATTGAATTGACATCCGGACTATTTGCAGGCCATGACATTGACCTTATGTGTCTTTTTTCAAGGATGCATTATCATCTTGAAAAATGATTTCATCATCCCCAAACATCCTTTCAATTGATGGGATAAGAAAAGTGTCCAAAATATCAACATAAACTTGTGCATTTATTAAAGATGTAATGACAGCCATCTCCCCAGTGTCTTTACCTGACATTCAGCCCCATATCATCAATGACTGTGGAAATTTGCATGTTCTCTTCAGGCAGTCATCTTTATAAATCTCATTGGAACGGCACCAAACAAAAGTTCCAGCATCATCACCTTGCCCAATGCAGATTCGTGATTCATCACTGAATATAGTCAAGTAAATAAGGCAGCACACTGCAGCGCTGAAACATGCAAACATGAAACATGAAAACTGAACTGCATTACTGCACTAGAAATATGAAAAATGAGAGCATTTAGAGCATAAAAATGGCCAATTTTATGTGTACCTGGTAGCCACTTTAGGGCATCTCTCGTATACCAGGTCCTACGCTTTCCTTTCCTCACTGAGAATAAACGTCTCCATCTGAATGGGTACCTGTGAAACCTCTTCTTAGACTAACATTCTCTCTGTGGAGGGGTAATGGACCTGTTGCGATTAAAACACCTGTGGCTAGGAGGCGGACTGCTCAGTCAGAAGGCTAAAGAATACATTTAAAAAAACTGACCGTCACATCCAAACACAGACTGAGTGTGAACAGGTGCTAAACCTAGAGTCACCAACTCATATACAGTCAAGTAAATAAGGCAGCACACTGCAGAGCTGAAACATGCAAACATGAAACATGAAAACTGAACTGCATTACTGCACTAGAAATATGAAAAATGACAGCGTTTAGCGCATAAAAATGGCCAATTTTATGTGTACCTGGTGAAACCTCTTCTTAGACTAACATTCTCTCTCTCTGTGTAGGGGTAATGGACCTGTTGCGATTAAAATACCTGTGGCTAGGAGGCGGAGTGCTCAGTCAGAAGGCTAAAGAATACATTTAAAAAAAACTGACCGTCACATCCAAACGAAATCATCACTGAATATGACTTTCATCCAGTCATCCACAGTCCACGATTGCTTTTCCTTAGCCCATTATAACCTTGTTTTTTTCTGTTTAGGTGTTCATGATGGCTTTCGTTTAGCTTTTCTGAATGTTAATCCCATTTCCTTTAGGCGGTTTCTTACAGTTTGGTCACAGAAGTTGACTCATTTGTTTTGTTGTGCATTTCCTGTTTTGGAGACATATTGCTTGAAGTTTCCGGTCTTGACGCTTTTATGCCTTCTTTGGTCTACCAGTATGTTTGCCTTTAACAACCTTCCCATGTTGTTTGTATTTGGTCCAGATTTTAGACACAGCTGACTGTGAACAACCAACATCTTTTGCAACATTGCGTGATGATTTACCCTCTTTTAAGAGTTTGATAATCCTCTACTTTGCTTCAATTGACATCTCTCGTGTTAGAGCCATGATACATGTCAGTCCACTAGGTGCAACAGCTCTCCAAGGTGTGATCATTCCTTTTTAGATGCAGACTAATGATCGGATCTAATTTGATGCAGATGTTATTTTTGAGTATGAAAATTAACAGGGTGATTCCATAATTTTTTCCTCAGAATTTAGTGATTCCATAATTTTCCCCCTATGCTTGGTTAAAAAAGCAACCATTACTGACTACCACATTTTTTGTTCTTGATTTCTTATAGTGTTTCTTAAAGCCAGAAAGTTGCCATTTTAAATGACTTTAGTTTTGTGCCATGTCTGTGATCTGCTTTTTTTTCCACAAAATTAAACAACTGAATGAACATCCTCCAAGGCCTGTGATTCCATAATTTTTGCCAGGGGTTGTATATAAATGATGACAAACCACTGTCGATTATATGAGTCTAATGCCTGCTAATAATATTACTGAATACTAATGTACCAGGGTTCTCTTAGGGACAATGTAGACAGGCTGACTGAGGCCAATATATGACCTCTGATTGGCTATGTGCACTGACATCGGCAGTCATTTAGTGACCTGTTTAGATAGGCAGACCCAAATTTTATGAGCACAGAACAATTATTCATAGGATCGTACTGTGCTTCTAGAACATCATAGCTTATGTTAACAATGATTTATAAGCCTGTAGGAAAAAAAAAAAACATTGCACCCGACTAATCAGCCTTTTTAAAGTGATTGCCATGCTGTGTAGACGGGCCAGTCAGTAACCAGCATTTTGCAAGTGATTGGCCTGTCTAAAAAGCATGGCAATCACTTGCAAAATGCTGGTTGCTGATTGGCCCGTCTACACAGCATGGCAATCAGGAACAAGCATTCTCGAGAAAAGAACCTTATTGGTATGTGACCGCAAGTATGCAAATCACATAGGAGCAGCCATGTGCTGACCGCTTGAACTCACCATCAGAGCCAAATTCTAAGGCTACGTTCCCACCATTTTTTGTTGATTTTTTTATGTTGCAGAATTTCTGCACCTATTATTTAAATTAGGCTTCTTTTGTTGCGTTTTCGTGCATTTTTTTCACGAGTTTGATGCTGTGGTTTTTGTTTCTTGTTGGTGTCATGCTTTAACCCCTTTCTGACATCCGAAGTACTATCCCGTCGAGGTGGTCTGGGCCCCTATGACCACCGACAGGATAGTACGTCATCACCGATCAGCCGCGCTCATGGGGGGAGCGTGGCCGATCGCGGCCGGGTGTCAGCTGACTATCACAGCTGACATAATGTCCCACCCTGGGACAAAGTAAAAAAATATATATATATATTTACATGTGTAAAAAAAAAAAATCCTAAATGAAGACAAAAAAAAATTGTTCCAATAAATACATTTCTTTATCTAAAAATAATACAAAAAAAACCCAATAAAAGTACACATATTTAGTATCGCTGGGTCCGTAACGACCCGACCTATAAAACTGTCCCACTAGTTAACCCCTTCAGTTAACACCGTAAAAGAAAAAAAGAAAAAAAAAGGCAATAAACAACGCTTTATTATCATACTGCCGGACAAAAAGTGGAATACCACGCAATCAAAAATATGGATATAAAAAACATGGTATCGCTGAAAAACGTCATCTTGTCCCACAAAAAACGAGCTGCCATACAGCATCATCAGCGAAAAAATAAAAAAGTTACAGTCCTCAGAATAAAGCGATGCAAAAATAATTATTTTTTATATAATAGTTTTTATTGTATAAAAGCGCCAAAACATAAAAAAATTACATAACTGAGGTATCAATGTAATCATACTGACCCTAAGAATAAAACTGCTTTATCAATTTTACCACACATAGAATGGTATAAACGCCCCCCGCAAAAGAAATTCACGAATAGCTGGTTTTTGGTAATTCTGCCTCACAAAAATCGGAATAAACAGCAATCAAAAGTGTCACGTGCCCGAAAATGATACCAATAAAAACGTCAACTCGTCCCGCAAAAAACAAGACCTCACATGACTCTATGGACCAAAATATGGAAAAATTATAGCTCTCAAAATGTGGAGACGCAAAAACTATTTTTTGCAATAAAAAGCGTCTTTTAGTGTGTGACAGCAGCCAATCATAAAAATCCGCTGGGGTGTGACCGGATGCTGAATGTGACCGACGCCTAGTCTGTGAGGGTTCCAAGCCACGAGGCTGTCAGCAGCTCATGCCGGCTTCATAGAGTTTTCTCAGCCGCCAAGGACTTTTTATTACAGTTGCTTCCCGTTTCTGAAGCTGCTTTGAGAGGTACTATAAGCTGCTTCTCCTTTCACGGAGCTGTACTGAGCTGTACTGAACGCCAGTTGATTCTGTCAGAGGAATCTGATTACTGCTTATCATCTACAATTACATGATGACCCGAGGGAAGAGTAAACAAACATCACCTCCTAGACTGCCGGACTTCTATCCAGGAGGCCAGACGGTACCTGCAAGGGGAAAGGTAATCTCAGCTACTCCACCTAGAGAACCACACTCCCCGCAGGGGAGAAATGGGAGAAGTATTGCACCATCCCAGCACAATGAGAGCAGTAGTTGCAGCAGCAGCAGCTCAGCCCCATTTACAAAAGGGGATATGAATGAGTTTATAGCTACAGTGCGGGCATCACTAAAAGAAGATTTGTATGAAATGCTAAATGAAATGAGGAAAGATGTGGATTCTCTGGGAGAGAGAACAGCGCATATAGAGTCTAAAATGGCAGAATATACGACAACTATTAATGCTCTTGTGGACGAAAATGAGACTAAAAAGTGAGTTGTCTAAGGTGCATGATAAATTAAATGATTTAGAAGACAGATCCAGAAGGCAGAACATTAGAGTTCGAGGTATCCCGGAGGACATAACAGATAAACAGCTGGCCCCTTTTATGTTAAGATTTTTGGCTGTGGTACTACCTGACTTCTCACCTGCAGAACTGCTTATTGAAAGGGTTCACAGGATTCCAAGACCAAAACACCTGGATTCTACATATCCTAGAGACATTTTGGTCAGATTGTTGCGTTTTCCCACCAAGGAAGCATTCATACAACAAACAAGAAAGCCTCTTACACTTCCTACGGAATTTCAAGGGTTACAGGTGTATTCAGACTTATCTGCAGCAACATTGGCAAAGCGCAGAGAGTATGCGCAGCCTTGAGAGATGCTAGCATTAGATATAAATGGGGGGTTTAATCCTGTGAAACTCCATATAATATATGAAGGTAATATAGTGGCCTGCGTCTCACCTAAATCAGCTGAGGAGAAACTAGCGGTGTGGAAAATCGCATGTGCCCCTGCTAGAATGGAAAAAGGGAAGAAAGTAGTAAATGACTGGAATAAAGTTTAAAGTCTAAGTCTAAAGTGGCGAGAATGTAGGCCTCGTGGCCGGTCCTCGAGACATTAACTGGAGACAAATTTTGTTTTCCAGACCCCTACAAGGCAGATGTTTTTTTTTCTCTGCCCGAGGTACAGGGCCTCCCCTATGGTACTTGTGATCAACCAAAGGGCTCTGATTGTATGTCGGTTCTTTTTTTTGTTTAACATTTTTTTTTTTTTTTCTTTTTGCAGTTTTTTTTTTTTTTTGCAGCTTTTTTTCTTTTCTTTTTTTTTTTTTTTGCAGTTTGGGTCTGTAAGAGACGGAGATATCTGCTTGTGTTATAGCGTTGGATATTACAGATATTAGTGTATTTAATAGGATTAGTTCAAAGGGTAAGGAGGAGGAGGACTTTATAGCAGAAGATATATATATGTTGTAATGAGTATAAAAATAATGTCATTAAATGTTAAAGGCATGAATTCCCCTAGTAAAAGGAGCATGGTCTGGTCAGAGGTGTTAAAATCACAAGCAGAAATAATTTGTTTACAGGAGACACATCTGCTTGAAATAGATAATAGGAAATTCCACCATGATCAGTTTCCACATATTTTTTTTTCTAATAATACGGCCAAAAAATGTGGGGTCTGTATTATAATTAAACATACAGTGGCATGTGAAGTGTTACAGACATATGTAGACTCAGAAGGGAGATTTTTGATTTTGTCCTGTACTTTAAATGGGATAATTCATACATTAGCGACAATATATGCTCCGAATAGGGGCCAAGGAAAATTTATTAGAAAGGTATTTAAAAAAATACAGGCAGTTGGAAAAGGAGGTAAAATAGTTTGTGGGGATTTTAATCTTCCTATGAGTAGAGAGATGGACAGTTCTCGAGGGGGTGAGCGGAGTCGAGGGGAGTTGAGATCATTAGCACTCGAATTTCACTATCATGATTATTGGAGATATGTTCAAGCATCAGAAAGAGATTATACTTTTTTCTCCCACCGACACCACACATACAGCAGAATAGATTATTTCCTGGTGGATGATAACATATTAGTAAGGAGTATGGAAGCAAGGATTGGTCTGATAACATGGTCGGATCATGCTCCTACATATCTTAAGATCTCACTGTCCCACCAACAAGCGCCCATATTTAGGTGGCACATGAATGAGGAAATGCTCCTGAATGAAAAGGTATCTTCGATAGTAGGTTCTGCAGTAAGGGAATATTTTGATCAAAATGACAATGGGGAGATCAATGATGAAATATTGTGGATGGCACATAAAGCGGTTATAAGGGGGGTGTTATTACAACAAGCTTCTATTCTGAAACAAGGAAAGGAGAAGGAGAAAAGAGATCTTCTGGGCAGATTGCAAACCTTAGAATCTATTAACAAGAAGGCGGTCACGCCTTCAATCACTGCTGAAATATTTTCAATTAGATTTAAATTACGAGATTCAATGCTGTCTGCGTATGCACATAACATGCGTAAATTAAAAATGAAGTGGTATTCTGCTGGGGATAAAGGGGGGGTCCTCCTTGCTCGAAGAATAAAAAAAAGAGAGATAAAAAATAGGACTGAATATATTTTGAAGTCAGATGGGTCTTATGTGAGAAATCCTATGGGAATAGCTGAAGAATTTGTTAAATATTATATAAAGCTGTATAATCTGGGGAGTGACCCGGGGATCCCACAACCCTCGATGCAGGGAATAAAAAATTATCTTGGATCCGTGAATCTCCCTAAGATTTCAGATGAGCAATTGAACTATTTGAATGCTCCCTTCACAAAAGAAGAAATTATTTCGATCATAAAACAGTCTAAAAGGGCTAGCGCTCCTGGGCCGGATGGATTTCCTAACTATTATTACCAAATTTTTCAGGAGGAGTTGGTTCCTTTTATGTTGAGAATATTTTCGAGGTGGAGGGATGAGGGGTCAATCGAGAAAGTTAATTTGGAGGCTACTATTATTACTTTACCGAAACCCGGCAAAACACCCACAACCCCAGAAAATTTTAGACCTATAGCTCTCTTGAACACCGATATAAAAATTTTTACTAAAATGTTAGCCTCACGTTTAAATCAGATCATTCAAGATCTGGTCTCACCAGACCGGGTAGGGTTTGTGAGGGGTAGAGAGGCGAAAGATGGAATACGCCGAATGTTAGATCTAGTGCGGATTGCGGAGCTGTCTGGCCTCCCCAGTGCATTCCTGTCATTGGACGCAGAGAAGGCCTTTGACAGGGTGCACTGGGGTTATGTCCGGGCAGTTCTGGAAAAATTTGGGTTGGGAGGATCAATTCTCGCAGCTATTTTAGCTATATATGCGGCCCCTTCGGCGAGAGTGTGGACGGCAGGCGCTCTGTCGGAACCTTTTTACATAACAAACGAGGTGCGACAGGGTTGCCCCTTGTCCCCAATAATTTTTGTCCTATGTATGGAACCACTGGCGGAAAGGATTAGGATTTCGCCTTTAATTTCAGGGGTAATGGTAGGAAAGGAAGCTCATAAAATAAGTCTTTATGCGGATGATATTATTATTTCTTGTGTGAACATCAAACAGTCCTTATCGACAGTCTTAGAGGAGCTGAAGGAATTCAGTGAGATATCGTTCTATAAATTAAACCTGAATAAATCATCAATTCTCCCGGTGGCAATGTCAATAGAGTCCATACAAGATATGAAGAAATTATTTTCATTTCAGTGGTTAAAAGAAGGAATTCTGTACTTAGGGATAATGTTGACAACTACAGATCAGATAATAAAAGTAAATTTTACAAATCTACATACACAAATTAAAATTTTACTAGAAGATATGCATAAAATCACCACTTCTTGGATAGCCCGTATTAATGCTTTCAAAATGATAGCCTTACCAAAGATCTTGTATTATTTCAGAACCCTCCCCCTAAATATACCAAAAAAATATATTTTTGATCTACAATTATTAGTTAGTAAATACATATGGGCATATAAGAAACCACGTGTAGCAAGGGCGTTACTATATCTACCTATGGAAGCAGGGGGGATGGGAGTTCCGGATCTAATGGCATATCATAGAGCCTCAATATTAGTGGGTTTAAAAGAATGGTGGCAGATGACTGGAAACCACAGATGGATGCAGATAGAAAAATTTTATTCTAGACGGGGTTCCACGCGTCTGGCGCTAGAGACAGAGTTAATTCAAACCGGACCCACCTCCCCCTTATTGCCAACAATGCAGGCGGCAATCCGGTTATGGAGATTGTTATTGCCCTCGCTGTTAGGGATACCATGTGAAACATTATCAATATATGCCATTGAGCCCCATATTCCTTATTTAAACCTCCAACAATGGCGAGGGGCAGGTATACAAACTTTAGCAGATATAATGGAAATCACTGGAGTTATTCCTTTTGATCAATTGGCTAATAAATATGTTGGAATACGAAAATATTTTTATCAGTATTTACAAATTATTAATTTTCTAAATAAAATTGTAATAGCGAGACACTCTGGTACTACGGGAGAGGGAAAGATGGGAAAACTTATAGTAACAGCAGGTCCAATTATAAAAGGAATATCAGTGTTTTATAGAGCTTTAATTAATCCAGTGGAAGAGATTAAACTGCCCTATATGAAAAAATGGGAATTAGAGTTAGGGGAGGTATTAGAATTAAAACTATGGGGAAATAGCATAAAGGAGGTTAAGAGAGTGTCATCCTGTATAAATCACGTGGAACAATTAAAGAAAACTCAAATGAGATGGTATCTATGCCCAGAGAGAATTGCAAAATTTAATCAGCAATCCTCCCATTTATGTTGGCGAGGATGTGGACTAGTAGGCAACCAGAGACATATCTGGTACTTGTTCCCGAAGCTTTTATCCTTCTGGGGCGGTGTGCTGAAGCTGATTATGGAGATTACGGGGGTAATGGAACAAATTACTCCCTCAATGGCGATTTTACACATCGGTTTGGAAATATTTCCTAAACAAATTAGAGGGTTGATATCACATATATTGATAGCGGCTCGGATACTGTTGGCTAGAAAATGGAAGGAGACCTCTCCTCCAACCCTAAAAGAGCTGACCGAAAAGCTGAATGTGAACTGTAAATATGAATTAATGTTGTCTCAGTCTCGCATTAGGAGAAAAAAGGTAGCAAAGATTTGGCAAACGTGGACTGTGAGTAAATATTATTTGTCTTAACATAGCTGTTAAAATTTTTTTTTTTTTTTTTTTTTTTTTTTTATGTAATTATAATTTGTAATGGAAATAATTTATGTTTTTGTTATGTGTCACTTTTTGAAAATAAAATAAATATTAAACTGGAAAAAAAAAAAAAAATCCGCTAAACCCCCCCGCTATAAATAGTAAATCAAACCCCCCTTCACCCCCTTAGTAGGAGAAAAATAATAAAATAAAAAAATATTTATTTCCATTTTCCCATTAGGGTTAGGGTTAGGGTTGGGGCTACAGTTAGGGTCGGGGCTAAAGTTAGAGTTAGGGTTTGGATTACATTTATGGATGGGATTAGGGTTAGGGGTGTGTTGGAGTTAGGGGTGTGGTTAGGGTTTTGATTAGGTTTAGGGGTGTGTTGGGGTTAGGGATATGGTTGGGATTAGGGTTAGGGGCGTGTTGGAGTTAGGGTTGGGATTAGGGTTAGGGGAGTGTTGGGGTTAGGGGTATGGTTGGGATTAGGGTTAGGGGTGTGTTGGAGTTAGGGGTGTGGTTAGGGTTGGGATTAGGGGTATGGTTGGGATTAGGGTTAGGGGCGTGTTCGGGTTAGGGGTGTGGTGAGGGTTATGGTTAGGGTTGGGATTAGGGGTGTGTTTGGGTTAGGGTTTCAGTTAGAATTGGGGAGTTCCCACTGTTTAGGCACATCAGGGGCTCTCCAAACGCGACATGGCATCCGATCTCAATTCCAGCCAATTCTGAGTTGAAAAAGTAAAACAGTGCTCCTTCCCTTCCGAGCTCTCCCGTGCGCCCAAACAGGGGTTTACCCTAACATATGGGGTATTAGCGTACTCAGGACAAATTGGACAACAACTTTTGGGGTCCAATTTCTCTTGTTACCCTTGGGAAAATAAAAATTTGGGGGCTAAAAAATCATTTTTGTGGGAAAAAATTATTTTATATTTTCACGGCTCTGCTTTATAAATTGTAGTGAAACACTTGGAGGTTCAAAGTTCTCACAACACATCTAGATAAGTTCCTTGGGGGTCTAGTTTCCAATATGGGGTCACTTGTGGAGGGTTTATACTGTTTAGGTACATCAGGGGTTCTGCAAACGCAATGTGACGCCTGCAGACCGTCTGCATTCCAAACAGCGCTCCTTCCCTTCCAGGCTCTGCCATGTGCCCAAACGGTGGTTCCCCCCCCACATATGAGGTATTAGCGTACTTCTGACAACAACTTTTGGGGTCCAATTTCTCCTGTTACCCTTGGGAAAAAAAAAATTGGGGGGCTAAAAAATTATTTTTGTGGAAAAAAAA
The DNA here is from genome assembly GCF_051348905.1 of Ranitomeya variabilis. Lineage (NCBI taxonomy): Eukaryota > Metazoa > Chordata > Amphibia > Anura > Dendrobatidae > Ranitomeya > Ranitomeya variabilis. The sequence goes on from NC_135234.1 coordinate 687,417,236, forward strand.
AAGTTTTATTTTCACGGCTCCGCGTTATAAACCCGAGTTATAAACTGTAGTGAAACACTTGGTCGGTCAAAGTGCTCACCACACATCTAGATAAGATCCTTAGGGGGTCTACTTTCCATAATGGTGTCACACTTGTGGGGGATTTCAATGTTTAGGCACATCAGGGGCTCTCCAAACGCGACATGGCATCCTATCTCAATTCCAGTCAATTTTGCATTGAAAAGTGAAATGGCGCTCCTTCCCTTCCGAGCTCTGCCATGCGCCCAAATAGTGGTTCCCCCCCACATATGTGGTATCTACGTAATCAGGACATATTGCACAACAACTTTTGTGGTCCAATTTCTCCTGTTACCCTTGGTAAAATAAAACAAATTGAAGCTGAAGTAAAACATTTTGTGAAAAAAAAGTTAAAGGTTCATTTTTATTTAAACATTCCAAAAATTCCTGTGAAACACCTGAAGGGTTAATAAACTTCTTGAATGTGGTTTTGAGCACCTTGAGAGGTGCAGTTTTTAGAATGGTGTCACACTTGGGTATTTTCTATCATATAAACCCCTCAAAGTGACTTCAAATGTGATGTGGTCCCTAAAAAAAAAATGGTGTTGTAAAAATGAGAAATTGCTGGTCAACTTTTAACCCTTATAACTCCCTAACAAAAAAAAATGTTGGTTTCAAAATTGTGCTGATGTAAAGTAGATACTGTATGTGGGAAATGTTACTTAAGTATTTTGTGTGACATATCTCTGTGATTTAAGGGCATAAAAATTCAAAGTTGGAAAATTGCGAAATTTTCTAAATTTTCGCCAAATTTCCATTTTTTTCACAAATAAACACAGGTAATATCAAATAAATTTTACCACTACCATGAAGTATAATATGTCACGAGAAAACAATGTCAGAATCACTGGGATCCATTGAAGCGCTCCAGAGTTATAACCTCATAAAGGGACAGTGGTCAGAATTGTAAAAATTGGCCCGGCCATTAACGTGTAAACCACCCTTGGGGGTAAAGGGGTTAAATACAGCTGTTTTGTTTTTGATACTTCCTGTTATTTGACTTTGACAAAACTTTGACATACGTAGGTGCAGATTACATGCGTTTTTTATGTTTTTCTTCATGTGCATGTTTTACTTGCAGAATTTCCACATCTAATATAAATCTATGGGGAAAATCCATACAGGAAACTCAGCATACCCGCAAAAGGAATCGACATCTGCAGATTTTAAACAATCACCGCAGACTTTTTTACGCCAAAAACACTTAAAAAAAAAAAAAAAAAAACTCTGCAAAACCTCTTCAGGAAATTAAAAATTTCTTTAAAAAATTGACACAAAGAAGGAATGTTTCCTGAAGTGATTTCCACTGGAAAACTTATCCTCTTTAACCACTAGTGTTGAATTTAAAAACTCACTTCTCGGGTTTGCTTTGGGAGCTCGGGTGCGCACAGAGTATCGAGGATACTCAAGTTACATGTTCGAGTTCCCACCCTGCATGTTTAGCGGTTGTTAGCCAAATAAAACATACAGGCATTTCCTGCCATACACTAGCAATCCCCACATGTTTTTGGCTATCGAACAGCCGTGAAACATGTGGGGCGGGAACTCGAGCATGTCACTCGAGCACCCGCGATACTCGGCTTACTCTCGAGCACCCAATGCACATACCCTTACAGTGTGTGTATTGCACTGCTTACCTAAAATTGTCATCTAGCCATGATAACCCTTTAAGGCTATGTGCACATGGCGTCTTTCTCAGGCAGATTCCACCTGAAAAAAAAAAAAGCCTCAAAAGTGCATCATAAAATTCACAGAAATGTCAAAACACCATTGTGTATATGTTCCGTCTTATGACACTTCTTTTAACCACTTGCAGGCTCAGAAACTCTGAAGCAGTCAAAATAAGTAAAATTCCTCAGGTGTATTCTACTAGGAAGCCGCCCACTCTCTATACTTGAATAAAAGATGGCGGCGAAGCGATCCTGGGAAAATTACCACCAGCTTTTTCCTAAGGCCAGTCTCACACGTCCAGATAATTCCGGTACCGGAAAAATCGGTACCGGAGTTATCCGTGTCCGTGTGTCCGTGAGCCCTATGGGAGGTAGAGCCGCATATTCATCACTGTAATGAGCGGTACCACGTGACCGCTCATACAGGACAAGCTGCAGCGCTGAGAGGAAGCAACGAGGGAGCTGGGTGAGTATTTTATTTCCAGCGGGCGGGCGCACAGGGTGTGGGAGGGGGGAGGTTACCGGGAACATTATTTTAACCACAAAAAAATAAAAAAAACAATGATTTTTCATTCCTTCTCTCCAGCGAACGCTGCTGGAGAGAAAGGATGAATGGCGGCTTCAGCACCACGCTGGGGACAGCGCTTACTGTAGCGCTGTCTCCTGCACGGCACACGGACAGCATCCGTGTGCGGTACGTGTTTTACACGGACCCATTGACTTTAATGGGTCCGTGTGATCCGTGCGCTCCCACGAACACTGACATGTCTCTGTGTTTTTCAAACGGACGCACGGTCCGTGAAAACACGCTGACATGTGCAGAGACACATTGATTTTAATGTGTCTACGTGAGTCAGTGTCTCCGGTACGTGAGAAAACTGTCACCACACGTACCGGAGCCACTGACGTGTGAAACAGGCCTAAAGCTTCTTCGCTGGGAACCTTGGGTGGCTGTGACGACGCCTAAAAAATGCCATGTGCATTTAACCTCAGTCTAGTATTTGTCCTTTCATTTTTATTAATTTGAATGCATAAAATGCTGTTTTTAACCCCTTAAGTTCTCAAAATTTTAAATTTTTGTGCTTTATCCTCCCTTTTCCTTTTGTCATTCTTTGTTCTAAGGCAGCGGTCCCCAACCTTTTTGACCTAGAGAGCCACATTCAGAACTGAGAGAGTGTCGTGAGCCACATTCAGCTCTGAGAGGGGGTCACGAGCAACCTCCTGCTCCTGTCCCCCTAAACGTAGTGTCAACCAAATCCCCCATTACGGGTATAATGATAACCAAAGCTTTTCCACAGAAATCACTCCAAAGCAGTGCACTGAGATCCAGGGGTTACCACAATGCACCAATTCAGTATTCTCCCATCAAGGACTCCCAACACACTGTCGCATCAAGCTTCGTTGCATCAAGCTTCTAGAACCTCATCTAACAGGTAATATCATCCTCCACACCTAAAACATCTCTAAACCCCTAAGACCAGTATATGTGTATCCAGATCTGCTTTTCTGTGCAGGGCTACTCAAAAATTCACCATTTTGAGATGTACTCTTCATACCTGTTTGCTAGACCTGGAGCTAATGCACCAAGCTGGCAGACAGTCGCGAGCCACAATTAGTGGGACCGCGAGCCACATGTGGCTCCCGAACTACAGGTTCTGTACTCGTTGAAGCACAGTCGGTGCGAAACGGCCGTCGTCCTGTTTGCTCCTTGCACCTTTGTGTACACCCGCCGCCCTAGCGGTATGTCCTTACCCCACTAAGTGGGAGAATAAAAGGACTTTTAAACGCATCGCTTGGTGAGTGCCACTATTTCTTTTTCTTCATATTTCTCATTATGGATTACATTTTGGTTGAGCACTGCAGTGCGAGTTGAAACCACTACCGCTTCATGGTCACATGAGATATTGGCTTGTGCAGCATTTTGTCCTACCATACATCGAATATCGCCTTACCTAGTGCCGTTCTATTTTTTCTTTTTTTTGTGGACTATTCATATGTCTGTGTTGAAGAAAAAGAAAAGTTATGGATCTTAGAAGGCAAGGAAGAAGAAAGTAAAAATAGCTGTGTTTACAAGGGGATAAAGGAGTTAGCTTTGCCTAAAATAATGATGACCTATACTTGGGACAAGCCATCAATATCAGATTGGTGGGATCCGTCAGTCGGCACCCCCACTAATAAGCTGTTATTAGTAGGGATGGGCGAACCCAAACTGTAAAGTTCGGGACCTGTACCAAGGTCCCGAACACGAGTTTCCATGTGAAACCTGTGTTACAGTTTGGGTCCAGGGTGGGCCTGTAAAAGAAAGCATACAATTAATAATAAACTTTATAATTATACTTACCTGTCCAGAGACGCGTCCTCCCATCCCGCTGTCTCCCGGCCGCATCTGCTTCCGGGGCCGCTCATTACCCTCCGGCGGTATTCACTGCACTCGGCAGTCTTCGGCTTTTTCCGGCAGTGTTTGTGCGGTGACTGCATCTCAGTTGTCTCCTCATGTGGGCGTACACGCTCAAAAATGATGCACAACAGAGCACATGGTGACTCCTCCAGCACTATTATAATCAATGGTTCGATCTGCAAACATGCTCTAATCCCGTTTTGTGAGTTTTCCAGACATAAGCCCCGACCGGACCAATGAACGTATGACAAAGCACAGTGTGAAATCACCTTTAGAGGAATGTGCCTTTTAATAAATCAGGAGTGTCTGACTCCACCATGCCTCCTCATCAACACAGGTAGAAAAATTGCCGGACTTGATAAATTGGGGTCACTGTTTTTGACTGCCTAAAAAAAATGAATTTGTACGTATTATACATGTTATACTTTTGATAATTAACATTGCTATAAGTTTGAAATTCTGAAAATTAAATTTGCAAACTTTCACCAAATTGTCATGCCTAGGTGGTGACAGCAGCAGAGTGGAAGACAAATGATATTAGAAGTTAGTTTGCTCACTAATACATGTATAGCCGTAGTTTTTTTTAAATGAGCTGTCCAGGATTATATATAAGAGTCTATTTTCTTATTCTGTGCAAATAGTGCCACTTTTACTCATAAAGCAATGCCCACTATTATACCCCCAGTGCTTTATATGTCTACAAGTACTATGTACTGTATTGTATTTAACACACTATGGGCTCATGCACACGACCGTATTTTCGGCCCAAGGGCAATTTGGTAAAAGAAATGGATCGCATTAGACCAATGTTATTCAAAGGGTCAGTGCAGATGAATGAATTTTACTGACTGCATCTGCATAGGAAAACAATAGCAGCATGAGCGATGTTCCTCTGTAAATCGGATGAGACTCACCCTTTCAAGATTCCCTCTATATCGGATGCCATTCGGAGCCACAGTGCAGCATACGATTTTTTCAGATACATTGCAATTCTGTAACATGGGAAACTGTAAATGGTCCTATCAATTATTAATAGCTGATGTAAAAAAAAAACCAGACTCTATACAGATTGCACATGGATGACGAGTGAGGAAAAAAAAAATCTTCCCTCTTTTCTGAATGCATCTATGAACGATTGTCAATAGAGACATGACTTGTATAGTCTGGAAACGGAATGCAACTGACAGTGAAGTTATCATTTATATTAGTTACCTGCGATAAATGTCTTTAGACCCTGTATCTCAAACATGCTCCACCTGACCAAGCGATCATGTTCATTAACAGAGGAAAATAATTCATCTCCTGTGGAAACAAAAGATTAAGGAAAAGTTACATGGCTTAATCTCACCCCATTAAGGCTAGCCATACATATTAGATGTCTGTTGGCCAAATGATGTGTTGGCTTATCGTCCGGCTGACACCCATCTCAGCAGAGCGCTCCTGTGATCTCTATGGGAAAGCCGCTGACACATTGGCCAGCGTTTTATTTATGGGAAAACAATTTGATTGGCAGTCCGAATAAGACAGTCCAGATCGACATCTGTACAAATCATCAGTCGGCCGAACACCCTCATACACATTAATCAGTTGGACGATCCCGTCGATGGTGGGTTTGGCCAACAGTCTAATGGGGCCTAAATGAGCGCTGATCAAATTATACAGTACAGACCAAAAGTTTGGACACACCTTCTCATTTAAAGATTTTTCTGTATTTTCATGACTATGAAAATTGTACATTCACACTGAAGGCATCAAAACTATGAATTAACACATGTGGAATTATATACTTAACAAAAAAGTGTGAAACAACTGAAAATATGTCTTATATTCTAGGTTCTTCAAAGTAGCCACCTTTTGCTTTGATGACTGCTTTGCACACTCTTGGCATTCTCTTGATGAGCTTCAAGAGGTAGTCACCAGGAATGGTCTTCCAACATTCTTGAAGGAGTTCCCAGAGATGCTTAGCACTTGTTGGCCCTTTTGCCTGCGGTCCAGCTCACCCCAAACCATCTCGATTGGGTTCAGGTCTGGTGACTGTGGAGGCCAGGTCATCATCAGGCGTAGCACCCCATCACTCTCCTTCTTGGTCAAATAGCCCTTACACAGCCTGGAGGTGTGTTTGGGGTCATTGTCCTGTTGAAAAATAAATGATGGTCCAACTAAACGCAAACTGGATGGAATAGGATGCCGCTGCAAGATGCTGTGGTAGCCATGCTGGTTCAGTATGCCTTAAATTTTGAATAAATCCCCAACCGTGTCACCAGCAAAGCACCCCCACACCATCACACCTCCTCCTCCGATCTCCCCTGTATTCTCTGTATTATCTGTATTCTCACCCATCCCTTGTAGATTGTGAGCTATCGCGGGCAGGGTCCTCTTTCCTCCTGTACCAGTTATGACTTGTATTGTTTAAGATTATTGCACTTGTTTTTATTATGTATACCCCTCCTCACATGTAAACGCCATGGAATAAATGGCGCTATAACAATAAATAATAATAATAATAATAATCTCAAAATTAGACTCATCAGACCAAAGCACAGATTTCCACTGGTCTAATGTCCATTCCTTATGTTCTTTAGCCCAAACAATTCTCTTCTGCTTGTTGCCTGTCCTTAGCAGTGGTTTCCTAACAGCTATTTTACCATGAAGGCCTGCTGCACAAAGTCTCCTTAGTTGTTGTAGAGATGTGTCTGCTGCTAGAACTCTTGTGTGGCATTGAACTGGTCTCTAATCTGAGCTGCTGTTAACCTGCGATTTCTGAGGCTGGTGACTCGGATAAACTTATCCTCAGAAGCAGAGGTGACTCTTGGTCTTCCTTTCCTGGGGCGGTCCTCATGTGAGCCAGTTTCTTTGTAGCACTTGATGGTTTTTGCCACTGCACTTGGGGACACTTTCAAAGTTTGCCCAATTTTTCGGACTGACTGACCTTCATTTCTTAAAGTAATGATGGCCACTGGTTTTTCTTTACTTGACTGCTTTTTTCTTGCCATAATACAAATTCTAACAGTCTATTCAGTAGGACTATCAGCTGTGTATCCACCAGACTTCTGCACAACACAACTGATGGTCCCAACCCCATTTATAAGGCAAGAAATCCCACTTATTAAACCTGACAGGGCACACCTGGGAAGTGAAAACCATTTCCGGTGACTACCTCTTGAAGCTCATCAAGAGAATGCCAAGGGTGTGCAAAGCAGTCATCAAAGCAAAAGGTGGCTACTTTAAAGAACCTAGAATATAAGACATAATTTCAGTTGTTTCACACTTTTTTGTTAAGTGTATAATTCCACATGTGTTAATTAATAGTTTTGATGCCTTCAGTGTGAATATACAATTTTCATAGTCATGAAAATACAGAAAAATCTTTAAATGAGAAGGTGTGCAAACTTTTGGTCTGTACTGTATGTGTCCATCAGCATTCATTTACTGGCCTGTTTACACAGGCTGATGAGCACTGATGGCAACAGAACAATCGCTAATACAATCATTCTGTCCCCATAGACTATTGTTATCAGCAGAACATCGCCTGTTTACATGAGCTCTGTCGATAATGATGACTTTTATGACGCCATAAATAATCCTATCACCCAACAACAAGCATTTTTCTCATTACTCGGGTCATTGCTGGCAAGACTACACTGTCCGATGCTCTAGAATGCTTGTTCATCAATTCTTGGCCTGATGACATCCAACTGGTCTAATCTCTCTTCCCGAACATCATCTATTGGGAAACTTGGAATGTCCTCATATGCAAAAGATAATCGGCTGAAAATCAGATTATGTAAAAAGGTAATGAAAATTGTTGGGGCGTATATGCTGAACTATAAGTTGAGTAACAGGCATTGAGGATCCGTAACATGTTTATAGGGCAGGTGATTAATCCAATGGGGAAGTGGCTACAGTACACATTTCTCCTGGATATGTCTGCCCTATGCTTCCCTTACAATTATCATACATTTAATAGAACGATCTAGAAAATGAAAAAAAACAAACAAAAAAAACAAACAAATGAGTTATTGGTAATACTGTTGACCTGTATTCTCCTCTTTTTGTTTTTAAGCTGTGGTCGTACTTTCTTTCATAATCTGCTGGCTGCCATTTCACATTGGAAGAATCATCTTTGCAAACACCAACGACTTCCAGACACTGAAAGTTTCCCAGTATTTCAACATAGTTGCAATGCAGCTGTTTTACCTGAGCGCCTCCATCAACCCGCTCCTCTACAACTTCATTTCAAAGAAATATAGGACTGCAGCTTACAAGCTTCTCCGACTTGGCACGTCAGATGAACGGGCTTACAACGTCATCAAAGATGAGACAGGAGGCCACACGGAGACTACATGTATTCAGAATGAGTATATCACACATATCTGAAAGTGTATAGTCACACATGGAATCTGTAAAGGCAGAGTCAGAACGCACATATAGATTGTATATGTAAAGGTGTTTATCAATTTAAAAGTGGTCTGATGGCGCTCCCAAAATAAAAAAAAACAAAACATTCACCTAAAAGATCCCTACAGCTCCATCACAGTGTTCGTGTCCCCTGCCAGGCTCCTGGCTACTTCATTTCGGTGGGGGCAACAGCTGACCTCTGCAGCCATTCAGAGGCAACTGATTGCCTGCAGCGGTCAATTTTCATTTTAGCAGCGAGGAAGAGGAAGCTATGAGATTGACAGGGGACACAACAGCAGTAAATAGGAGTGCACTATGGGTGAGATTTTGTTTTATTTTTATTTATTTTAGGACTAACATTAGACCATTTTAAAACCTATAAAAGGTTGTGGACAGCCCCTTTGATAAGTAGACAAAATACTGCAGAAGAATCCTGTCTTATGCAACAATTGAAATAAATATGTTCTTAGGAATTCAGATAATATAAAGGGAATATTAATAAAGAATTGCTGATCTCGTTGGTAAAAATTGCAGAAATAATTACCGGTATATATGCTGACCAGAAGGGCTTACAATGACGTCATGATCATTTCTTATATGAATATCCTAAATACACCGCACAAAGCGTCTTTTCTTATTTGCTTTTTATTAACAGTCCAGGTCAGAAAAATTCTGAAATCTACCAACAGATTATAGAAGGTCAAGTATTCAGTCTTTAGTGTTAAATGTATAGCCCGATGAAAATAATTTATCCGCAGGATAGGTGATAACTTATAGATCCAGGGGTCTGACCACTGGGACCCACAGTTATCGGCAGAATGTGGCACTTTTATCCCCAATCTCAGCCCCATAGGTAATGAATGGAGCGGCGGTCAGGAATGTGCTCTGCCATTCCATTCTAATAGGGATAAAAGTGCCCTGTTGTGGCAATAGGTTTGAATCCCAGAGGTAGGATCCCCATTGATATGTGATAACTTATTCTCACTGACGAACCCCTTTAAGTATTACTAATATCATAGGCACATAGAGAGCCTGCTAAGGCACTGCCCAAATTAAATTGGACTTCTCAGCTTTAGGCTGTGTACCCACGTTGCGTTTTTTTATGCGTTTGTGCCACGTTTTTTGCCACAGCGGAAACGCATAAAAACCGCATTCCCATGCAATCCTATGCGGAATCGCATAGTGGTAAAATCCGCAGCATGTTCATTATTTCTGTGGAATCGCAGCGATTCTGCAGCCATAGGATTGCATTGAAACGCTCACTTTACGCATGTGGCTATGCCCACCATGCGTAAAGTGAGGGCTTCATGTGCGGATGGTACCCGGGTCAGGAGGAGAGGAGACTCTCCTTCAGGCCCTGGGAACCATATTTCTGTAAAAGAATTAAAATAAAAAAATAGGGCTATACCTACCTTCCAATGGCCCCCGGAGTCCTCCCGCCTCTCAGCGGTGCACGCGGTGGCTTCAGTTCCCAGGGATGCATTGCGTGAATCACCTGGAATGACATCATGGTAACACAACCGTGACATCACAAAGGTCCTTCGCGCAAAGCATCCCTGGGAACGGAACGTACCAGGAGCGCCGCTGAGATCGGGGGCTGTCAGAAGCTGAGAATAACCATATTTTTTATTATTTTCAATGTCAATTGTAAAAGTTGGTCACACTTGTCAAGCAGTATGCTTCACAAGTGTGACCAACCTGTCAGTCACTTTTCCAATCGCTTGGAAAACGCAAGCATTCTGCAAGCTAACATCGCTTGAAAAACGCTTGTGTTTTGCGGGAAAACGCATACGAATTCCGCATGCGTTTTACCCGCGGCAGGGAGTTGCAGAAATGCTGCGGACATTTCCGCAGCATTTCTGCAACGTGGGCACATAGCTTTACAGATATGACATCTTTAGTGAACACTTGCATTCCGTATTAAAGGGGTTTCCCTCTACATTGATATAGACGATCTCAGGAGTGGTATTGTTCCTCTTCGTACACTGTTTACATCTGGCCACGAGTAATCAGAAATCTGATGATGATGACCTATCCTAAGAATAGGCAACCAATATCATTAGAATGGAAAACCCCATTAAATCATTAAATAAAAACTATAACAAATGGCAAAATCTGAGATTAGGGTAAGCATTAGAAGAAATTCCAGAAACTTTTACTAAAACAGTGGCAGCTACTTGGAACAAAATTCCAGATGTGATTGGAAAGTTCATATTTAAGGGAATGTCCGGCCTTGGGCTACAAGTCTGCAGTCACTGTTTATGACTGAAGACGTATGAATCCTCACATCACGTGCATTCATTCATCAATTGTGTGGCACTGCATGATGTGAGGATTCACTGCTGCCAGGAGACTGGGCACATGACTGCAAGTATAAGTATACATGCGGTCACATGCCGACTAGATGTGCGCGGCCTCGATTTAATTGCAAGTGTATTGAGTAAGGCCAGACAGTCTAGTAGGAATGTGGCTGGAAGTATGCAAATCACATAATTTTGGTTACTTCACTGCCTGCTCCCAGCACCTTGGAATCCTCACAGTGTGCAATGCAATACAATTCATTATTTGGGAACATAAGAAGGCAATGTTCTTGAACAGAAATGTCTTTCAGCTACAAAATAAGTTTAACAAAACATGTTTACCAAACCAGAAAATTCTCCAACTATATACAAACATCAGCTCCTCCTTAGATTATCACTAGAGATACATCACAGATACCTTTTGCCGAATGTATGGCTTTACTATGTCTCTATTGAAAAGGCCAGTCCACTACAACTTTGAATACCAATGTACATACAGTATACTGTGTACTATACGACTGTGTACGTTACTACATCTGGAGTGATCCACTTCATATGGTCTCAAATTATTACAAAAAGGAAACTGCCATGAATAAAGCATTTAATGGCTGTGCATGAACATGGTGTCACACATCACAAATGGAACCCAATGGTGAAAGGACTGGTCATTGCATTTTGCACCCTTTTGACCCCATGTCCAAGAAGATGCTCCATTAGTGGATGGCATACATGTACAACTAGAAAATAAGCCTAATACTTTCCTCCCCAATATGATACGAGTGTTTCACTCTCATTAGATGTATTTACTGTCCCTTAGCTGACAAATATAACTTTGCTGTACTGATCAGATAATTAATGTGTTTTCTTTTACATTTTCATATAAAAGGGTATTCTGTGTGTGTAACTATTAGTATTTTTTAAACATGAATTTACCTGATTATATGCTTTTGATATATATTTATTAATATTTATTATTTAACTGTTAATGTGTTCCCATTACTATGTTATGTAAGAGGGCTAACATAATCTATATCAAAATAAATTGATCAAACATTATTATTATCCTGTTACCTACAATAAAGCAATGAATGGCTGTATACATACTGTAATAAAGTAATACATATAGACTGACAGCTCTGGAGCTATTATTTTACAAAGTTCTGAGTGAATTATTACAAGGAAGGCTAAATAAAATAGTTCAAGTTCTAGACCATCTTTAGAAACCAGAGCAGAAAGTGGCCTTAGCTCGGGCAGTGTTGTAATACATGAATAGCTGCATACATTTTAAAAGACGATCACGTCATTCATTTTTTATAATATACAGTAATTATTTTTATTTTTTAAGGGCTTTAAGAATCTAATTTAAAAATTAGTAACTTTTCATATTTCCAAGTATTGGCCACTAGGGGAATCTAAAAATAAAAAGTGATCACTGTAATCTGCAGTAAATTTGGCCTGGCCCCACTCCTTCTTATGGGCCAGACAATGCCTCTGCTTTTGTGGCTACCTATCCTGTCTTCTTGCCCTGTGATGGGATAGCCTCTGTGAATCCCTCTTCTCTGTGTAATGATGCATTTGTAACCATGAGGCTAAAATCTTCAAAAATAAACTGGCGTTGGCCAACAGTCACAAGATGTTGTGGTCATCTGCAGCATATCCTCAGGGTGGCCATAGCAGGATGTCGTAGGACCCATTACTTGTCTGCCATAGACTCTATGGTAAGGTGGGGTGAAGGCCTTTAATGTCCCACAAATATCACGTGAAAACCAAGCCTACTAGGTTTAGAAGTTACAAATGCCTGGTGAGGAAGCTTTGCAGGTCAATGGATATCTACTAACAATAGTGAATGACACATGATGGTTGCTGTATGTTAGTAGTTAAAGCGCCACCATCACTCCAGAATTTTTTTTATGGAGTGGAGTGGTGCTTCTAATGTAAGTTCTTACAAACAAAAACTAATGCCATTAAAAGTTAACTTTTATTATACTAATTTTTAGCAACCAACAATAAGGGTCGATCTCTAAAAGACCGACTCGTACATAGTCCAGACCAAGACCAGAGGGGACCTGGCTTGATAGAAAAATCTGTGACACATTTATTGTTATAATTATAAATTTTTATACTGCCATTTATTCCATGGCGCTTTACATGTGAAAAAGGGGGCAAATATAGACAAAATACATTAAACATGACCTCATTAAACATGAGCAAAAAACAAGGTACACAGGTACATAAGAAGGGAGGACCCTGCCCGCGAGGGCTCAGTCTGCAGGGGATGGGTGAGGATACACTAGGAGAGGGTAGAGCTGGTTGTGTGGCGGTTCAGTAGGTTGAGGATCACTGCAGGTTGTAGGCTTGTCGGAAGAGGCGAGTCTCCAGGTTATTTTTGAAGGTTTCTATGGTAGGCGAGAGTCTGATGTGTTGAGATAGAGAGTTCCAGAGCATGGGGGAAGCACGGGAGAAGTCTTGGATGCGGTTGTGGGAAGAAGAGATGAGAGGGGAGTAGAAAGGAGATATTGAGATGATCGGAGGTTGCATGTAGGTAAGTACCGGGAGACCATGTCACAGATGTATGGAGGAGACAGGTTGTGGATGGCTTTGTATGTCATTGTAAGGGTTTTGAACTGGAGTCTCTGGGTGATAGGAAGCCAGTGAAGGGCTTGGCATAGGGAAGAGGCTGGGGAATAGCAGGGAGACAGGTAGATTAGTTGGGCAGCAGAGTGTAGGATGGATTGGAGTGGTGCCAGAGTGCTAGAGGGGAGTCCAGAGAGTAGGAGGTTGCAGTAGTCAAGGCGGGAGATGATAAGGGCATGCACTAGTATTTTTGTGGTGTCGCGGTCAAGGAATGCGCAGATCCGGGAAATATTTTTGAGTTTGAGACGGCAGGAGAAGGCAAGGGCTTGGATATGTGGCTTGAAAGAGAGGATCACCCCGAGGCACCGGGCGTGTGGGTCTGGGGAAAGTGAGCAGCCATTGACATTGATGGATAGGTCTGGTGGAGGGGTAGAGTGAGATGGGGGAAAGATGATGAATTCTGTTTTGTCCAATTTCAGTTTTAGAAAGCGAGCAGAAAAGAAGGCCGAGATAGCAGACAGTGTGGGACTTTGGTAAGGAGGTGAGTTCAGGTCCGGATAGGTAGATCTGTGTGTCATCGGCGTAGAGCTGGTACTGCATACCGTGGGATTCTACGAGCTGTCCAAGGCCGAAGGTATAGATGGAGAAGGTGTAGATGGAGAAGAGTAGGGGTCCTAGAACAGAGCCTTAAGGAACACCAACAGACAAGGAGCGAGGTGAGGAGGTGGTCTGGGGGAGGGAGACACTGAATGTTCGGTCTGTCAGATATGACAAGATCCAATATAGGGTCAAGTCTGTGATGCCAAGAGATGAGAGGATCTGTAGCAGAAGGGAATGGTCCACAGTGTCAAAGGCAGAAGACAGGTTCAGGAGAAGGAGGACAGAGTAGTGTCGCTAGTTGTTGGCAGTTAGTAGGTCATTAGCGACTTTAGTTAGGGCAGTTTCAGTTGAGTGATGGGGTCGGAAGCCAGATTGTAACCAGTCAAAGAGGGAGCAGGAGGAGAGGTGGAAGGACAGTTCAAGATGGACGTGTCCCAGTAATTTTGGGGCATAAGGGAGAAGAGATATCGGGCGATAGCTAGACACAGAGGATGGGTGGAGGGAGGGCTTTTTGAGGATGGGTGTGATCTTGGCATGTTTGAAGGATGAGTGGAAGACACCTGTTGTGAGTGAGAGGTTGAAGAGGTGTGTTAGGGTTGGGATGAAGACCGTGGCAAGGTTAGGGATGAGGTGGGACGGGAGCGGGTCAAGCATGCAGGTGGTGAGGTGTGATCTTGACAGGAGGGTGGAGAGCTGATCTGCCATGGTGGAGAAACTGGTTTTGGAGGAACAGGGTTGAGCAGCTAAGAGGGGCATTGGGCGCTGTGGGTCAATGCTTTCTCTGATTGTATCGATCTTCTGTTTAAAGAAAGAGGCAAAGTCTTCCTCAGAAATGAGAGGGGAGGGACGGAGTTGAGCATTGAAAGTGTTGAAAAGCTGTTTAGGGTTGTGAGACAGGGAGGATATAGAGATGATAAGTTAGTTTTGCGGCAATGAGCGTGTACTTGAAGCAGGTGAGGGACTGCTTGTATGAAGTGAAGTGGTCGGCAGAGAGGGATCGCTTCCATCTCCGCTCAGCGATCCTGGAAGCCCGTCACAGTTCTTTGGTCAGGTTGGTCAGCCAGGGCTGCCTGTTGAGTGTACGAGTTTTGCTATGCATGAGCGGGGTGGCCGAATAGAGTGTTGCTGTGTCATGGCAGCAGCATCTGTGTCATGAAGGGAGGCTATGTCTGTAAGAGGGAGAAGGGACTCAGAGAAAGATTGTAAACTGAGGTGTTTGAGATTTCTGCGAGGGGGAGTGAGTTTGTGGAGTGGGGGTTGCATTCTAGGAGAGGAGAGGGAAGAGAATGTCAGTAGGTTGTGGTTAGAAAGGGGAAGGGTGAGTTAGTGAGATTAGTAAGGGAGCAGAGGCGGATGAAGATGAGGTCCAGCGTGTGGCCATCTTTGTGAGTGGCCTCAGAGGACCATTGAGTGATGTGGGAACCATTTAGATGTGGGAACTGTACGTTCTGTAAGTGGATTTTACCCTGTAAGAGCTTTTTGAGTGCTTCCAATGGGAAAAAGTTATTTAATAGGGATTTTGCGAACTGTAAGACCATAGGGGTGGTCTACATGGTAACTAACGCATGGCCCAAAAATTGTATAGGGAAAACCAAGAGGGAATTGAGAAAGAGAATCAGTGAGCATTTGGGTGACATGAGAAATGAGAGGCACTCCTTAGTGGCCCGACAAGTTTGGGATTTTCATCAGGGAAAGGGGATGTCCTCTCTTTCTGCGTTTTGGAGGTGATTAGACAGAACTGGAGACAGGGTGATTGGGGTAGGTTGATTTTACAAAAAGAGACTCGGTGGAGCTTCAGAATGGAGTCAGTGGCCCCTAAGGAGCTAAATAATTGTCTCCCGTATGGCTATTTCATTTGAGAATATCTGTTCTCTATATTTATAATTTATTATTTAGGATTTTCTCTACCTATTGTCAATCAAGAAACCAGTCTTTTCAGGCACAGTCCTATGAGATGGTCTGTGCCAGTTCATAATAATAATAGACTTGGGAGTTTGTTAAATGAATGAGATGTTGCCCTTGTCTTTACATAGATAATCAGGTGGATTGTGCCAATGACTGTTCATATCAGAGGCCAGGGGATTCTCCTATTTCCCTGTGGGCTGGTCAAAGCCTCGAGCCCATGTACTAGAAAGGAGGCCAATAGCAAAATCAAAATGGTAGTTGTCACGGGGTTACCGCAACAGTGTGGAGCCATAAGAAGATTGCTCCTACAATGGCGCTGAGAAGAAGCACTTCTCCTTAATTTAAATGTATTTCTTTCTTCTGGTAGAACAGTGGTTAATCAGCCATGTTGAAAATCCCTGCACACACAGCTGTGCTTGGTTAGCCACTCCATTTCACTTTATAATCTGGGCTCTTTTACTAATCCTCGTCAGAGCTAGCATTTGCTAAATGGCTAACGGTGGGAGAGGAGCACATATGAAGAGAGTTGGAGGAGTTATTAGTGACTGTTGCTTGGTTTGTATGCGTGGTAATTCCTTATCCTTTTCTGTTTTTGTTTATTCCCCTATGTTCACACCCCAGTGCATTCCTCTGTCACATGTGAGTGAATATTTTGGATGCCTGGAGTTTTGTTAACCCTTCTCCCTTAGTTGGGTTAGTGTACTATGGTGCACAGTAGCGCCCCCTCTTCCCTGCTCACCGTGGACACCGGGCCGCGGCGTCACCACATTTCTGCCACCGGCATCCTGAAGAAGGGACCCTGCTCCAGCTCTACCTCACTGTTGACACCGGACCCGCAGCTTCGCACCCGAGACTGCAGTATTGCCCCACTTCTGCCGCCACCGACTTCCTGAGGAAGGAACCCTGTCTTCTGTGACCCTGCTGTACCACCGCCGGCCCTCAGGTAAGATACCTTAAATTCGGACAATAAGACGGATCCCCATCTTATAAAATTATTTTTCCTGCTATTTTCCACCCCAAAATTTGGGCTGCTTCTTATGGTCTGGTGCGTCTTATAGTCCAAAAAATACGGTATGTGGATAGATGAGACCAGGATAGAGCTTTTTGTAAAGCACATCATTCTACTGTTTACAGAAAACGGATTGAGGTCTACAAAGAAACGAACACACGCAGTACCTACAATCAAATACCAATACTTTCTGTATTTATGGGGCAGCATACTGATACTTTTATTTTGAAGGGCACCATTTCGAGATGTGCTGCTGAAGACAGAGAAAAGGGAAGTCGTCAAAGACTAATTTTGGGCATGACATCTCATCATGACGATGGAACAGAAAAGAATAACAACTTTAATCACAACAGATGTCATCTATAAAGTGCCAGGATATAAATACATGTGATACTGTCTGCAATCATCAGTAGAGATGAGAGAACCTTTCATGGTTCAGTTTGGTTCAGATTAGCGAACATATCTGATGTTCAACAAACATATCCGAACCCCATTGAATTCAATGGGACGCAAAACCGAACACATAGACAACACCTTCAGGGGCCCAAAAATCTTCCAAAACAGCTCAATAAGGGGTACACAACAGGAAAAGCGGCATAAATTGTCCAAGAGTACAAATAGTAAAATTGCATCATGGCTCAGGGCCTGGTACAGTACTTGAACCAGCATTTCTAGCTTAAACATTGATGGGTGGATGAGTGAAAGGTATAGGCCTGGTGCTCTGAGAGCCCTGCAAAATTCAGGCAACACATATTGGAGACCCAACTTGGAATCCAAACATTTACAAAAGTTAGTCAGACATCAGGAAAAGTACAGTAGCATCAACTGACTCACAGTAGAAATTTGATAATAGCACAACAGTAGTCATCCATGGGTCATGCATGAGGTATCAGGGTCTGGGCCAGCATTTACAGCTTTAAGTTTAAATTAAGACAAGGTGGGTTAGGGATCGGTGTAGGCCTGTAGTGCTGGGAGCCCTAGTACCTCATGCAACAGCTCAAACTGCTTTTCTGCTCAGCAACGCTCAGGTGGCACAAATATCAGCTTGGTAGGCCACTAATGTTAGAAAAAATTCAGGATAGTGTGATGCAGCGGTAGGACCATGCGCAGTGAAATGGCAGTGACCCAAGCAAGTTCAAACAAAATGTTCCTTTATTGTGTTACTTCATACAGTCTATTAGCAATACACAGTAAATGGCTTCTTCATCCAGACCAATGGAAAATACACAGTACACAGCTTCTTCACACAATCCATTAGAAATACACAGTAAACGGTTTCAGTTTGCAGTCCTTACACAGGCCAGACTTCCCTTTGTCCAGTTTCCCTGGGGCAAACGCACGCTGTTACCAAGTCTCTTTACTCACGCCATGCACCACACGCTATCCTCCGGATTGCAGCCTGGCAAACACAAAACATCGGGATGTAGGGTGTCAGTCCTCTTGGTTCCTCTTGCCCCAGTGTTGCTCCACACAGAAAGAGCTCTGCAGACAACTGCTCTGTCTGCCTCCAAACCAACACTGACACAACTCCCCCTCTACTACAGGGCTTTTAATCAGTCACTGCTTCACCATTTTAATTACAGCCACACCTATGTCTGCAGTATGCCCTCATGGCCTAACTATGCCTCCGTGCACATTCTGGAGAGCACAAACAGCGTAACACTTGACTGAAAGTAAGTGCAGTGTTATGATCCTTAGTGGTTGAAGATCACAAATTACTCCAGCTAAGTAACAAACATAGGACAAGCTCTAGGGAGGTGGCAAACTGGACTGACCGCAAATCTGAACCTATCCAAACACACTAGAAGTAGCCGGTGAACGTGCCTAAAAATCCTAGACGTTTTGAGCCAGCCTGAGGAACTAACTACCCCTAGAGAGAAAGAAAGACCTCTCTTGCCTCCAGATAAATAATCCCCAAAGATATAGAAGCCCCCAACAAATAATAACGGTGAGGTAAGAGGAAGGCACATACACAGGGGTGAAAGCAGATTCAGCAAATGAGGCCCACTAATACTAGATAGCAGAAAATAGAAAAGGGAATCTATGCGGTCAGTAAAAAACCCTTACAAAATATCCACTCTGAGATTTCAAGAACCCCCACACCAACTAACGGTGTGGGGGGGAGAAACTCAGTCCCCTAGAGCAACCAGCAAGCGAGGAAATCACATTTTAGCGAGCTGGACTAAAAACATAATGAACGCTGATAATCAAAAAATGATCAAACAAAAACTTAGCTTGTCTTGGAGAGACTGGGAGCAAGGTAGACACAAGGAATCTGAAGAGCACTGAATACATTGATAGCAGGCAAGGAACTGAGTATCCAGGTGAGCTAAATAGGAAACCAACCAAGGATAACGAACCAGCTGATGCTGCAACCTGCAGAAAGACAACACTACACAGTACCGCTTGTGACCACTAGAGGGAGCCCAAAAATAGAGTTCACAACAGTACCCCCCCCTTGAGGAGGGGTCACCGAACCCTCATCAAGACCCCCAGGGCAATCAGGATGAGCCGCGTGGAAGGCACGAACCAAATCGGCCGCATGAACATCAGAGGCGACAACCCAGGAATTATCCTCCTGACCATAGCCCTTCCACTTAACCAAATACTGAAGCCTCCGTCTAGAGATGCGAGAATCCAAAATCTTCTCCACCACGTACTCCAATTCGCCCCCGACCAGCACCGGAGCAGGAGGCTCAACAGAAGGAACCACAGGTACCACATACCTCCGCAACAAAGACCTATGGAACACATTATGAATGGCAAACGATGCTGGGAGATCCAAACGAAAAGACACCGGGTTAAGGATTTCCAAGATCTTATAAGGATCGATGAAGCGAGGCTTGAATTTAGGAGAGGAGACCTTCATAGGAACATACCGAGAAGACAGCCACACCAAATCCCCAACACGAAGTCGGGGACCCACACCGCGGTGGCGGTTGGCAAAGCGCTGAGCCTTCTCCTGTGACAACCTCAAATTGTCCACCACATGGTTCCAAATCTGCTGCAACCTATCCACCACAGAATCCACCCCAGGACAGTCAGAAGGCTCAACCTGACCCGAGGAAAAACGAGGATGGAAACCAGAATTGCAGAAAAAAGGCGAAACCAAAGTAGCAGAACTAGCCCGATTATTAAGGGCAAACTCGGCCAAAGGCAAAAAAGTCACCCAATCATCCTGATCAGCAGAAACAAAACATCTCAAATAAGTTTCCAACGTCTGATTAGTTCGCTCGGTTTGGCCATTAGTCTGAGGATGGAAGGCCGACGAAAAAGACAAATCAATGCCCATCTTAGCACAAAAAGTCCGCCAAAACCTGGACACAAACTGGGATCCTCTATCAGACACAATATCTTCAGGAATGCCGTGCAAGCGAACCACATTCTGAAATAATAGAGGAACCAAATCGGAGGAAGAAGGCAACTTAGGCAAGGGCACCAAATGGACCATCTTGGAAAAACGATCACACACCACCCAGATGACAGACATTTTCTGAGATACTGGAAGATCCGAAATAAAATCCATGGAAATGTGCGTCCAAGGCCTTTTCGGAACAGGCAAAGGCAAAAGCAAACCGCTGGCACGAGAACAGCAAGGCTTAGCCCGAGCACAAATCCCACAAGACTGCACAAAGGAACGCACATCCCGCGACAAGGAAGGCCACCAGAAGGACCTAGCCACCAAATCTGGTACCAAAAATCCCAGGATGACCCGCCAACACCGAAGAATGAACCTCGGAAATAACTCTGCTGGTCCATCTATCCGGGACAAACAGTCTCTCTGGTGGACAACGGTCAGGTCTATCCGCCTGAAATTTCTGCAGCACTCGTCGCAAATCTGGGGAAATGGCAGACAAAATCACTCCCTCTTTGAGGATACCAGCCGGCTCAGAAACTCCCGGAGAGTCAGGCACAAAACTCCTAGAAAGTGCATCAGCTTTCACGTTCTTCGAACCAGGCAGGTATGAGACCACGAAGTCGAAACGGGAGAAAAATAACGACCAACGAGCCTGTCTAGGATTCAGGCGCTTGGCAGATTCAAGGTAAATCAGATTTTTGTGATCAGTCAAGACCACCAAACGATGTTTAGCTCCCTCGAGCCAATGTCGCCACTCTTCAAATGCCCACTTCATAGCCAACAACTCCCGATTACCAACATCATAATTCCGCTCGGCAGGTGAAAACTTTCTTGAAAAGAAAGCACATGGCTTCATCGCAGAGCCATCAGAGCTTCTCTGCGACAAAACAGCCCCTGCTCCAATCTCAGAAGCATCAACCTCGACCTGGAAGGGGAGAGAGACATCTGGCTGACATAAGACTGGAGCTGAAGAAAACCGGTGCTTCAGCTCCCGAAAGGCCTCCACGGCCGCAGGAGACCAATTAGTCACATCAGAACCCTTCTTGGTCAAATCCGTCAAAGGTTTAACCACGCTAGAAAAATTAGCGATGAAACGACGGTAAAAATTAGCAAAACCCAAGAACTTCTGAAGACTCTTAACAGACGTGGGCTGAGTCCAGTCATGAATAGCCTGGACCTTGACTGGGTCCATCTCCACAGTAGAAGGAGAAAAAATAAAACCCAAAAAGGAGACCTTCTGTACTCCGAAGAGGCATTTTGAGCCCTTCACAAATAAAGCATTAGCACGCAGGACCTGAAACACCATCCTGACCTGCTTCACATGGGACTCCCAATCATCAGAAAAGACCAAAATGTCATCCAGATAAACAATCATAAATTTATCCAGATATTCTCGGAAGATGTCATGCATGAAGGACTGAAACACAGAAGGAGCATTAGAGAGTCCAAAAGGCATCACTAAGTACTCAAAATGGCCTTCGGGCGTATTAAATGCTGTTTTCCATTCATCTCCCTGCTTAATGCGCACAAGGTTATACGCACCACGGAGATCTATCTTGGTGAACCAACTGGCACCCTTAATCCGAGCAAACAAATCAGACAATAGTGGCAAAGGATACTGAAATTTGACTGTAATTTTATTCAGAAGACGATAATCTATACAAGGTCTCAAAGAACCGTCCTTCTTGGCCACAAAAAAAAAATCCTGCACCAAGAGGGGAAGAGGATGGGCGAATATGTCCCTTCTCCAAAGACTCCTTTATAACTCCGCATTGCGGCATGCTCTGGTATAGACAAATTAAAAAGTCGTCCCTTAGGGAATTTACTACCAGGAATTAAATTTATAGCACAGTCACAATCCCTATGAGGGGGCAGGGCACTGGACCTGGGCTCATCAAATACATCCTGGTAGTCAGACAAAAACTCAGGGACCTCAGAAGGAGTGGAAGAAGCAATAGACACCAACGGAGTATCGCCATGAATTCCCTGACAACCCCAACTTGACACAGACATAGCTTTCCAATCTAAAACTGGATTATGAGCTTGCAGCCATGGCAGACCCAAAACGACAACATCATGCAAATTATGCAGAACAAGAAAGCGAATCATCTCCTGATGTACGGGAGTCATGCACATGGTCATTTGCGTCCAATACTGAGGCTTATTCTCAGCCAATGGCGTAGCATCAATTCCCCTCAGAGGAATAGGAAATTCCAAAGGCTCCAGGACAAAACCACAGCGCCTGGCAAACGACAAATCCATCAGATTCAGGGCAGCACCCGAATCCACAAAAGCCATAACCGGGTAGGACGACAAAGAACAAATCAAAGTAACAGACAAAATAAATTTAGGCTGTATAGTACCAATGGTGACAGGTTTAGCGATTTTTTTTAAGCGTTTAGAGCATGCTGAGATAACATGAGTAGAATCACCACAGTAAAAGCACAACCCATTTTGACGTCTATGACTTTGTCGCTCAATTCTGGTCAGAGTTCGGTCACATTGCATAGACTCAGGTCTCTGTCCAGAAAATACCGCCAAAGGATGAGCAGATTTGCGCTCCCGCAAACGCCGATCAACCTGAATGGCTAAAGCCATAGAATCACTCAGACTTGTAGGGGTGGGAAACCCCACCATAACATTCTTAACGGCCTCAGAAAAACCTTCTCTGAAATTTGCAGCCAGGGCACACTCATTCCATTGAGTAAGCACCGACCATTTCCAAAATTTTTGACAATACACCTCTGCTTCATCCTGACCTTGCGAGATAGCCAGCAACGCTTTTTCTGCCTGATTCTCAAGATTAGGCTCCTCATAAAGCAGTCCAAGAGCCAGAAAAAATGCATCTACATTAAGCAATGCAGGATCTCCTGGCGCCAGAGAGAAAGCCCAATCTTGAGGGTCGCCACGCAACAAGGAGATAACAATTTTAACTTGCTGAGCGGAATCACCAGAGGAACGAGGTCTCAGAGATAGAAATAACTTACAATTATTCTTAAAATTTAGAAACCTAGATCTATCTCCAGAAAACAACTCAGGAATGGGTATCTTTGGTTCTGACATAGGGCTATGAATAACAAAATCCTGAATACTTTGCACCCGTGCAGTAAGATGATCCACACTAGAGGTCAGAGTCTGAACATTCATGTCTGCAGCTGAGCTCAAAACCACCCAGAGTTCAAGGGGATGAAAGAAGCTAAACAGACTGCAGCAAAGGAAAAGCGGGAGGAGAAAAAAAAAAATGTACTCAGGTCTTCTTTTTATCCCACTTCTGCGATGCATTAAACACTTTTTGGCCTGCTATACTGTTATGATCCTTAGTGGTTGAGGATCACAAATTACTCCAGCTAAGTAACAAACATAGGACAAGCTCTAGGGAGGTGGCAAACTGGACTGACCGCAAATCTGAACCTATCCAAACACACTAGAAGTAGGCGGTGAACGTGCCTGAAAATCCTAGACGTCTCGAGCCAGCCTGAGGAACTAACTACCCCTAGAGAGAAAGAAAGACCTCTCTTGCCTCCAGATAAATAATCCCCAAAGATATAGAAGCCCCCAACAAATAATAACGGTGAGGTAAGAGGAAGGCACATACACAGGGGTGAAAGCAGATTCAGCAAATGAGGCCCACTAATACTAGATAGCAGAAAATAGAAAAGGGAATCTATGCGGTCAGTAAAAAACCCTTACAAAATATCCACTCTGAGATTTCAAGAACCCCCACACCAACTAACGGTGTGGGGGGAGAAACTCAGTCCCCTAGAGCAACCAGCAAGCGAGGAAATCACATTTTAGCGAGCTGGACTAAAAACATAATGAACGCTGATAATCAAAAAATGATCAAACAAAAACTTAGCTTGTCTTGGAGAGACTGGGAGCAAGGTAGACACAAGGAATCTGAAGAGCACTGAATACATTGATAGCAGGCAAGGAACTGAGTATCCAGGTGAGCTAAATAGGAAACCAACCAAGGATAACGAACCAGCTGATGCTGCAACCTGCAGAAAGACAACACTACACAGTACCGCTTGTGACCACTAGAGGGAGCCCAAAAATAGAGTTCACAACAGTGCAGGCCTGCTAGTCTTGGAGCCCTACTGCTGCAGGCAACACACATGAAGGAGACCCAAATTGGAGTCCAAACATTTAGAAAAATTATTGCCACACACTACTCAAGTGGCATCAATTCCTCCAGAGTAGAAATCGTATACAGTGTGGAAAAAAGTATTTACAGTTGTGGCCAAAAGTATTGACACCCCTGCAATTCTGTCAGATAATACTCAGTTTCTTCCTGAAAATGATTGCAAACACAAATTCTATGGTATTATTATCTTTGTCTTAAATGAAAAAAACACAAAAATAATTGTCCTAAAGCTAAATTGGATATAATTCCACACCAAGCATAAAAAAGGGGGTGGACAAAAGTATTGGCACTGTTCGAAAAATCATGTGATGCTTCTCTAATTTGTGTAATTAACAGCACCTCTAACTTACCTGTGGCACCTAACAGGTGTTGGCAATAGCTAAATCACACTTGCAGCCAGTTGACATGGATTGAAGTTGACTCAAACTCTGTCCTGTGTCCTTGTGTGTACCACATTGAGCATGAAGAAAAGAAATAAGACCAAAGAACTGTCTGAGGACTTGAGAAACCAAATTGTGAGGAAGCATGAACAATTTCAAGGCTACAAGTCCATCTCCAAAAACCTGAATGTTCCTGTGTCTACCGTGCGCAGTGTCATCACGAAGTTTAAAGCCCATGGCACTGTGGCTAACTTCCCTAGATGTGGACGGAACAGAAAAATTGACAAGAGATTTCAACGCAAGATTGTGCGGATGTTGGATAAAGAACCTCGACTAACATCCAAACAAGTTCAAGCTGCCCTGCAGTCCGAGGGTACAACAGTGTCAACCCGTACTTTCAGTTGGCGTCTGAATGAAAAGGAACTGTATGGTAGGAGACCCAGAAAGACCCCACTTCTTACCCCGAGACATAAAAAAGCCAGGCTGGAGTTTGCCAAAACTTACCTGAAAAAGCCTAAAACGTTTTGGAAGAATGTTCTCTGGTCAGATAAGACAAAAGTAGAGCTTTTTGGGCAAAGGCATCAACATAGAGTTTACATGAGAAAAAAAGAGGCATTCAAAGAAAAGAACATGGTCCCTACAGTCAAACATGGCGGAGGTTCCCTGATGTTTTGGGGTTGCTTTGCTGCCTCTGGCACTGGACTGCTTGATCGTGTGCATGGCATTATGAAGTCTGAAGACTACCAACAAATTTTGCAGCATAATGTAGGGCCCAGTGTGAGAAAGCTGGGTCTCCCTCAGAGGTCATGGGTCTTCCAGCAGGACAATGACCCAAAACACACTTCAAAAAGCACTAGAAAATGGTTTGAGAGAAAGCACTGGAGACTTCTAAGGTGGCCAGCAATGAGTCCAGACCTGAATCCCATAGACCACCTGTGGAGAGATCTAAAAATGGCAGTTTGGAGAAGGCACCCTTCAAATATCAGGGACCTGGAGCAGTTTGCCAAAGAAGAATGGTCTAAAATTCCAGCAGAGCATTGTAAGAAACTCATTGATGGTTACCGGAAGCGGTTGGTCGCAATTATTTTGGCTAAAGGTTGTGCAACCAAGTATTAGGCTGAGGGTGCCAACACTTTTGTCTGTCCCATTTTTGGAGTTTTGTGTGAAATGATCAATGTTTTGCTTTTTTGCTTCATTCTCTTTTGTGTTTTTTTCATTTAATACAAATTGAATGAAGATAATACCAAAGAATTTGTGTTTGCAATCATTTTCAGGAAGAAACTGAGTATTATCTGACAGAATTGCAGGGGTGTCAATACTTTTGGCCACAACTGTAGTCAGCCACCAATTGTGCAAGTTCTCCCACTTAAAAAGATGAGAGAGGCCTGTAATTGACATCATAGGTAGACCACAACTATGAGAGTCAAAATGAAAAAACAAATCCCGCAAATCACCTTGTCTGATTTGGCAAGATTTATGTTGTAAATTATCGTGGAAAATAAGTATTTGGTGATTAACAAAAGTTCATCTCAATATTTTGTTATATACTGTATCCTTTGTTGCCAATGACAGAGGTCAAACGTTTTCTAAGGCCTGGGATTCTTGTGATCATTTTGACCCCACGGGGTGAGATCTTGCGTGGAGCCCCAGATCGAGAGAGATTATCAGTGGTCTTGTATGACTTCCATTTTCTTATTATTACTCCCACAGTTGATTTCATCACACCGTGCTGCTTGCCTATTGCAGATTCAGTCTTCCCATCCCGGTGCAGGGCTACAATTTTGCTTCTGATGTCCTTCGACATCTTTTTGGTCTTCACCATAATAGAGTCTGGAGTGTGCTGTTTGAGGCCGGTTTCACACGTCAGTGGCTCCGGTACGTGAGGTGACAGTTTCCTCACGTACCGGAGACACTGACACACGTAGACCCATAAAAATCAATGCATCTGTTCAGATGTCATTGATTTTTTGCGGACCGTGTCTCCGTGTGCCAAACACGGAGACATGTCAGTGTTCGTGGGAGCGCACGTATTACACGGACCCAATAGAGTCAATGGGTCCGCGTAAAACACGGACCTCACACGGACATTCTCCGTCTGGGGTCCGTGTGCGTGCAGGAGACAGCGCTACAGTAAGCGCTGTCCCCCCCACATGGTGCTGAAGCCGGTATTCATATCTTCCCTGTAGCAGCGTTTGCTATAGAGAAAATATGAAGAATAGTGTTAAAAATAAAGATCCATGTGTCCGCCGCCCCCCCACCCCCTGTGCGCCCCCCCGCTGGTCAGAAAATACTTACCCGCTCCCTCGCTCCTTCCTGGTCTGGCCGCGGCTTACTGTATGCGGTCACGTGGGGCCGATCATTTACAATCATGAATAGTCGGCTCCGCCCCTATGGGAGGTGGAGCCACATATTCATGACTGTAAATGATCGGCCCCACGTGACCGCATGCAGGAGAAGCCGCGGCCAGACCAGGAAGGAGCGACAGCCGACGGGGGACCCGGGTAAGTATTTTCTGACCAGCGGGGGGGCGCACAGGGGGTGGGGGGGCGGCGGACACCTAAATCTTTATTTTTAACACTATTCTTCATATTTTCTCTGCAGCAAACGCTACTGCAGAGAGGATATGAATCGCAGCTTCAGCAGCTTCAGCACCATGCAGAGTGGGTACCACACGCTCCGTGTGGTACCCACTCGCCATACGGGCGGCACACGTGTGCCGCACGTATGGCCTCCGTGAGTTCCCAGGCACACGGACACGGATAACTCCGGTACCGATTTATTCCGGTACCGGAATTATCTGGACGTGTGGGACAGCCCTCAGGTTGTGGACAGATGTCTTTTATACTGATAAGTTCAAACAGGTGCCATTACTACAGGTAATGAGTGGAGGATAGAGGAGCCTCTTATGTTATGTGCATAAGTTGTGGATTTTGCTGCGGATCTGCAGCGAATTGGCCGCTGTGGATTCACAGCAGTTTTCCATGAGTTTACAGTACCATATAAACCTATGGAAAACAAAATCCGCAGTGCACATGCTGCGGAAAAAAAAACGCACGGAAACACTGCGTTGTTTATTCCGCAGCATGTCATTTCTTTGTGCGGATTCCACAGTGGTTTACACCTGCTCCTCAATAGGATTCCGCAGATATAAAACCGCAGGTGAAATCCATGGTAAATCCGTGGTAATTCCGTAGTAAATCCACAGTGCAGATTTCCTGCGGATTTACCAAAAACAGTGTGGAAAAATCCGCACACCTTTCCGCAACGTGTGCACATATCCTAACATGTCTGTGAGAGCCAGAAATCTTGCATGTTTTTAGGTGACCAAATACTTATTTTCCACCATAATTTGCAAAATAAATCTTGCCAAATCAGACAAGGTGATTTTCTGGATTTGTTTTTTCATTTTGACTCTCAGGCCATGTGCACACGTTCAGTATTTTTTTGCATTTTTTTGCTATAAAAACGTGATAAAAACGCGAAAAAAAACGCGAAAAAACCGCTAACATATACCTCCCATTATTTTCAGGGTATTCCGCATTTTTTGTGCAAATGTTGCATTTTTTTCCGCGAAAAAAATCGCATTGCGGAAAAAAAAGCAACATGTTCATTAAATTTGCGGAATTGCGGGGTTCCGCACACCTAGGAATGCATTGATCTGCTTACTTCCCGCACGGGGCTGTGCACACCATGCGGGAAGTAAGCAGATTATGTGCGGTTGGTACCCAGGTTGGAGGAGAGGAGACTCTCCTCCACGGACTGGGCACCATATAATTGGTCAAAAAAAAGAATTAAAATAAAAAATAGTCATATACTCACCTTCGATGGCCTCCGGAGTCTTCCCGCCTCTCCGGTGCATGCTGCCGCTTCGGTTCCTACAGCTGGTGTGCGGTGAAGGACCTGCGATGACGTCGCGGTCTTGTGATTGGTTGCGAGACCGGTCATGTGACCGCTCACGTGACCGCGACGTCATGGAAGGTCCTGCACACACACACCATCTATAGGAACGGACGCCGCTGAGGAGATCGGCTGTCTGCAGGTGAGTATAAGCATTTTTTTTTTATTATTTTTAAACATTCTATCTTTTACTATTGATGCTGCATAGGCAGCATCTATAGTAAAAAGTTGGTCACACTTGTCAAACACTATGTTTGACAAGTGTGACCAACCTGTCAGTCAGTTTTCCAAGCGATGCTACAGATCGCTTGGAAAACTTTAGCATTCTGCAAGCTAATTTCGCTTGCAAAATGCTAAAAAAACCGCGAAAAAAACGCGAAAAAAAATGCGGATTTCTTGCAGAAAATTTCCGGTTTTCTTCAGGAAATTTCTGCAAGAAATCCTGATGTGTGCACATACCCTCATAGTTGTGGTCTATCTATGATGTCAATTACAGGCCTCCCTCATCTTTTTAAGTGGGAAAACTTGCACAATTAGTGGCTGACTAAATACTTTTTTTTCCCCACTGTATTAGGCCTCTGACACAACTTCCACTACAGGCAACCTATCAGATGGAGACCCAACTTGACACCTCCACACTTTCAAAAATTGTTTGCAACATTAGCAATAGTAGCAACAGAAGGCACAGAAGCCACAACAAAGGTGTCACAGACAGCAAATATGCGAGATCAATGCAGCACACTACAAACTACACAATGGCAAAAGTATTTGGAGATCCATGACTTGTTCATCTTGATGAAAGTTAGGCATTCTACTCTTTCAGGGGACAGCCGGATGCAGTGCCGTAACTATAAACTTCGGGGCCCCTAGGCAAAACTTCATAGTGGGGCCCCTCAACATTTCCATCACTAGAGTTTGTGCGGAACGTGGTGAAGCCTGCTACGCATTGTTGTATACAACACACAGGCTTCACCACATTCCGCAAGACCTTTAATAGATTTTGTTTATGATGCAAGTTTTAGAAGTTAAATATTCAGTGAATATGTTTGTAAAATTAAAAAAAAAAAATTTTTACCATCAGTTTGGGGCCCCTTGGGTGGTTGGGGCCCCGGAGCAGTGCCCCGGTTGTAGTTACAGCCCTGGCCGGATGCCTTTATCCGTCAAGACACCACTGGCAATGTTGAAGAACGCTAGCTGCCGGGAATGACAAAACGTCCAATGCATGACAAGCGAGCTCAGGCCACTCTTTCATTTTGAACCAAAATGCAAAAGGGTCCAACCCCCCCGATGGTATTGATATTGAACTCTAGATACTCCTGCACCATCCACTCCAGTTGTTCACAATGTGTCAAACTTGTACTCTGTTCTGCTGGTGCATGGGCTGGTCTAACAAATGTGTGAAACAATTCACAGAAATTGCATCTGCCACTTACAGTTCTGTTGCTAATGTTTTTGTGTTGTTTATTTAACTGCAGTATGGTCAGTGATTCCAAGACATCGGAAAACAACCCACACTCCCCTAATGTCAAAATGTTTTGCAGATATGATAAATATTTTCAGGATGGAAGAACTCACAGCCGAATGCTCTGGACGCGGTGATGGATTTAGGAGATGGTGGAGCGACTGGATCCCGTTTCAGGACTCAGTGTATTTTTATAAAGTATTCCAATAGATGGGTCGTTCTCACATGTGTGCTTACCTCATGATTGTCGCCTCATTTCCCTCATCTTTCCCTCCCTCCCTTTTTCCAAACCCCTTCTCCCTGTTAACCCCCTCCTCTTTCATCCCTCTTCTCTCTTCTAATCCTCCCCCTCTAAATTTTTGTAATTTATTTATTTTTTTTTTCTCTTTCTCTTTTTCTCTTTCTAACCTCGATGTTGGCATTTTCAGAATAAATTTTCATTTGCTGACATAAAAATTTTTTTGCAGCTGCAATGTTGAGCGACCTGTTTATATTTCTGCATGAATACTGTTATCATTACAAGTTTTGCTAAGTCCTGTGTGACCTATTTGATCATAGTATATTTGGTCATATGTTTTGCGTTGATGACTCAACGTTCCCAGGATTGGAAGTCTATAATTGCGATGCACACTGTGTGCCTCACTGCTGTCTTGGGGAAAACCACTTCTACAAGCATGTTTTTGATACTTCAGTATGTGCGCGTCTCTCTCCGGGGGGGAGGGGGAAGCATTTGGCTAAATTTACTCTTGTACCGTGGCTCTAACAGAGTGGCAACCCAGTAGTCAGCATTATTTCTAACCCTAAGGATACGGGCATCATGTTGCAGATAGTGCTCATCTGTTGGGCGCTTCCATGAGGTCCAAGAGCATGGTGTGTTGGTGGCGAAGTAACACTCAAGCTTTGCTTCTTCCGTCCCCACCCACCACCCAAGGACAACAGAGAGGGGATCATTATCCTCTTTATGTCCTGTTGCACGCCCACTACCTTTTTCTCCTCTATTTGTTCCTTGGCTCCTGCACCTTCATTAACAGTTTGTCTGTTACCATGAGCCCTCCTAGATCGCTGTAATCTACCCTCCCATGGCACCTGCCTGTGCAACAACAGACCAGAACTTAGAGATAATGCTATCCCTTCTGCATCATCCCCTGCTTTCCCCTCTTCCTCTGGGACCGGAGTGGCGGAGAAATTGCTGTACCACCAGGTTGAGGATGTGAGCCATACAAGGCACATGTGTGAGGTTACCCTGGCATAGGGTTGCCATCAGGTTCACACTGTTATTGCATACGGTCTTCCCTGGCTCCAGGTTCAGTGGACACAGCCATTGCTCAAACTCGGTCTGGATAGCTGTCCACAACTCTTGAGCTGAGTGACTGTGAACTCCAAGGCATATTAATTTAAACAGTGCCTGACTGCGGTGAGCCCTGGCTGCGCAGCACAGAAGTGGGGGGTATTCTCTCTGCACTGTTGGAACGCAAGTCTCATTAAGGGAGAGGTTGAGGGTGCAAGTAGAGGATCTAAAGGAGGCGGAGGCAGATGCAGTGGAGGAAGTGTTAGATACAGAGGTTTGTCTTGCAAGCCTTAGGGACTCCAAGACTCATGGAATAGTCCCTTGACCGCCTGCCCCCACAGACACCAGCGTCACCCAGTTCCCAGTCAGTGAGATGTAATAGCCCTGGCCATGTTTGCTCGTCCAGATGTCAGTGGTGAAATGTACGCTGGCAGACAAAGAGTTTTTCAGGGAATGGGTGATGTCTGCGACACACTGGTGTAGCACAGGCACATCTTTCTTAGAGAAGTAATGGTGACTGGACAACTGATACTGGGGGACTGCAAGGACGGCCATCAGTTTTTGGAAACCATCTGTATCAACCAAATAGAAAGGCAGCATTTCTGTGGCCAACAGATTGGTGGAGTTCAAGCTCTTAGCTTTGGCATGTGTAGGAGGAAAGATTTTTTTTCATGACAACTGTGAGACCAAGGGCTGGCTGCTGTGCTGAGAGAGAGTAGAGTAGGGTGAAAATGTCAAACTGCTGGACTGTGAGAGAGGTGTAGGCGAAGATGTTATGGTGGATTGAAAAAGATGTAGTATGCTTGGTGAAACAAAAACAGCCGGCATCTCCACTTCCATAACAGTTGATGGACTCTCACTCACCCTGAATGTACAAGGTAAACAAGTGGCAGTTCTGCGGCCGGAGACCTGTGTGAGAACACTTGCTACCGTGACAAAGGAGGAAGAAGCAGCAGATACGGTTGATGGGTAGGCCGGTGGTTGGCGAGGCCCACTAGATGGCATTTTGGTGCAGTGGGATTCCCAGGCTAAGGCATGTTAATTACGCATGTGCTGGATCATTCATGTAGTAGTCAAATTATTGCAATTTTTGCCCCTACTGAGTAGTTTTTTGCAAAGTTGGCAGATAATGTTAGTTGGGTCATCCTTTATAGTCTCAAAAAAGGCCATGGCTAATCAACTCTTGCGTCCCCTGCGAACTACCAACCCGCAACCGCTGCTGGCCACAGCCAGAGTTGTTGCAGTTCTTGTCATGCTTGCATGACTCTGTGTCTCTGCGGCAAGCCGCAAAGTAACCTTCTCATCTTCCTCCTCCTCCATCTCCTCTGCTGAGCTACTCAGCTGCTTGCCTCTGGGTTCACACCAAGTAGAATCTACAACCTCATCATCATCCACTCAGTTTACACCCTCCTCGCCAAGAGACACCCTCCTCGCCCTGACAGCACAGTACAGTCCTCATGCGCCTCAGGTGTCTGAGTCTCATCGGGATTATCTCCAAACATGTGTGTTAATGTTTGGTGATGCGGGTCTGGATTCTACTTAGACCCTACTTCGTCCAACCAGGATCCAATTGAAAAAATGTTGGGGCATCAGTGCAGATACTTTATTCTTTTTGATTCTCTGAATCTTTGACGCAGACCTCTGATTCAAATGGAATAGGATGTGTGAACAGCTCGGCAGACTTCCCCATCTGTGGTTCTCCACAGTCAGTTGAGTGATTGAAGAGTCGTGACGCAGGGGGAGACAAGGGTAATTGGGGTGCTACCTCTGAGGATTGTATTGTGTGTGATTTTAAGGTGGAGGAAGAGGAGGAGAGGCCACTTAATGCAGGGCTTGCCATCCACTGAAGCACATCTCTTTTTGGCCCTCATCTACAAGGCGTACTGCAGTGCAGCTGCCAAAAAAAGGAAGTCGAATAGCCCGTCCAGTAACATACATTGTCAGTTGGCTTTAGTTGGGATGAGACGGTGTTTGTCCAGTAGAGCTTTTAGTAATATTACCACCGAACCCACGTACACCTTGAACACCAAGCCTATTCCCTCTTCCAGCATGACCTTGCCTTTTCCCCACTCATGTTAGATGTACCCTTCCCTTCTTTTAACCAGCTGTTTTACAACCCTAGGCCTAGACCTGTCAGTCACCTGTCACTAAATTACAGAATTTTTCGGACTATAAGACTCACTTTTTTCCCAAAAATTTTTTGGGAAAATGGGGGTGCGTCTTATAGTCGGAATATTCTTACAAAATACTGTGGCGGCGGCCCGATGCTGCAGGGCGATACAGCCTCCCTTCCCAGGCTGGTGCGGCGGTTGTGCTCTGTGGTGCGGTGGTGGTGCTCTTGGGATGAGATCTCGTTGCCGAGATCTGAAGCTGAGCATGCACCGCCCCCAGCACCTATTTTCCCGGAGGCCCCTGCATCGCAGCAGATTGAGATCTCAGGACGAGATCTTGTTGCCGAGATCTCAATCTGAACATGCACCGCCCCCTGCGGTCATTTTCCCGGAGGCCACTGCATCGCAGCAATTGATCTGCGGGGGCCTCCGGGCTTTCACAAAATGCCGGTGCAGCCCCACCACCACAGAGCATCACCACCGCGCTTGTCACAAAATGCCGGCAGAGCCTGTCGCAAAATACTGGCGGAACCACCGGGAACCCCAGAGAACCACCACACCAGCTTGGACCACTTGACAACCCCTATGACCACTCCTCCACCTGAGCTGATCTTCCCCGGGTAAGCTGAATTTGGATTGTAAGACGGACCCCCATTTGACACATTTTTTTTCCCTATTTTCCTTTTGAAAATTTGTGGTGCGTCTTATGGTCCGGTGTGTCTTATAGTCTGAGATAGTGTGTCTGGACCACACTATTAGCAGAAAAGATTTAGATCCTGACATGTGGACTCCTGGCTGGACCACACTATTAGCACAAACTATTTAGATTCTGAAATGTAGCCTGGTGTCTGGCCCACACTATTCGCACAATTTAGATTATGAAATGGGCCTGGTGTATGGCCCACACTATTAGCAGACAGGATTTAGATTCTGAAATGTGGCCTGGTCTCTGGCCCACACTATTAGCACAAACGATTTATATGCTGGAAGGTCGATTTGACACAGGATCCTATCTACATGATATACAGTGGGGCAAAAAAGTATTTAGTCAGTCAGCAATAGTGCAAGTTCCACCACTTAAAAAGATGAGAGGCGTCTGTAATTTACATCATAGGTAGACCTCAACTATGGGAGACAAACTGAGAAAAAAAAATACAGAAAATCACATTGTCTGTTTTTTTTATCATTTTATTTGCATTTTATGGTGGAAAATAAGTATTTGGTCAGAAACAAAATTTCATCTCAATACTTTGTAATATAGCCTTTGTTGGCAATGACAGAGGTCAAACATTTTCTGTAAGTCTTCACAAGGTTGCCACACACTGTTGTTGGTATTTTGGCCCATTCCTCCATGCAGATCTCCTCTAGAGCAGTGATGTTTTTGGCTTTTCGCTTGGCAACATGGACTTTCAACTCCCTCCAAAGGTTTTCTATAGGGTTGAGATCTGGAGACTGGCTAGGCCACTCCAGGACCTTGAAATACTTCTTACGAAGCCACTCCTTCGTTTCCCTGGCGGTGTGCTTTGGATCATTGTCATGTTGAAAGACCCAGCCACGTTTCAACTTCAATGCCCTTGCTGATGGAAGGAGGTTTGCACTCAAAATCTCACGATACATGGCCCCATTCATTGTTTCATGTACCCAGATCAGTCGTCCTGGCCCCTTTGCAGAGAAACAGCCCCAAAGCATGATGTTTCCAGCACCATGCTTTACAGTAGGTATGGTGTTTGATGGATGCAACTCAGTATTCTTTTTCCTCCAAACACGACAAGTTGTGTTTCTACCAAACAGTTCCAGTTTGGTTTCATCAGACCATAGGACATTCTCCCAAAACTCCTCTGGATCATCCAAATGCTCTCTAGCAAACTTCAGACGGGCCCGGACATGTACTGGCTTAAGCAGTGGGACACGTCTGGCACTGCAGGATCTGAGTCTATGGTGGCATAGTGTGTTACTTATGGTAGGCCTTGTTACATTGGTCCCAGCTCTCTGCAGTTCATTCACTAGGTCCCCCCGCGTGGTTCTGGGATTTTTGCTCACCGTTCTTGTGATCATTCTGACCCCACGGGGTGAGATTTTGCGTGGAGCCCCAGATCGAGGGAGATTATCAGTGGTCTTGTATGTCTTCCATTTTCTAATTATTGCTCCCACTGTTGATTTCTTCACTCCAAGCTGGTTGGCTATTGCAGATTCAGTCTTCCCAGCCTGGTGCAGGGCTGCAATTTTGTTTCTGGTGTCCTTTGACAGCTCTTTGGTCTTCACCATAGTGGAGTTTGGAGTCAGACTGTTTGAGGGTGTGCACAGGTGTCTTTTTATACTGATAACAAGTTTAAACAGGTGCTATTACTACAGGTAATGAGTGGAGGAAAGAGGAGACTCTTAAAGAAGAAGTTACAGGTCTGTGAGAGCCAGAAATCTTGATTGTTTGTTTCTGACCAAATACTTATTTTCCACCATAAAATGCAAATAAAATGATAAAAAAAACTGTCAATGTGATTTTCTGGATTTTTTTTCTCAGTTTGTCTCCCATAGTTGAGTTCTACCTATGATGTAAATTACAGACGCCTCTCGTCTTTTTAAGTGGTGGAACTTGCACTATTGCTGACTGACTAAATACTTTTTTGCCCCACTGTATCTGACTACTTGCAGCAGCAACAGGAGCAGCCTTTCTGCAGTGCTAGGCCGGCGTCACACTCGGCGTAAGACAATACGGTCCGTATTTTACGGCCGTAATACGGCCGAAATACGGTGAAATGTTCCCAAAATAGTGATCCGTAGTCAGGGTGTGTCAGCGTATTTTGCGCATGGCATCCTCCGTATGTAATCCGTATGGCATCCGTACTGCGAGATTTTCGCGCAGGCTTGCAAAACCGACATCTAATGGATTTATGTGCTCAAATGTTCGGGAAAACATATATACAGTATATATATATATATATGTCATTGAGACACATATATATATATTCTGTATTTAGATTTCATTCAGCGCGATATGTGTTAAAAGCCGGTAATTCAATTGCCGGCTTCTCATTTCTCCTGCACAAACCCGACAGGATATGAGACATGGTTTACATACAGTAAACCATCTCATATCCCCATTTTTTTTGCATATTCCACACTACTAATGTTAGTAGTGTGTATGTGCACAATTTGGCCGCTGTAGCTGCTCAAATAAAGGGTTAAATGGCGGAAAAAATTGGCGTGGGCTCCCGCGCAATTTTCTCCGCCAGAATGGTAAAGCCAGTGACTGAGGGCAGATATTAATAGCCAGGAGAGGGTCCTTGGTTATTGGCCCCCCCGTGGCTAAAAACATCTGCCCCCAGCCACCCCAGAAAAGGCACATCTGGAAGATGCGCCTATTCTGGCACTTGGCCACTCTCTTCCCACTCCCTGTAGCGGTGGGATATGGGGTAATGAAGGGTTAATGCCACCTTGCTATTGGAAGGTGACATTAAGCCAGATTAATAAAGGAGAGGCGTCAATTATGACACCTATCCATTATTAATCCAATTGTAGGAAAGGGTTAAAAAACACACACACACATGATTTAAAAGTATTTTAATGAAAAAAACACAGCGGTTGTTGTAATAATTTATTGTACTCTCAGTCCATCAGGAACACCCTCGCTTGGAAAAATAATAAACGCACAAGATACATACCTTCTGCTGTCAGATCAGGTCCCACGAAGTAATCCATCTGAAGGGGTTAACTAATATTACAGGCAGAGCTGCGATAAACCGCTCGCTCGTACCTGTAATCCCCGGGTGCTGAAAGGAAAGCAGTGATCTATACTTACATTCAGTTGCGGTGATGCGCCCCTGCTGGATGTTCTCATGAACTGCAGCCTGGGAACTTTTTCCCACGCTACAGGTCATATGAGGACATCCACCAGGGGGCGCATCACCGCGACTGAAGGAAATGTAGTTGTCAGCTAATGACAGAAGCCCTTCTTTCTGGACGTTGTGGATGGTTTCTGCACCGATTGGCTGCCGGAATCGCAACACATTAAATTTAAAAAAATAAACAGTGCTACTTTGACCTATCCCTACCCCGTCATCTCATCAAACACGTCTATCTCGCTCATCATACAGAACCACTATCCTAGCCAAGGTCCTAACAAAAGCATTAGTGGAAACTCGATGATTTACTGAGCTTTGGCCGAATTTTGCCGGTTTTGAAGAAAAATGCTCGGGAACATGAATCCGAATGTGCAATGTTCATGCCGAATTTGAGATTGGCAAATGTTTTCCGAACAAGTTCGCTCATCTCTAATCATCACTACTGTGGTACATGTATGGTTTGGCATCTGATACTGACTGGTAACAGCAGCTCCCAGCATTTCCTTACCATTGGTTAAGGACGTACTGTGAGTTGTAGGTTTATGCAATTCAATTGTATATGGGGCTGACCTGACACTGCAATTGACCGCTATACTAAGCTTGGTGCTGTATAGATGTACTGTTTGTGTTTCTATCAATGCAGTCATGTCCTGACAGTGGTTTTGATGCTGCATTCATGTGCTGATGGTGGTTCTGGTGCTGCATTCATGTGCTGCCAGTGGTTCTGGTGCTGCATTCATATACAGACGGTGGTTCTGGCACTGCATTCATATACTGACGGTGGTTCTGGCACTATATTCATGTACTGACGGTGGTTTTGGCGCTGCATTCATGAATTAATGGTTGTTCCGGTGTCACTTTTATATGATGACAGTGGTTCTGATTTTGTAAACACACCTCCTTGAATGCCTCCTAATGAATCAGGAGTGTCTGACAAGTAATGTCACCACAAATCTTACTTCAGTCAGGGATTGGAGTAAGATTTCTGGTACAATGTATTCGTCACGTCCTCTCTGGCGTCATGTCCTCTCTCAGCTCTGCTAGTTTGGTGAAACTGGCATGAATATGTGACAAGTCACATCATTTTTGTGTATCTCCATGTTGTGCAAAATTTTCAGAACAATTAACTCCAGAATTCTGGGGTAATTACTTTTAATGAATCAGGTCCTTTGCATCACAGGATTTCACGTGCACAAAATAATTTAAATAGAGGTCTCCTGGGAATCAATACATGAAACACCGACAGTACATGGACAATATCCATTTGTTGTGCATGTTTTTTACTGACCCGTTCACTTCAATAGCGAGTTCTTTTGTCAAAATAAGCCACGTGAATAGCCCAGAAGAATATGTTTATGTCCGTCTATATAAGCAAAACAGACAGCACCAGTACAACAATCACTACCGGCTGGATAACCCTTACATGTTGCTCAGCATTTAAAGTTTTTGTCTTAGTCCTAACGTCAGTGTAACAACTATCAATCCATTTCTTTACAAAGCAGAAGGACTTAGATAGCTGGCTATTCATATGGGAGCATGTGTTATTTGTACATGCCTTGACAAAATGCGCAGTCTACCGTCAATAATATAATAAGAACAGGCCATTAGTTCCTAAAATTGTTTGCCTTCCCATTTGTACTCATCCACATACAAATATTTGCAGAATTGGCTTTGCGATAGTGCGACCAAACACATGGTAGTGAGTTTTCACAGGAATCGCAATGCCTAAAAAGTGACAATGGAAGCCTGGCACCCCTTGGATACTATCGGAGAAATATGTACATGAAGGTTGGCATACTTTGTGGACAGAGATCCCGGCAACCGCACTTGTGTTGTACATTTTGTCTTTGTATTATTCTGTTTCTTCAGAAATCTGCAAATATTGTAAAAGAATAATACAGCTACAATATGGACTATTGAAGCACTAAGGGTCACGTGGACCTTCAGCAAGATGTGTAGTCCTGGCTACTGATTGCCTGCTACACCAATGTTTTCAGTTTTTTCAATTACTTTTATTTTTTCAACACAACGTACAGAATTGTCACATAGAATAAAGATCAGAGTCTGATAAAGTCAAGGTTGTGACATAGCATCAAGTGATGAGCGAGTATACTCGTTGCTTGTTTTCCCGAGCACGCTCGGGTGACCTCCGAGTATTTATGACTGCTCGGCGATTTAGTTTTCATCTCTGGCAGCTGAATGATTTACAGCTACTAGCCAGGCGGAGTACATGTGGGGGTTGCCAGGGAATCCCCACATGTAATCAAGCAGGCTAGTAGCTGTAAATCATTCAGCTGCTGCGATGAAAACTAAATCTCTGAGCAGTCATAAATACTCAGAGGTCACCCGAGCAACAGTATACTCGCTCATCACTAATAGCATCATAACCAAATTAGTAACAAGGTCATCAATATTGGAGCAAAACAAAAAAAACAAACAACTAAAAAATATGTAAGTTGTCAGTTTATCAGTTTATAATTGGAGCCAAAAAGAAGTGGAGCGCCCTGTCAGGGCAGTGGGGTACTCGGTACCGGGTCCGGTGTTCACAGGGGGCTGACCCGGTCCGTGGCCCTGGGATGTCCGTTTAAAAGGGAAAGGTCTTTAACCCCTTCACCCCCGGAGCTTTTTCCGTTTTCGTTTTTCGCTCCCCTCCTTCCCAGAGCCATAACTTTTTTATTTTTCCGTCAATTTGGCCATGTGAGGGCTTATTTTTTGCGGGATGAGTTGTACTTTTGAACGACATCATTGGTTTTAGCATGTCGTGTACTAGAAAACGGGAAAAAAATTCCAAGTGCAGTGAAATTGCAAAAAAAGTGCAATCCCACACTTGTTTTTTGCTTGCCTATTTTGCTAGGTTCACTAAATGCTAAAACTGACCTGCCATTATGATTCTCCAGGTCACTACGAGTTCATAGACACCTAACATGACTAGGTTATTTTTCACCTAAGTGGTGAAAAAAAATTCCAAACTTTGCAAAAAACAAAACAAAATTGCGCCATTTTCCGATACTCGTAGCGTCTCCATTTTTCGTGATCTGGGGTCAGGTGAGGGCTTATTTTTTGCGTGCCGAGCTGGCGTTTTTAATGATAGCATGTTGGTGCAGATCCGTTCTTTTGATCGCCCGTTATTGCATTTTAATGCAATGTCGTGGCGACCAAAAAAACGTAAATCTGGCGTTTCGAATTTTTTTCTCATTACGCCATTTAGCGATCAGGTTAATGCTTTTTTTTTATTGATCGGGCGATTCTGAACGCGGCGATACCAAATATGTGTAGGTTGGGTTTTTTTTTTATTGATTTATTTTGATTGGGGCGAAAGGGGGGTGATTTAAACTTTTATATTTTTTTTATTTTTTTCACATTTTTAAAAACTTTTTTTTTTTTACTTTTGCCATGCTTCTATAGCCTCCATGGGAGGCTAGAAGCAGGCACAGCCCGATCGGCTCTGCTATGCAGCAGTGATCATAAGATCGCTGCTACACAGCAGATTTGCAGGTGTGCTGTGAGCGCCGACCACAGGGGGGCGCTCACAGCCACCGGCAATCAGTAACCATAGAGGTCTCCAGGACCTCTATGGTTACAATGTACAAGCATCGCCGACCTCCGATCATGTGACGGGGGTCGGCGATGCGCTCATATCCGGCCGCACGGCCGGATGCGGTAGTTAAATGCCGCTGTCTGCGTTTGACAGCGGCATTTAACTAGTTAATAGGCGCGCGCAGATCGCGATTCTGCTCGCGCCTATTGCGGGCACATGTCAGCTGTTCAAAACAGCTGACATGTCCCGGCTTTGATGTGCGCTCACCGCCGGAGCGCACATCAAAGCGGGGGTCCCGACATGTGATGTACTATACCGTCAGATGTCGGGAAGGGGTTAAAGGGATAAAGTTTATGTTCGTGACGCCACCTGAGGTATTCGGTCAGGGTGACCGAAACTGCTTTAAGGGGTCCGCTGGGGTGATGTTATGGCAGCTAGATGGTATACCTTCCCACAGGTGAAATATATCCCCAGGGCTCCTGGTGTATAGATGGTGAATGGTGAGTAGCGCAGAGAAGAACGAAGACACAAGGTTGCAGTCTCTTTACCTTTCCTGAAGACTTCAGCATCCACAGTCCAGAGTACCAGACCACAGGGCAGGCAGGGCCCGGCCGGTTTGGAGGCAAGTTCAGAGTTCCCTTGTCCAGGTGGAGAATAAAAGCCTTTCCTCTAGCACCGTGGTGGTGTAGTCCCTTACTGCTAAGCTTCTCATAAGGTCCTCACAGATGTTATCTCTCTCTGTCCCCCGGATTGGATAGGACATACCCGTATGACTGGGACTCTAGCACGCTCAGCCTCTGAGGGTTGTCACCGTGCCTCCTGGGTGTTAGGTCAGACAGGTAACGTGGAGTTCAGCTGTCCTGCCAGTCTCTGATGGAAGTCATAGGGTCCTTACAACCTCGGTGTACCGGCTATCGTCTCTGTGCCTCAGAAGGAGGCAGCCTGCTCGGGACTGGTCCCCTTCTGGTATCCTCTCCTGTGCTTCCTCTCCTGCACGCTCGCTGCAAACAATTCGGCCTTCAATGTCTCTTTCTGGGAGCTGCAGCTCTGTGGGCATGCACAGCTCCGTGAACCCTCTCCTCTGTCAG
This sequence comes from Ranitomeya variabilis, assembly GCF_051348905.1. Classification (NCBI taxonomy): domain Eukaryota; kingdom Metazoa; phylum Chordata; class Amphibia; order Anura; family Dendrobatidae; genus Ranitomeya; species Ranitomeya variabilis. Next base: position 687,459,252 of record NC_135234.1, read on the forward strand.
GAATTCGCTCCTGTCAGGAACAGCTTCCCTCAAGGACTGACTCACTTTCCCTACAGACTACCAGTTATATATATATGGGTAGTCACCTAGTAAATAGGATCAGGAGCTCCCCCTGGTGGCCTGGAGTGTGAAGTGTTGCATGTTTGTGGTACCTGGATGCAGTTATCCTTCCTTGCCTCCAAATGTAGCATCACTCTCCCCGGGAGGAAAGCAACACTACTGCGACGACCAGGACCCTGGAGCGCCGCAAAAGGACTTACAGTGAGCACTGTACTGCAGCGGTAGGGCCGTACGCAGTGAAACGACAGTGACCCAAGCAAGTTCAAACAAAACGTTCCTTTATTGTGTTACTTCATACAGTCTATTAGCAATACACAGTAAACTGCTTCTTCATCCAGGCCAAAGGAAAATACATAGTACATGGCTTCTTCGCACAGTCCATCAGAAATACACAGTAACCAGCTTTTTTGCAGTCCCTACACAGGCCAGACTTGCCTCTGTCCAGTTTCCCTGGGGCAATCGCCTGCCGGTACCAAGTCTCTTTACTCACGCCGTGCACCTCACATTATCCTCCGGATTGCAGCCTGGCAAACACAAAACAGCCCGGGACGCAGGGTGTCAGTGCCTTTGGTTTGTCTTGCCCCTGTGTTGCTCCACACAGAAGTGCCACTTTGTGGGAAAAGATTCTGTATAACTTGTATTTTATTCATTGAAGCCCCTGATCTTTGTATACATAGGAGTCCAGTGGGCGGTCCTACTAGTGATTGACAGCTATCTCTTCATGCAGTCATACAGGGAAGACTGTCAGTCACCAGTAGGAAAGCCCACAGGACGTATATACACAATCTCCAGGCTTTCAATGACTAAAATACAAGTTTTACTGAAACTTTTCTCACATAAAGGTACACACTCTGATCTGCTCCTTCCCTATAACACCGGGCTGACAGATCATATACCTTTTCCGATATACTGGCGCCACTTTTTCCAATAGGTGTGTGCCTGTATAATGTAATAAAGAAAAGCATAAATGTAATATAGATGCTAAGGGCTCATTCAAACGTCTGATTTTGGCGTACGAGCACCATTGTGCATCCTGTCATGGGATTTTTTGTGGAAACGTCCAATTTTGTCCGACGCCATCTAAGTCAATGGGTCCAGAAAAAATCTTGGATGACGTTTGAGTGTGGTCCGATTTTCATGGACTGTCAGAATGAAGACGACGAGGAAACTTAATTTCTCCACGTATGAAAAAATGACACTTAAAGCACAAAAAATCGGACGCGTGACCGAGCCCTAACACGCGTCTCATGGTGCTGTTATCTCTTATTTTCCTGAGCACAGTTACAGCCATCTCTGCCGCTCACTTTCCAGCCGCAGCTTCTGTTCTGATGTCTTTCTTCTCACCGACATAGAAAAAAATGGCAACAAAATAAAATACAGTGCAAAACTGAATCCTCTCAGATTCCAGTCACAAACGACAGAGGCAAAACTACACAGGCCGGACAAGTCGCGACGACGCAGAGGTATGGCGGCCATTTTGGCGTAGACTACAGTTGCAATGATGTGACGGAGTGTGGTCTCCGAGTCGATGGCCGCTGTCACTGACCCTTGTGCCGCTGTCACTGGCTGAGGAGCCGAGTGACCTGTGTGGCGTCTGTTATTACCTGTCATGTAGTAGGAGCGCCGTCAGCCTGCTCTATCCTGCCGGTAATGCAGACGTGTAGCGGAGAGGAGGACACCCGGCTCCCCCATGTACAGGAGCCCGCAGCCCGCTAGCACCTGCTCCTCCGCCGGGACACAGACTGACAGCATGCAGGGTGAGTGTGTGTCCTGTGTCCGCACAGCAGCCATGGAGCCTGTGTACAGCCTGACAGGATCCTGGCTATCTTCTCCATGGCGTCCCTGCAGACAACACAGGAAATGTGGGTGTTAGGCTGTGGCCCTGAGCAAAATGCATAGTGGGGGCCCCAAATGCTGAAAATGCTCCATGTTCTGCATCAGCACCGAAAGTAATGACAGCCACAGGACTGCTGCTACCTGTGATTGGCTGCAGCGGTCATCCTGTGATGCAATGTTCCAGCCGCCATGACTGGTCTGCTGCAGCTAATTACCTATCCCTCCTGTGGAAGGTATCCCTTTCAGACGGTGGAGAGGATGGTGGGGCAGGGAGTATGATCTATTTTGTTATTTACGGTCAGTCCAGGCCACTAGCGATATTACATTATATCGGACATCCCCTGGAATAAAGCAGAATTCTTACTATTATTCGGGTGGGTTTGTTTTCCTTATTTTTGGGGGATTTTCTGTTATGTTTTTTTACTTTATAAGTTATGACTAGTGTCCGGCCCCCAAGTCGTACTTGTACTTCCCTGACCGCAGACCTGCGTTTAAGCCTGCGGTCACACAGGGAGGGGATCACCTCTGTCCTGGACAATGTTTTTGCAAAAAAAAAAAAAAAAAGGAACATGACTGCATTGTGTCAACACAGCCTAAACTGTGCTGTTTCATTCACACTGAGACACACTGGCGGACACAGATAGACAAGGGACGTTGTGCAAGAACAATGCATGGACCTCCATTTTTGTCCAATGGCTCATCATAATAGGGTACTGAAAGAGTTTGCAGAGGAAATTGCAGAATGATTAACCAGAATCTTTGAAAATCCTGGAAAACAGGAGAAGTCCCAGAAGATTGGAGAAGGGCAAATGTTGTCCCTATCTTCAAAAAAGGCAAGAAGATGGAGCCAGGAAATTACAGGCCAGTGAGCCTTACTTCTATACCAGGAAAGATCTTTGAACAAATTATTATACAGCATGTATGTAAGTACTTGGATAAGAATACGGTAACTAACCAGAGCCAGAATGGGTTTGTAGCAAACAAGTCATGCCAGACTAATTTCCTTCTATGATGGAATCACTGACTGGGCGGATCAGGGAAAAGCAAAGCATTTGATAAAGTTAGGTGGATTCATAACTGGCTCAGTGATCGTACTCAAAGAGTGGTAATAATTGGTTGCACATCCAATTGGAAGAGTGTTTCAAGTGGCGTACCACAATGCTCTGTCCTGGTCTCAGTGTTGTTCAACATTTTTTTTAAAATGATCTAGGTAAGGGAAACTAATCAAATTTGCAGACGATGCAAAGCTAGGAGGGAAAACGAACACCAGTGAAGACAGAAAAAGGATTCAGAAGGAGCTAGATAAGCCTGAACAATGGTCAGTGACTAGTAGAATGGTATTTAACAAGGAGAAATGCAAGATTCTACATTTAGGCAAGAAAAGAAAAATTACATCTACAGAATGGGAGGAATAGAACTAAGCAACTGCATGTGTTAAAAAGACTTGGGTATACTAATAGATCACAGACTGCACATGGGTCAACAGTGTGATGCAGCAGCAAAAAAGGCAAACACAGTTCTAGGATGTATTAAGAGAAGCAGAGAGTCTAGATCACGTGAAGTAATTATCCCCCTCTACTCCTCCTTGGTCAGGCCTCATCTGGATTACTGTGTCCAGTTCTGTGCACCACATTTAAAAAAAGACATTGAAAAACTGGAGCAAGTTCAGAAAAGAGCTACCAGGATGGTGAGCGGACTGCAAAGTACAGTATGTCTTAAGAGGAACGACTAAAGGATCTGGAAATGTTTAGCTTGCGAAAAAGAATGCTAAGAACAGACTGAATAGCGGTCTGCAAATATCTGAAGGGTTGCCCCAATATAGAGGGATCATCCTTATTCTCATTTTCACATGTAAACACGAGAAGCAATGGGATGAAAGTGAAAGGGAGAAGATACAGATTAGATATTAGAAAAAACTTTTTAACAGTGAGGGTGATCAATGAGTGGAGCAGGCTGTCATGAGAGGTGGTGAGTTCTCCTTCAAAGTCTTCAAACAGAGGCCAGAGGTTCCTTTGTGTACGTGTGGGTAATACTTGTGGCAACCGTGTACCGCACATTCCGGCGCCTGGGAAGCAGTGGTATAGTTAGCGCTGTTCCCTGGCGCTGGGTGCTGAATAGACGTGAGCAAATATTTTCGGCTCTCTCCTTATTTTGCAAGCTATGGCGCTTACCTGAGAAGCTGCAGCGGGAACCCGGATGCCTGGAGCGCTCTGATCAGGTGTCCGGCGCCGCAGCTGCATGTATCGCGGCTGTGTGACAGTAACAACAGATAGGCTCTCCATGCATGTGTTGTGACTGTCACACAGCCGCAACATATGCAGCTGCGGTGCCTGACACCTGATTATCGGAGCGCTCCAGGTATCCGGGTTCCCGCTGCAGCTTCTTCGGTAAACGCTATAGCTTGTAGAATAAGTAGAGAGCCGAAGATATTTGCTCTTGTCTAGTGCTGAACACCGCTCGAATTATTCTCCCCTGCTTTGCCGGCGATCAGCATGAGCAGGGGAGAATGATGAGTTATATTCAAGTGATACTAATAAGAGCAGGCTGCGGCTGCTGGGAGTATTCATCACCTGTCTGCGCTATGAATAAAAATAAAAAACGACACGGGTTCCTCTGTACTTTTGATAACCAGGCAATGCTGAAAGCTGCGGGCTGCAATCCTCAGCTGTCAGCGTTAGCAAGGCTGGTTTTCAAGAATAGAGGGGTCCCCCACTCTGTTTTTTAAAAATTGTTTAAAGAAATAATAAAATCAAATGTTGCCCCCCCCCCCCAATTTTTGACAATCAGCCTTGCTAAAGCAGACAGCTGGGGGCTGGTATTCTCAGGCTGGTAATGGATATTGACCGCCAACATTCACCCAGAAAAGGCACATCTATTAGATGCGATAATTCTGACGCTTTGCCCGGCTCTTCCTACTTGTCCTGTAGTGGTGGCAAGCAGGGTTCATGTTTGTGGGGTTGATGTCACCTTTGTATTGGTTGATGACATCAAGCCCATGGCTTAGTAATGGAGAAGTGTCTATAAGACAGCCACTCATTACTAATCCTATAGTTATATGGTAAATAAAGACACAGCAAGTATAAAGTCCTTTATTTGAAATAAAAACAAAGCACAGTTTTCCATTTTTATTTAAAAATAGCAAACACAGTTATACTCACCTAACGCCCATTTCACTGAATCCCTCGTCTCCTGTAATAAATAAAAAAAAAAAACAACAAAACACTATTCCTCACCTGTTCAACGTTCTGTTACACGCCATAATCCATGCTTTGGCTGTGACAGTCAAGTCACAACTACAGCGCTAACCATTGCTGCAGCCAATCACTGAGCTCAGCAGCTTTGCCAATGTAGACAACACGAGTCACAGAGTTTAGTGATTGCCTGCAGCAGTGATACCAAAGTGATGTAACTGCTGCAGCCAAAATACAGAGACAAGCAGCAACGGGGAGGGTGAGTACTACCTGTATTTGTTTTTTTTTACCCATGTATAAGCCAAGTGTTTGAGGACCACTTTTCTAAAAGTCGAAGAACTCTTTAAACGGTCGCATTCCTCTAATGTAGAATCAGCAATAGTTTACATATTAATAGATGATGATAAAGAGAATTAAACTCGTTTGTCAAGGAGAAACGTCTGGAGAGCCACAAGAGGTGCATTTGATAACAGCTGACATTATTCTATACACATCTTGATATTTTGTCATTTTTCTGTTGTAGGCCAAGTCCCAAGGCTTTCTAAAGTCAATTTATTCACACTACTAAGCCTGTGGATGGAGGTTTTTCCCTCTTCTAAAGATGTTCAGAACAAAAAGAAACCTCAGGTATCTGATTTTATTATATATATCTATTTATCTATTTAATAACCAGCTATTTTTGACAGCCAGAGCAAATAAGGGCTGTTTTTGTGGATATATCCCTCCATCTGCCCCTACTTCTTGGTAGGTTGTTGTAGGACTGGTGCGAATTGATTTGCAGGTCCCCAAACCTTCAGCCAGTCCATACTTAGCCAATATGGCGTAACGTGATGCACATGGGACATCGCGTCAGGCTGGCGAATCATAAAACAAGCTACAGATGCCTTCAGTTAAAAGGTGGTACACGGGGCGCCCATCCAGTAGCCAGAGATTAGCGATGTGGCCGATGGACTGAGTCCTGCAAATCGGTGCGCACCAACTCTAGTAGCCAAGAGGCAGGCTACACAGTGTGACTACACAGGGTTTGGGTGTAGTCTGTTATTATAGGGACGCATAGATCTGCTCAGGATCTGTAGACATAAAGTTGCTTATTTTTTGTTGTAGATGCATTGAAGCAACCCAAACATTGCTGCAAAGTGGATAAAACCCACTAATAAGAACTTCCATAATCTTTAGAAGAAACAATCCAAAAACGTTAGAGCAGTGCATTTCTACCTATTTTATATACAGAATTCAGTAGAAAATTAAAGTATAACTGCACTTTCAGGAAATGTTTCAGAATAAGCTGTCGTATGTACAAGAGGGATATTATATGACTTGTATTCTGCATTTTTAGCAGATTGTCCCGCTTTACTTCTGCACTAGAAACCTCAGTAGTTTCTATTATTTATCTCTTTCTGTGCCTATCTCCATCCAGCATCTCCCCATCACCTCTCCATAGACTTTTATAGGCAGCAGGTGTAATATGATTCCTCACTGATAATAGATCTCTAGACAGATTTAAGTCATTTTTTTTTAGAAGGAATGTTCATTAAAGGAGAAATGAAATGATTGATCATTTGGTAAAGACATGTTTTCTCCTATAAGATATTCTACAAAGTTTCTTATCTTCACTTTTACTGTTGATTTACCAAAACAAAAATAAAATATAATTGAACAATATTAATAAATGTACCCCTTGTCCCACCGTGCATGCACAGCGGTTGTACCCACATGCTGCACTAGACAAGGGATGTGCTGCCTAATTCCCACAACTAGGCTTGCTTTATACACTGCTGGTCTGACTGCAGTACGGCATTGTATTGTAAAAGTGCAGGATAAAGTCTAATAAAAGACTAATAAAATATAATATTTATCCTGTACCGTACAGTGAACAAACGCGCCTTAAAGGAAAAAAAAATAAATTGCAGAATCTCTGTTTATTTGGTGACTTAATTTCCCATAAAGTTGAGTAAAGAGATCAGAGAGTTGCATGTTCCCAAAATGGTACCAATAAGAACTAAAGATCGTACTGCTAAAAACCATCCCTTGTTCAGCTTTATAGATTGAAGTATTAAAAAATGTTTTGGCTCCCAGAATATTGTGACACAAGCTAACGTTTTTAAGTTCTTACATTTTTTTAAATTAGTATTCTATATTAATTTGGAATCACCAAAGCCCATCTAACCCATAGAATAAAACTAATGTCTCACTTTTTTTTCCACAACTTGAAAGATGTAAAAGTCATACCAGAAAAACATCATCATTATTATTATTTTTTCTTCCATGAAATAAAATAAATGGTGTCATATAAAATTTCAACTCAAAAACTAAACTAAAAAACAGCAAGCCCTCAAATGACTACGTCATCAGTTTTTTAATTTCCAGTGTACTATGCTCTCTGGATTCCCTTCACATGATGAATTTTTCTGAATTGTTGATTCTTGCAGCATATTAAGAAGACGGGGCTCGTAGTTGTGAGTAGCATGAAGATCATCGGTCTCCACTGCTCCAGCAGCGAACTCCATGCCGGTCAGATTGCTGTGATAAAGCATGGCGCAAGGCTCAAGGACTGTGATCTCTACTTCTCCAGGAAACCTTGCTCTACCTGCCTGAAAATGATTGTAAATGGTGAGCTGCTGGTAAATCCTTCTTACGGTTTATCAGAAATATACCCAATAGTAATATATGCTTATTACTTTTTTTTCCTCCCAGCTGGTGTTAACCGTATCTCATACTGGCCATCAGATCCTGAGATGAGCCTACAGCAAGGAAACTCATCTCAAACCAGCATTGGAGATGCCAGGCTAGATGCCAAGGCTGTAGAGAGGTTGAAATCGAACAGTCGGGCTCACGTGTGCGTGCTTCTGCAGCCGTTGGCGTGCTACATGGTGCAGTTTGTGGAAGAGACGTCCTTAAAGTGCGACTTTATACAGAAAATCGCCAGGGTAGAGCCTGAATTTGCAAGAAGCACTTTTTATGAGTATCGCCAGGAGCGGGTTAAGGAGTATGAATCACTTTTTTTAGTCTCCAGTGAAGACACACACAAGGAAATTCTTAGGCTAATTGGATTGGAAAATCTGTGTGAGGACCCATATTTCATCTGCCTGCGGCAGAACATGAAGGAACTCGTCCTTATTCTTGCTACTGTTGCTGCTAGCGTTCCCAGCTATTCTGATTTTGGTTTCTACCTCACTAATACGAGAGATGAGGATCAGCAGGGACTTACCCAAGAAATTGCTCAGCACTGTACAATACAGGCACGACTGCTGGCGTATCGAACTGGTTAGATGCTCTTTAAATTCACTGATTATAATAATTAATGGGGGTGTCCCATAATTGACATAGGTCATCAATCCACAGTATGTGATAAATATCAGCAGGGGGCCGCACTGCTGGGATTACCCGGACCCTGGTAGTCCATTCAATGTCTAGGGGCCAAATGGAAACTGACAAGTACAGCCCCATAGACATTAAACTGAGGGACAGGGCACATGGACGCAAACTCCTCACTGCAGTAAGGAGGAATGGTGAGCATAGGACTCCTATTCACGGTTTCAGTGCTTCTCCCAGTGATCAGAGGTTTGTCCCCTATTCCCTGGATAAATGTCCCTTGCAAAATGACTCCTTTAAATTTGTAGTACACTTAAAGCACCGCTCCAGTTCCCTGACCCTAGTCTTATACTCGCCAGCCTCCATCTTCAGCTCTTCCTGCCGCCACTCTGGTCTCAATACGCCATCAGACTGCAACTCCTGTTTGACCGGATGTCAGAGGTAACAGTCACAAGCTCTCGGTGTATATCTATGGGAGCTTTGTTCTGGCCTTGTCCTGGCTTTCATAGCCTGGCATTGAGATGTGACTTCCGGATCGTCAAGCAAACACTAGAGCGATCCGGCGGAGCGATGCCGATAACAGATGAAGATGGAGGCTTGTAAGTATGAGACAAAGGACAGGGAACTTACGGTAGATTAGTGGCGCCACTCAAAAAAAATGCTGGAGTGGTGCTTTAAGGGGTTTTTCAAAGATCATAAAGAAATTGTTCAAAGGCATGGAATAGTAAAAATAGTCATAAAAGATATTTTCTGATATACCGGTCTGGATCTTCCTTCTGGTCTGTATTTACTTGGCTGCGGAGGTGACAAACCAGCATTTTGTACGTCTGCAAGCAATCACCAGCCATGGTAGTTTGTGTCATGAGATCGCTGAGGACTGTGATTGACTGCCGCACTTACCAAAGTAGGTGGTTTGTCTTTGCTGGTGTGGAGGGAGATTTAACTGGTAAGTATTGGTTGCTTTGCTATTTTATACCATATTTGCTGACTTTGCACAGATATTTTATGATCTATGAAAACCTCTTTAATCTTGCCATACACAGTAACCCAAGTCTCCCATTATGGATCTTTTGTCCCCTATTGAAATCATCATGCATACTGCTGTGTATGAGTCAGGCCATCCAAAAGGAGACACTATCTGCTATGGCTGAATAATGCCTCCCCTGCATTACTGTACTATTACTGCCTAATGGGACCTATACAGCACTTCTGAGTTAGGATTCAGTCTCTCATATTGCTTAATACTAGGTGGAACCAATTCATCACTGTCTTTACTATCTAGCGAGGAGCAGTTAGCATCCATGTGTCCTGCCTCTCAGTTTAATGTCTATGGGGCTGTACTTGTCTGCTCCATTTGCCCCCTAGACCAGTGCTTCTCAACTCCAGTCCTCAAGACCCCACAACAGGTCATGTTTTCAGGATTTCCTTAGTATTGCACAGGTGATAATTTCATCACCTGCTCAGGCATTAATTCCATCACCTATGCAATACTAAGGAAATCCTGAAAACATGACCTGTTGTGGGGTCTTGAGGACTGGAGTTGAGAAACACTGCCCTAGACAATGAAAGGACTATCTTTTTTTTATTTTTTTTTTCTGCAGTAAAATTGTTTTTATAGTGACTTGTATGCTTGTGCCTTATTCATTATATAATTTATGCCTTTTTAAGTCAAATTTATATTTTTATTTGATTTACTTGATTTCTTCTCTTTTTTTCTTTACGTGAGAATGTGAACATGGTTTTCCTTTTCGAGATATTTTAGATTTAGTTTTGTTCCCTTTTGTTTCTATTTGCAATATTTTAAAGGATCTTGCCACTTTTATTGCTCTACAGAGCATATTTGATTTTGTGCAAAGTTCATCGATGCTCTTGCGCCATTTAGAAGAAATTGGCACAAATAAACCCGCATCAAATGCAGTAACACAGAAAAGAAAAGTCACTTAAGCAAAACTCAAATGCTAGATCGGGCCTATGAGTCTATGCACATCACGTATCACAAAATCTACAGGATTAATCAAGTACTTTTTGAGATTTTTCTGATTATCTTTAAATTGTATACACTGTGTGCAGAATTATTAGGCAAGTTGTATTTTAGAGGATTATTTGTATTATTTATCAACAACTATGTTCTCAATCAACCCAAAAGACTCATAAATATCAAAGCTTAGTATTTTTGGAAGTTGGAGTGGGGATTTTTTTAGATTATCTTAGGAGGATATCTGTTTGTGCAGGTAACTATTACTGTGCAGAATTATTAGGCAACTTAATAAAAACCAAATATATTCCCATCTCACTTGCTTATTTTCACCAGGTAAACCACTATAACTGCACAAAATTTAGAAATAAACATTTCTGACATACAAAACCCCCAAAAATTAGTGACCAATATAGCCACCTTTCTTTATGACACTCAGCAGCCTCCATCCATAGATTCTGTCAGTTGTTTGATCTGTTTACGATCAACATTGCGTGCAGCAGCCACCACAGCCTCCCAGACACTGTTTCGAGAGGTGGACTGTTTTCCCTCCCTGTAGATCTCACATTTTATGAGGGACCACAGGTTCTCTATGGGGTTCAGATCAGGTGAACAAGGGGGTCGTGTCATTATTTTTTCTTCTTTGAGACCTTTACTGGCCAGCCACGCTGTGGAGTAGTTGGAGGCATGTGATGGGGCATTGTCCTGCATGAAAATCATGTTTTTCTTGAACGATACCGACTTCTTCTTGTACTACTGCTTGAAGGAGTTGTCTTCCAGAAACTGGCAGTAGGTCTGGGAGTTGAGCTTCACTCCATCCTCAACCCGAAAGGTCCCAAAAGTTCATCTTTGATGATACCAGCCCATACCAGTACCCCACCTCCACCTTGCTGGCCTCTGAGTCGGAGTGGAGCTCTGCCCTTTACTGATCCAGCCTCTGGTCCATCCATCTGGTCCATCAAGAGTCACTCTCATTTCATCAGTCCATAAAACCTTTGAAAAGTCAGTCTTAAGATATTTCTTGGCCCAGTCTTGACGTTTTATCTTATGTTTCTTATTCAAAGGTGGTCGTTTTTCAGCCTCTTTTACCTTGGCCATGTCCCTGAGTATCGCACACCTTGTGCTTTTTGTTACTCCAGTAACATTGCAGCTCTGAAATATGGCACAACTGGTGGCAAATGGCATCTTGGCAGCTTCACTCTTGATTTTCCTCAATTCATGGGCAGTTGTTTTGCACCTTTTTTGCCCAACAAGCTTCTTGCGACCCTGTTGGCTATTTGCCATGAAACGCTTGATTGTCCGGTGATCACGCTTCCATAGTTTGGCAATTTCAAGACTGCTGCATCCCTCTGCAAGACATCTCACAATTTTGGACTTTTCAGAGCCCTTCAAATCTCTCTTCTGACCTATTTTGCCAAAGGAAAAGAAGTTGCCTAATAATTAAGCACACCTTATATAGGGTTTTGGTGTCATTAGACGACACCCCTCCTCATTATATAGATGCACATCACCTGATTTACTTAATTGGTAGTTGGCTCTCAAGCCTGAACAGCTTGGAGTAGGACAACATGTATAAAAAGTATCATGTGATCAAAATACCAACTTGCCTAATAATTCTGCGCACAGTGTATATAGACGCTTGGTATAAACTGTTAAGCGACATGAGTGTTAATTTATTCATTTTCTTATGTTTGCTTCTTTAGAAGATCACAAAATCGGGGTTGGTGCCGTTATTTGGGCGAAGCGGAAATCTGTAAGTAACTTACTGATTACAGTATAATAAACTAGATGAAACATAGGCTCAGAATGACCAACTTAGGCCGCATTCACATGTCTAAGAACGCGCGCTCTCTGTTCTCTGTTTTTCTTGCAGACAAAAAAAAGACACAGAAAAACAGATACACGGACAAAAAACTAGTGAAAATCTGATTCGGCACACAAAATCGGTCTATTTTTTGCTAAAAAAAAAATGGTGTGTGAATCAATCAATGTTCATTAATAGCGAAGATCTAAACCTTAAAATAATTGTGAGGCACTTACAAGAATAGAACTTGTCCTACAAACCATGGCATCACACATTGTAATACTTGAGAAATAAAAAGGTCCAAAATGTAGGCTGATCGTGAGGGGTTAATGTCTCATTCACAGAGTCCATTCCAGGGAGATTTATTACACTGCTATTTAGATAAAGTACAAGTGTCGCCCAGCAGTAACAGTCAGTACAAGTACAATACACAGGTTGTCCACAGACATGTAGAAAGTGTTGGGGTGCGTTGACACTAAACGATCACGGTCGTTAAACAACCACTGACCAGCTACATGAAAGACGATCGGTGATCGTTTAGTAGCCTGACCAGACAGGCCGACCTCACTTCCATGCACACAGAGCAGTCTAAATATGATCGTTCTGTGTGCATAACCTGTAATTGTTCTCAGCTGCACTTCATCTCCTTACAGAGCTACCAAGTTTTAAACCTTTAGTGTCCAGGCCAAATTTTTCAAGTCTGATGTGTCAATTTATGTGGCAATAAATCTAAAATATTTATCATATGCCAGTGATGACTGTTTTCGTGACACATTCTACTTTATGTTAGTGGTATATTTAGGCTGATTCATTTTGCGTTTGCTTATAAAAATATCAGACATTTGACAAAAATTTTCAAAATTTGCAATTTTCAAACTTTGATGTTTATATGTTAATCCGAAAAGTCCTAACACATAAAATAAATAGTTAATAAATAACATCAGCATAATTTGTTTTTGTTCAGTTATTTTTTTTAGGATATTAAAAGGTTGAAAAATTTAGCACCAAGTTTTCATATTTTATAGGGAAATTTTTACAAAATGTATTTTTTTAGGGACCTATACAGTTTTGAATTCACCTTGGAGGATCTCTGTATTGGGAAACACCCAAGATTTAGACGATTTTTATAAACAGTGCCTCTCAACATATTCAAAACTATTATCAGATAGTTTATTAACCCTTCAGGTGCTTTTCAGGAGAAATGCTAAGTGAAATGACAGGAATGAAAAACTTTATTTGTCTCGTTCATCTCATTGGGGGACACAGAACCATGGTATGCTGCCACCTAGAGGCTGACACTATTATTACATTTAAATAAATTGTCTCCTCCCCAGCAGACTATACCCTGCCTGCTGGAGTCAGGCTTCCTCAGTTTAGTGGAGTGTCAGTTGGAGACAAGGTCTGTCTCAGACCTGACTTAGGTTAGGCGCTAACCATTTTAGCTTTGTGTTTTTCAGATGGATTTCTCTGGGTAACAGAGTGTAATTGTGCACTCTGTTTCACTCATGTAGCGACGGAGAGTACAGGCTGTAATTATTCAGTCCATATCCTCTTGCGTCAGTGTAGCCGGACAGATGTACCTTGACAATGTTGTTAGTCAGGTACTGGGGAAGAAGTCCGTAAGCTAACTAGCTCTTGCCCGCCGCCCCACATAGCACGCATTTGCGAGGAGTAGAAGTTAAAGGGATCTGTGAGTATTTTCAGGGCAGGGAAGTATAACCCTGTCATGCGCTTACAGTTTTGTGTCACTGTTTAGTCGACTCTTCTAGTTTCTTTCTGCCCATTCTTTATCACTGATAATGTCTGAGTCTAGAGAGGACCGTGCACGGCCTTTAGTGCAGCCTGCACTTGTCACTTTCTCTGCTTGTGTTACTTGTAATAGTAAGTTTTCCACTGGTCAGTCTGTGGCCTATTGTACCATCTGTCCCCCTCCTGCTTCCTTGCTAGTAGCCACCCAGGGGACCTCTGACATCTGAAAAAAATATGGCCCCACCTGCCTGGGCTCATGATTTAGCTCCGTGTGTAGCCGAACTAACCAGGGTGTCCAGGACACTGGTTACAGTTGTGGAATGATCGCCAGTGACTACTGCCACCCCAGAAGCTCCAATCGCCGCTGTGCTTGAATCTGATCCTCCAGCCATCCCGCACCAATATGGCTGGTCGCAAAGGCTTTACAGATCACATCGGGTTACTGCTTAATCCCAGTCACCTTCACAGGGAAGGCGCCCAGATTCCTTTTCTCCTCCTCAAAAAATTCTTTCCCCTCAGCTCTCAGAATCCAGTTCTAGTTCGGAGTTCTAGATCCATATCCGGTGGGAAAACTGAGGGATATGGTGGACAGTTTGGTGTTGGCTATTGACGCCTATTTTGGAGTGACAGCTGCGCCACTCCCTTTCCTTTACTGAAACAGGTTTTTTTTTAGCAGGGGTAAGCATGTGGCTAGATCCTTTTCTAACCATGAGGAATTTACAGAGGTTTTACAGAGAGTGTGGGAACACCAAGACAAATGCTTTGAAAATCCTAGTTGTATGGAGCTGTTATATTCATTTCCAGCAGAGCTGGTGGCCTCTTGGTCCACTTCACCGGTGGTAGACATTCCGGTATCCCTCTTATCTAAGGTGACCACTCTATCTTTTGCAGAGGTTGCGGCACTTAAGGACTGCACAGAATATGTGGTAAGGTCCACTTTTGAGGAAGCAGGTTTTCTCTTTGTTCAGTCTTTTCTGACACTTAAATCTCCAAAGCATTGATGGCGTGGGCTAAGCATTCGTGATATAGTTTTTTGGTTGGCTCCCAGGATTTGGCATTAGCCGAGATCGCGGATCAGATTGTGCAGGCAGGGAAGTATCTCTGTTCAGCCTTTTTGGATGTGGCGGCAAAAAATTGCATCGCGATTCGCCGTATGCTGTGACTCAAGGTGTGGAGGGCTGACCTAGCTTCAAAAAGATCGCTGACAGGACTACTATTCCATAAGACTATATGATTATTTGGAACCAAGCTAGAAAAGATCATTTGTCTTATCTAAGCACACTGCTTCCTCAGTCCAGGACCAGCCATCATTTTCGGAGGCGTGGGGCCTTTTAGGTCCATCCCTTTAGTCAGTTTCCAGCACTGGATGAGTCGGGTCAGCAGGTTGGACCCAAGGTTTCCCAGGAGCCTAAGAGAGCTACCTTTTAGACCCATACCGTTAGGATGCTCTTTTGGATCACGGGCTAGGCCCTTTGGGTCCAGAGACAACATCAAGGTCAATGCTTGATGGGCTTCCCCCACTCGGGGATTCTTCCTGGGTGGGTGGACACTGCCTCTTTTTCAGAAGGCATTGCTTAGGACAATTAGCGATCTTTGGGTCAGGGAGGTTATCTCTTTGGGTTACAGAATAGAGTTCATCACTCTACCTCAGGATCGTTTCTTTTGCTCTCGCCCTCCCAGGTCTTCAAGCATGAGAGTCAGTTTCATTCAGGTAATAGCTTCCTTCCTCAGGCTTGGGTGATTGTAGGTCTTCTCATATCAAAATGCTTCTGGGGGTTTTATTCAAATCTATTTGTCATCTCCAAAGAGGACGGTTCTGTTGCCGCCGATTTTAGATTTAAGGAGCCTGAACAAATTGAATCGTCTTTGTCTCTTTAAGATGGAGTTGCTCTAGTCTCTTGGGACAGGTCAATACAGTCCCTGGATCGGCCGTTTCCACCTTCACTGTCTGTAGTCTCTCAAGTGGTGGTTTTCGTCACCTCTGTTAACTCAGGGTCTCTCTTTTCATCCCATTCAGTAGCAGGTGCTCACCACAGATGCCAGCCTTTTTGGCTGGGCAGCAATCTTGTGTCACTTGACAGTCCAGGTAGTCTGGAGCAGTCAAGAGAGACTTCTCCCTATCAACGTACTGGAGCTCAGAGCTGTCTATCTGGCGCTATTACGTTAGCAGCACTTAGTCCGTGGGTTGACGATCAGCCTTCATTCAGACAATGCTACTGCTGTGACCTATATCCATCGCCAGAGAAGCACATGAAGCCAATCTGCCATGGTAGAGGTAGCAGGGATTTTGGAGTGGACAGAGGACAAGGTTCCTCTAATCTTGGCAGTTCATATACCAGTTCATATACAACTAGGAGGCAGACTATTTAAAGGGACTCTGTCACCTGAATTTGGAGGGAACAATTTTCAGTCATATGGGCGGGGTTTTCGGGTGTTTGATTCACCCTTTCCTTACCCCCTGGCTGCATGCTGGCTGCAATATTGGATTGAAGTTCATTCTCTGTCCTCCGTAGTACATGCCTGCACAAGGCACTCTTGCCTTACGCAGGCGTGTACTATGGAGGACAGAGAATGAACTTCAATTCAATATTGCAGCCTGCATGCAGCTAGCGGGTAAGGAAAGGGTGAATCAAACACCCGAAAACCCCGCCCATATGACTGAAAATTGTTCCCTCCAAATTCAGGTGACAGAGTCCCTTTAAGTTGCCAGCAGCTACCCACAGGAGAGTGAGCTCTTCACCTGGAGGTGTTCAGGCAGATTTGTATTGCCACTCTCAGAAGAAAGTGGGTAACAAACTTTGCAGGACACTTTTTCATGTTACCTGTAATGGACTGACATAGCAGTGGGTACTGGCAGACACAACAGATATCCTAGTAGACAAGTACAGCGGACACTGCTGATAGGCAGGCTGGCATATGACTGATAGACATGCAGGCTGGCATGCACGACTGAAGTACAGGACTGGTATACTGGATACGAGCACTGGGACCTGTGAACTAGCAAGCATGTTAGAACATACAACGTTGCTCAGGCACCTTCATGCTGGAGGAGGTGCCTTAAATAGTGAGTGTCCTCCAGCTGTTGGCTGGGGACAATTTAGGAAGAAACGTGCAGCCCCTTTAAGAGAGGGGAAGTGTGTGTGTGCTCCCTAAGCACAGTGCCCGTGGATCTGTGCTCAGTGCGTGCACACCGGGCAGTCGCCGACCGAGAAGGAGGAGATAGTGCAGGACGGAGGCTGCAGTGGTGAGTAAGCCGGCATCTCTGCTGGAAGAGAGAGGCAGAAGACAAGGATGCCAGATCTACATTACCTCTTGCAAAAGTGAAAAATTTGAGGCTAAAGCAACATTTTTGTAAAAAATAAAATTTTCAGTATGACGACCTAATGTTATCAAATTCTGTTTAATACATGTGAGTTTAAAATGCTCACTGTACTAGTGGATAAACTTCTTGGGGTGTAGTTTCCAAAATGGGGTCACTTGTGGGGTTTTTGAGCTGTTTAGGCACCTTGGGGGCCCTGCAAATGCGACATGGTGCCCGCAGTCTGTTTCGGACAAATATGTGTTCCAAAACTCAGTTGGGGCTCCTTCCCTTTCGAGCCCTACCATGTGTTCAAACATAGGTTTATGGCCAAATGTGGAGTATCAGTTCGCTCATAAAAAACTAGGTAACAAATAATGAGGTCCATTTTTACGTGATCTCCCCTCCTCACATGTAAAGCGCCTTGGAATAAATGGCGCTATAATAATAAATAATAATAATAATTTTCTTGTGCTATTCTTGGTAAAAGTGAAAAAAATGGGGCTAAAGCAACATTTTAGAGTAAAAGTTACAATTTGTTTTCATTCAATTTTGCACTAATTCCTTTATAGCACTTAAAGAGTTAAAACAAATTTTCCTGACAGCAATGTTGAAATATTTGAGGAGTGGGGTTTTTAAAATTGTATCACTTTTGAGGAGTTTCCAATATATAGGCCCCACAAAGTCCATATAAATCTAAATAGATCCTTAAAGAAACAGGTTTTGTAAATTTCTTGAAAAAATTAGAAATTGATTTAAGCTTATAACTAGTGATGAGCTAGTGTACTCGTTGCTCGGGTGGTCTCCAAGTATTTGTGACTGCTCGGAGATTTAGTTTTCCTTGCCTCAGCTGCATGATTTACGACTGTTAGACAGCTTGATTACATGTGGGGATTCCCTAGCAACCAGGCAACCCCCACATGTACTCAGGCTGGCTAGCAGCTGTAAATCATGCAGCTGTGTAAAAAAAACAACTAAATCTCCGAACACTAACAAAAACTCTGAGATTTCCCGAGCATTCTCGGGAAAACCCGAGCAACGAGTATACTCGCTCATCAGTACTTCTAACCCTTCTAACATCCTAACAAAATAAAATTACATTTGAAAAATGATGCAGATATAAAGTAGAAATGTGAGAAATGTTATTTATTAATTATTGTGTACATCATGACTAACTGGTTTAAGGATATAAAGATTGAAAGTTTGAAAATTCAACATTTTTCAAAATTTTCTCCAAAATTTTGATATTTTCACAAGTAAACACAAAAACATAACAATTTAAATTTACCCATAACATAAAGAGCAATGTGTAAAAAAAAAAGAGGCTTTTTTAACCCCTTCCCGACCTGTGACGCCACGTAGGCGTCATGAAAGTCGGTGCCAATCTGACCTGTGACGCCGTTCCTGCAGATCGGGTGAAAGGGTTAACTAATATTTCACCCGACCTGCAGGGACAGGGGAAGTGGTACTTCAGCCCAGTTGGGTGGCTTTGCCCCCACGTGGCTACGATCGCTCTGATTGGCTGTTGAAAGTGAAACAGCCAATCAGAGCAATTTGTAATATTTCACCTATGAAACTTGGTGAAATATTACAATTCAGCCATGGTCGATGATGCAATATCATCGGCCATGGCTGGAGACCGCGATCTGCCCCCTCCACCGACTGACAGCGGCGATCTGCTGCCGCTGTCAGTCTTTACTCCCCTTTGTTCTGTGCTCCGCTGCCCTCCTCTCCCCTCCGCCTGCCCCTGGCTTCCCCTCCGCCCCCCCCCCCCCCCCCCCCCCGCTGTCCGATCCCACTCCCCCATACTTACCGAGTCCCGGTGTCCGTCCGTTTTCAGCGATGGGCGCCACCATCTTCCAAAATGCGCAGTGTGCCTGCCGAATCTGCCGGCCAGCAGATTCATTCCAGGTACATTTTGATCACCTGTGATAGAACCTATCACAGTGATTAAAATAAAATAACTGTAAATAAAGCCCCCCTTATCACCCCCATAGGTAGGGAAAATAATGAAATAAAGAAAATATATTTATTTTTATTTTTCCACTAGGATTAGGGTTAGAATTAGGGTTAGGGTTGCAATTAGGGTTAGGGTTAGAATTAGGCTATGTGCACACGGTGCGGATTGGCCGCTGCGGATTTGTGGCAGTTTTCCATCACGTATACAGTGCCATGTAAACCTATGGAAAACCAAATCCGCCGTGCCCATGGTGCGGAAAATACCCTGCAGAAACGTATTTTCCGCAGCATGTCAATTCTTTGTGTGGAATCCGCAGCGTTTTACACCTGTTCCTCAATAGGAATCCGCAGGTGAAATCTGCACAAAAAACACTGGAAATCCACGGTAAATCCGCAAGTAAAACGCAGTGCGTTTTACCTGCTTATTTTTCAAAAACGGTGCGGAAAAATCTGCACACGAATCCGCAATGTGGGCACATAGCCTTAGGGTTAGGGCTGGAATTAGGGTTAGGGTTGGAATTAGGGTTAAAGATTAGGGTTAGGGGTGTGTTGAGGTTAGGATTAGGCTTGTGGTTAGGGTTATGGTTAGGGTTGACATTAGGGTTGGTTGTGTGTTGGGGTTAGGGTTGGGATGAGGGTTAGGGATGTGTTGGGGTTAGGGTTGTGGTTAGGGGTGTGTTGGGGTTAGGGTTGTGATTACGGTTATGGTTAGAGTTGGGATTAGGGTTAGGGGTGTGTTGGGGTTAGGGTTGTGATTACAGTTATGGTTAGGGTTGGGATTAGGGTTAGGGATGTGTTGGGGTTAGGGTTGTGGTTAGGGGTGTGTTGGGGTTAGGGTTGTGATTACGGTTATGGTTAGAGTTGGGATTAGGGTTAGGGGTGTGTTGAGGTTAGTGTTGGAGTTAGAATTGAGGGGTTTCCATTGTTTAGGCACATCAGGGGGTCGCCAATCACGACATGGCGCCACCATTGATTTCAGCCAATCTTGCATTCAAAAAGACAAATGGTGCTTCCTCCCTTCCAAGCCCCGACGTGCGCCCAAACAGTGGTTTACCCAAAGATATGGGGCATAAGCGTACTCAGGAAAAATTGTACAACAATTTTGGGGGTCTAGTTTCTCCTGTTACCCTTGGAAAAATAAAAAATGGGGGCTAAAAATTATTTTTGTGGGGAAAAAATAATTTTTTATTTTCACGGCTCTGCGTTATACACTTCTATGAAGCACTTGGGGGTTCAAAGTGCTCACCACACATCTAGATAAGTTCCTTAGGGGGGATAAGTTTCCAAAATGGGGTCACTTGTGGTGGGTTTCTACTGTTTAGGTACATCAGGGGCTCTGCAAACGCAACATGACGCCCGCAGACAATTCCATCAAAGTCTGCATTTCAAAACGTCACTACTTCCTTTCCGAGCCCCGATGTGTGCCCAAACAGTGGTTTACCCCCATATATGGGGTATCAGCGTACTCAGGACAAACTAGACAACAACTATTGGGGTTCAGTTTCTCCTGTTACCCTTGTGAAAATAAAAAATTGCAGGCTAAAATATAATTTTTGAGGAAAAAAAATGATTTTTTATTTTCACGGCTCTGCGTTATAAACTTCTGTGAAGCACTTGGGGGTTCAAAGTGCTCAACACACATCTAGATAAGTTCCTTGGGGGCTCTATTTTCCAAAATGGGGTCAATTGTGGAGGGTTTTTACTGTTTAGGCACATCAGGGGCTCTGCAAACGTAACATGACGCCCGCAGACCATTCCATCAAAGTCTGCATTCCAAAACATCACTACTTCCCTTCCGAGCTCTGCCATGCGCCAAAACAGTGGTTTACCCCCACATATGGGGTATCAGCATACTCAGGACAAACTGGACAACAACTTTTGGGGTCCAATTTCTCCTGTTACCCTTGGGAAAATAAAAAATTGCGGGCTAAAAAATAATTTTTGAGGAAAGAAAAATGATTTTTTATTTTCATGGCTCTGCGTTATAAACTTCTGTGAAGCACTTGGGGTTCAAAGTGCTCACCATACATCTAGATGAGTTCCTTGGGGGGTCTAGTTTTCAAAATGGTGTCACTTGTGGGGGAGTTCAAATGTTTAGGCACACAGGGGCTCTCCAAACGCGACATGGTGACCGCTAATTATTGGAGCTAATTTTTCATTCAAAAAGTCAAATGGCGCTCCTTCTCTTCCGAGCTTTGCCGTGTGCCCAAACAGTGGTTTACCCCCACATGTGAGGTAACGGTGTACTCAGGAGGAATTGCCCAACAAATTTTAGGATCCATTTTATACTGTTACCCATGTGAAAACGAAAAAATTGAGGCTAAAAGAATTTTTTTGTGAAAAAAAAGTACTTTTTCATTTTTGCGGATCAATTTGTGAAGCACCTGGGGATTGAAAGTGCTCACTATGCATCTAGATAAGTTCCTCGGGGAGTCTAGTTTCCAAAATGGGGTCCCTTGTGGGGGAGCTCCAATCTTTAGGCACACAGGGGCTCTCCAAACGCGATATGGTGTCTGCTAAAGATTGGAGCCAATTTTTCATTCAAAAAGTTAAATGGCGCGCCTTCCCTTCTGAGCCCTGTCGTGCGCCCAAACAGTGGTTCCCCCCCACATATGGGGTATCGGCGTACTCAGGACAAATTGTACAACAACTTTCGGGGTCCAGTTTCTCCTTTTACCCTTGGGAAAATAAAAAAATTGTTGCTAAAAGTTCATTTTTGTGACTAAAAAGTAAAATGTTCATTTTTTCCTTCCATGTTGCTTCTACTGCTGTGAAACACCTGAAGGGTTAATAAACTTCTTGAATGTGGTTTTGAGCACCTTGAGGGGTGCAGTTTTAGAATGGTGTCACTTTTGGGTATTTTCAGCCATATAGACCCCTCAAAGTGACTTCAAATGTGAGGTGGTTCCTAAAAAAAATGGTTTTGTAAATTTTGTTGTAAAAATGAGAAATCACTGGTCAAATTTTAACCCTTATAACTTCCTAAAAATTTTGTTTCCAAAATTGTGGTGATGTAAAGTAGACATGTGGGAAGTGTTATTTATTAACTATTTTGTGTCACATAACTCTCTGGTTTAACAGAATAAAAATAAAAAATTTGAAAATTGTGAAATTTTCAACATTTTCACCAAGTTTCCGTTTTTTTTGTCACAAACGCAAAAATTATCGACCTAAATTTACCACTAACATGAAGCGCAATATGTCATGAAAAAACAATCTCAGAATCGCTAGGATCCGTTGAAGCGTTCCTGAGTTATTACCTCATAAAGGGACACTGGTCAGAATTGCAGAAAATGGCAAGGTCATTAAGGTCAAAATAGGCTGGGTCATGAAGGGGTTAAAAAAAATTGGCCTAGTCAGGAAGGAGAAAATTTGCTCAGACTCTAAGTGGTTAAAGAGCATCTGCCTTGAGAGACATTTTAAATGGGTTGTTGGGTGTAGGACAGAAGGCTGCAATCAGTATGTATGATTGCAAACACAGGGTCACATACAGTGACTGCATACTTTATTCTCAAGCCCTGACAACCCCTTTGAGGAAAATGCCTATAAAAGATGTAAGCAGTTGTCGGAGACAGAGCATAAAAATATGAAATAAGCAGTAAATGTCCTAAAGTAAAAAAAAGAAAAAAAAAAAGAATAGTACTCAACTCTTCTATCACCTGCTGCCAAACCAGCAGAGACGCTCCTATGATCCTTCTTCTCAATTTGCATAGAATCTGGCATAGAAGATGGACCTTTCCGACACTTAAAGGGGTTGTCTGGTCCAAAACGATAAGCTTGCAGTCACTCGCAGGAGTCAGGGTTTCTGCCCGTACATTATGCTGCTCTCAGATGAGCTAGCAAACACCTGGTGATGGGTGCCATTTAATTCTGGTATAAAATGGAGGTGTTTGACATTCACATGTAAAGCGCCATGGAATAAATGGCGCTACAATAATAATAATCTGGACCTGGTAATTTTCTTATTTTAATCTTTTTCAGATGCAGTTTTGTGATATAATTCAATGTAGTCAGAATATTTCGCAGTCAGGACTTCGATGTTAAAATAGATGTTCTATATAATTCCCTGATAATCTGCTTTCAGAGCTCATTTGATTGTGATGGGACAGAGACCATGTACTTCGTTGGGTGTGGATATAATGCTTTCCCTGTGGGCTCAGAATATGCTGATTTTCCTCACATGGATGACAACCAGAAAGATAGAGAAATCAGGAAATTTCGATATATTATCCATGCAGAACAGAACGCAATAACATTCAGGTAATTTGTTTTCTTTCTTTTTTTTAATACCTATTACATGCCTCCCTTATATTATTGAACAGTTGCTTGGCACCTCATACATCGGACGGCAGCATAAATCTTTGTTGTATACACCACTTTTTATATTAACAGCTACTGGAGTGGGCTGGTACATTTATTGGAATATTGCAAGCTCTGATACTGGAAGTGATTTTGTCCCATCCATCAGTAACCGTACCACTGCCGCTATTCACTGTCCTAGTCCAGTGAACGCTGATATCAGTGATTGGCTGCAGTGGTCAGGTGACTGATGGGCAAGATGTCATCACTTCTGAAGCTGGCAGGACCACGAGCAGCAGAGAGCTCTAGAGGCATCTAATGTTTATTACTTCATTTTAGAAGAATCCGCTTTGCCCAATTATAAAGATTTATAAAAGACACAATGTTTATTACGTCTACAGCAGAAGAAGAGTTATGGCTAGAAGAGGCTAAAACGTTCCAAAATTATTAAGAAATGAACCATTTTAAAATATATCTATGCCAACCGGAGGTTTTTGACCATTTCTAGTAGTGGAAACTAATCAGAGATGAAGGGTCTGGCTGTCATTTGCCATTTTATCATGTTATTACTATTGCAGGTGCCAAGAAATTAAACCTGATGAACAAACTATGATCTTTGTGACCAAATGCCCATGTGATGAGTGTGTTCCCCTGATTAAAGGATCTGGCATCAAGCAGATCTATACCGGAGATGTGGACAGCGGTAAAAAGAAGGCTGATATATCCTACATGACATTCTCTGAGCTCAGGGGAGTTGGTAAATATAGTGTAAGTATTCATTAATATGTACGGTTTTAATGTATCTGTTTAGAATTAATACACTTCTCTTGTCCAGCCATCTACATCTACATGAATAGTGTTACCGTCTATTAAGAAATATGCACTCAAGCCATTTCAGTGTCACATGTCTGGATGTCACTGGTTATGTAGCCAGCATGTCACTGGTTATATGTTATTTGTAAGAGATGACAGAACATTTTAAGCCCGGGGTCACACAACCAGTTTTCTGTCATCTGAGAAAATCTGGCAGTTTATGCTAATTACCCTCTGATCAGACTGACAAGAATCAGATATGTGGACGGCCCCATAGAGTAACATGGAGATGAGTGCCAAAGCGACGGATAGCACTTGTCCGATTTTTATGGTCGTGCACAAGTCCTTATGCTGCAGTATTATGTAAGTGTAGGTAGTACTGTCTCCCTGACTTATGAATGCAAGCCTGGTCCTGTCCAATATTATTCTCAAGTGTTCTGAGATCAAAGGTGGGTGATACTGCCCTCAGTTTCATACATTATGGTATGGTAGATATATATTGTATCCTTGTTAACCTATACAGTTGTGTGAAAGTGTTTGCCCCTTCCTGATTTCCTATTCTTTTGCATATTTGTCACACTTAAATGTTTCAGATCATCAAACAAATTTACATATAAATATTAAAGAAATATTAGACAAAAATAACACAAGTAATTATAAAATGCAGTTTTTAAATGAAGGTCTCTATTAAGGGAAAAAGCAAGGTCTCTATTAAGGGAAAAAGCAATCCAAACCTACAGGCAGGGCCCTGTGTGGAAAAGTTATTCCCCCCCCCCCCCTACCTTAAAACATAAATTAATTGTGGTTTGTCACCTCTTTGGGAAGCTGTGTTCAAATTCCCTTCTTAGCCACACCCAGGCCTGATTACTGCCACACCTGTTCTCAATCAAGAAATCACTTAAATAGGACCTTCCTGACAGTGAACTGGACCAATAGATCCTCAAAAGATAGACATCATGCCGCCATCCCAACATTTTTTGAAATAAACGAGAAACAAAGTAACTGAAATCTGTCAGTCTGTAAAAGGTTATAAAGCCATTTCTAAAGCTTTGGTACTCGAGCGAACCACAGTAAGAGCCATTCTCCACAAATGAAAAAAACGTGCAATAGTGGTGAACCTTCCAAGGAGTGGTCGGCCAACCAAAATTACCCCAACAGTGCAGCAACCACTCATCCAAGCAGTCACAAAAAAACCCCACCACAAAATCCATAGAACTGCAGGCATTACTTGCCTCAATTAAGGTAATTCTTTATTACTCCACCATAAGAAAGAGTCTAAACAAAAATGGCCTGCATGGCAGAGTTCCAAGACGAAAACCACTGCTGACAATTAAGAACATAAAGGCTTGTCTCAGTTTTGCCAGAAAACATCTTGATGATCCTAAAGACTTTTGGGAGAATATTCTGTGAACTGACGAGACAAAAGTTGAACTTTTGAAAGGTTTATGTCCCATTACATCTGGCGTAGAAGTAACACAACATTTCAGAAAAGGAACAGCAAACCAACAGTAAAATATGGTGGTGGTAGTGTGATGGTCTGGGGCTGTTTTGCTGCTTCAGACCTGGATGACTTGCTGTGGTAAATGGAACCATGAATTCTGCTGTCTTTCAAAAAATCCTGAAGGAGACTGTCCGGTTCATGCTCGGAAACCTGCCAATGTGGCTGAATTACAACAATTCTGCAAAGATGAGTGGGCCAAAATTCCTCCGTTGCGTTGTTAAAGACTCATTGCCAGTTATCGCAAACACTTCATTGCAGTTGATGCTGCTAAGGGGGGCCCAACCAGTTATTAGGTTCAGGGGGTAATCACTTTTTCACACAGGGCCCTGTAGGTTTGCATTTCTTTTTCCCTTAATAATAAAGAACTTCATTTACAAACTGCATTTTGTGTTTACTTGTGTTATCTTTGTCTAATATTTAAATTTGTTTGGTGATCTGAAACATTTAAGTGTGACAAACATGTAAAAGAATAGGAAATCCGGAAGGGGCAAACACTTTTTCACACAACTGTATGTGCAGTATTAGATCTCTGCGGAAACATGAAAGCAAGTAATTACAGCAAGACCCCGAATACACTCCCACAAGAGAAAGATCTGAAACTTGGATTAGGTTTCAGCCTGCATTTCAAGGAGTCTTAAAATGAACGAATTAAGACTGCAGCCCAAAACTTTGTGGCATTTTATTAACTAAAGGTAACTATTGATATAGGTAAAAATATTTTTTTCCCCTGTCAAAGGTGCCCATATACAGTTGTGCTCAAAAGTTTACATACCCCGGCAGAATTTTTGCTTTCTTGGCCTTTTTTCAGAGAATATGAATGATATCGTCAAAACTTTTTCTCCACTCATGGTTAACGGTTGGCTGAAGCCATTTATTGTCAAACTACTGTGTTTTTTCTTTTTAAATCATAATGACAACCCAAAACATCAAAATGACCCTGATCAAAAGTTCACACACCCCATTTTTTTAATACCTTGTATTGCCCCCTCTAACATCAATGACAGCTAGAAGTCTTTTGTGGTTGTTGTGGATGAGGTTCTTTATTTTCTCAGATGGTAAAGCTGCCCACTCTACTTGGCAAAAAGCCTTCAGTTTGTGTGAATTCCTAGGCTGTCTAGCTGAACTGTGCGCTTGAGATCTCCCCAGATTGGATCAATGATACTGAGATCAGGAGACTGAGATGGCCACTCCAGAACCTTCTCTTTGTTTTGCTGCAGCCAATGACAGGTCGACTTGGCCTTGTGTTTTGGATCGTTGTCATGTTGGAACGTCAAAGTACGTCCCATGCGCAGCTTCCGGGCTTATGATTGCAAATTTGCCTCCAGTATTTGCTGATAACTTTCTGCATTCATCTTTCCTTCAACTTTGACCAAGTTTCCTGTGCATTTGTAGGTCACACATTCCCAAAACATCAGCGATCCACCTCCATACTTTACAGTAGGAAAGGTGTTCCTTTCATCATAGGTCTTGTTGACCTCTCTCCAAATGTAACATTTATGGTTGTGGCCATAGAGTTCAATTTTGGTCTCATCACTCTAAATTACCTTGTTCCAGAAGTTTTGAGGCTTGTCTCTGTGCTGTTTTGCGTATGGTAGGCGAGATACTTTGTGGCATTGTGGCATTTGTGCAGTAATGGCTTTCTTCTGGCAACTCGACCATACAGTCCATTTTTCTTCAAGTGCCTCCTTATTGTGCATCTTGAAACAGCCAAACCACTAGTTTTCAGAGAGTCCAGTATTTCAGCTAATATTATTTGTGGGTTTTTCTTTGCATCCCGAACAATTTTCCTGGCAGTTGTGGATGACATTTTTGTTGGTCTACCTGACAGTGGTTTTGTTTTTACAGAACCCCTGATTTTCCATTTGTTAATCACAGTTTGAACGCTGCTGACTGGCATTATCAATTCATTGGATATCTATTTGTATCCCTTTCCTGTTTTATACAGTTCAACTACCTTTTCCAGTAGATCCGTTGACAATTCTTTTTCTTTCCCCATGACTCACAATCCAGAAACGTCAGTGGCTGGATGAAAGATGCAAGAGTCTGTCTGGATCCCAGAAACTCACTGAGCTTTTATGCACACACACTGATTACAAGCAAACAAGTCACAGATGAGGATGTTATATTTAGTAGCCATTTAAACCCATTTATGTCAACTTCTGTGCATGTTATCAGGCCAAAATCATCAGGGTATGTGAACTTTTGATCAGGGTCATTTGGATGTTTTGGGTTGTCATTATGATTTAAAAAGAGAAAACACAGTAGTTTGACAATAAATGGCTTCACCCGGCCACTAACCATGAGTGGAGAAAAAGTTTTGGTGTTATCATTCATATTCTCTGAAGAAAGGCCAAGAAAGCAAAAATTCTGCCGGGGTATGTAAACTTTTGAGTACAATGGTACGTTAGACAAATGTTTGCAGAAAACTAAATATTTTGACAGGACAGAATGACCATATAATGTGTAAGGGGTTGTCTGTACTTCCACCATCACAAAGAAGGAGAAGGAAGGATCGGTGGACAGTGGCTTTGGTTTATTCACCTCTTCCTGTTGAAAACATATGCACACCTAGCCAAGCCAAGCATGCTTGTATATAGGAAGGCCTGGAGGAATAGTTGACAGCTGAACGATCCTGTAGATGACACCTATCTAAGGTGTATGGTGAGCTGGAGAAGGGGATCAGGAAATTTATGAGAGAAAAAAAAACATGAGTTCAGAGGTTGGAAATTTAAAGGGAACCTGTCATCCCTCCAGGCGTTTGTAACTAAAAGAGCCACCTTGTGCAGCAGTAATGCTGCATTCTGAAAAGGTGGCTCTTTTAGTTCGGGTCCCTTGCAGCAGTGCCAGGGACCCGAACTAAAAGAGCCACCTTGTCAGAATGCAGCATTAGTGCAGCACAAGGTGGCTCTTTTAGGTACAAACGCCTGGGGGGGGGGGGGTGACAGGTTCCCTTTAAAACTTTAATATTACTGTGTTTAACAACAAGGATGGACTATGTCCTCTGTAACTGATACGTGTTGGCAGTATGTAAATAACGAGTCATTTCTTATCTGCTGGTTTAACACGATCTGGCCAGTCTGTAAAAAATGACACTGGTGAACTACGCGCCAGTCCCTTTCACATTGGCCCTATGGGTATATACAGTGGGCACAGAAAGTATTCAGACCCCTTTAAATTTTTCACTCTTTGTTTCATTGCAGCCATTTGGTACATTAAAAAAGTTCATTTTTTTCTCATTAATGTACTCTCTGCACCCCATCTTGACTGAAAAAAACAGAAATGTAGAAATTTTTGCAACTTTATTAAAAAAGAAAAACGGAAATATCACATGGTCATAAGTATTTAGACCCTAAATTTTATTATACTCGCCTTCGGGGCGGTCCAGTCTGAGGGGTGTCACTCTTCTTGGTCTGGCGCCTCCCATCTTCTTACAATCGCCACCCTCTGCTTGCTTCGTGTGGGTGACGCGTTCCTCCGTCATCCACACAATCTCCCCGGCATCGCGCTCCTGCGCTGGTGTACTTATCTGCCCTGTTGAGGGCAGAGCACAGTACTGCAGTGCGCAGGTGCCGGGGCTCTTTCACCTTTCCTGGCGCCTGGGCACTGCAGTACTTTGATGGGAGGGGCCGGACCAAGAAGAGCGACACCCATCAGACCGGACCGCCCCGCAGGTGAGTATAATAAGTTATTTTTCTTCTCTTGCAGGTCAGGATGGGGGCAGATATACAGTATTATAGAATGCTGTATATATCAGCTCTGAAAGGTGATGACCTCGTAGGTCTTATCAGCCAAAACTGCTGACAGGTTCACTTTAAAGCCGACATATTGCTGTAGGGCGGCCCAGAGTAATGCGGCGCTGGCTGCGTGACTTCTTAGGCAGAAGGGTGGTTGTCTTTCCTACATCTGTGATGGTGACAGCAGATCTGGTTACTTTTGAGACCTAATTACTTAGTGATTATACATTGATTCCTCGCATCAATACCGTGTGATCAATGACACGTTCACTGTGAAAATGCTACTAATATTAGAATGCCCTGGGCTACACAGGAATCTATTCAATGTTCAGCATTCGTCTCCGACCCCCAGAAACAGGGGGAAGGTTTATAGAAATATGCCGAGATTTAAACCAGTGCAAAGGAGTTGCCCATTCCAACCAATCAGCTTGCATCTTTCATTTTTGAAAAATGAGACGTTAAATCTGATTGGCTGCTGTTCTATCAAGTACATTTTGGATTGTATTCTGCCGAACATAGATTTTTGGACTGAACAGAGGCCATAAGGCTTTGGTCATACTGTGATCTGTTTTGTATTCATTTGCTCCTATGCCGCTCGTTGACAGCCAGTGGGTACTTTTGGTTAGATGGAAATATGTCAAGTGTTCATGGGTCAGCTAGAGACATGGACACTATGTGCAGACGGCAAACTTAGAATGCATCAGTGGCAGACCTGGACCCCCGTCTTACATTGGTCCAGTCTCTGCAGTATGCTGACCTCCCCTCTGATCTGAATAGAAGTCTGGGGCTATGTGCCCACAACGTCTTTTTCAGGTGGATTCACTTATAACCCAACTGAAAAAATCTAACATATGCAATGCGCTATCAAAGTGACTCGCTGTGTATTTGTTCTGTCTTTTGATCTTCTTTTAACCTCTTCAGTCTTTGAAAGCCATGAAGCTGCTAAAAGAAGTGACCTGACCATTCTTCAGGCGACTTCTGTCTGGAGGCCGCTCAGTGTTTTATTTCCACAATTAAAGAAAAGTTTCCGCCACCAAAACAGGCGAGAACGTGCTAGAAAGACTCTTCAGAAAAGACACTGCTGTGTTTTCCTTATCTGTCTTCTGCTTCAAAAACTCATCGGGAACAGGAATATCTAAAAGACATCACATGCACATCCCCCAAGGGTGTGTTCATACAGGCTTTTTTGCTGCGTTTTTAGAGCAGAAACTAAGTGGAAACTCTTCTGTTTTTGAGGTGCATATATTTCGGCTCCCTTTCCGATATAGAAAATTCTGTAAAAACACTCTGTGTGAACACATTGTAAGACTTTTCTTTCCAGCATCCATTGCAATGCCGTAGTAAAGGCTTAGCTGGTCATATAGAAGATTTGGTGTTCATGATCACAACTATAACCTGGACCGGTGCTGTATGATTCCATAGCACAGCTCCCATGTAGATCTATATACCCAGACCATATCTCCATTTATCTCAGATTTTCTATGGTTTTTGCCGAGCCATCAGATATTTTCCAATCACACTTTATACTCCAGTAAGACATTGTTTCGATCATCACAAACATTCAGTAGAATGGCGCCCTCTTGTGGCCATAATCATTGACTGCTAAAAAAAAATTCAAAGCGGTTTTCCCCACAATTCATGTATCCGCTATCAACAGTATAGTAAGGAATGGGCAATAAGGCCAAGTTCACACATTGTAGAAAAAAAATTAAAAATAAACTTTTTACAGGAAACAAGTCTTTCAAGCATTTGTTAAGTGATTTTTTAGTATTTTTTTTAAGTGGATCTACTAAGGAAAACTCAAATACTCGATATGCACATGTCCTAAATGTTCAAAAGTTGAGACCCCACTAATCACTAAAACCAGCACTCCAAGTGTTATGTTTCCTTTCACCTCTTGCAGGAGCAGTCATTATGTAGCAGCAGTTAGACATCTGAACATGTACGGAGTCACATTGTTCATCACTAAAGAACTGCTTCTTGGCCACACAAAAAAATATATAAGTGAAAGGGACAACCCCTTCTCAATCCGCGTGTTTCTACCAAGTAAAATAATAACACTTGTACTCCACTCCGGTGCAGGTGCCATTTCGGTAGTGTCGGCACTTGTTCTCCAACTGTTCCCTTTGTCCTATATGAAATGCAGTTATTTTAAAGACCCTTGATAATTTATTTTAATTAACCCACGTGGATTTCCTCCGCTGTCAACAGAAGGGACCAAACTGTTTTTGGGTGTGGGACTCATTGCCGTTGATAGGATAGTGCTGGTTGTCAGGCATCTATGCGACTTGTGATGGATTGATGTTCCCATATACCGTAAGTTCCAGAAGTTTGGAAGATGCAGAAGTTATAGAAATTAATGATCTGTTCAGGATTATATTAGACCATATTTGTTATGTTGTTAATTCTTTCACACTTTTTTTTCCCAAACAGTGGCAAAAAAACCCTCATAGACTGAGTCCTAATAACGCATCGACTTCCATAGCTGCAGAAAGTGAGTATATTATCCTACGGCTCCTCAGTGGGCCTCCAGGTGATATAATAATAATATTCACCTCCCTCTGTGCTCCTGGGTTATGTCTCAATTCATTTTGTAGATGGCGATCTGAAGAGCAATGATCAAGATGATTTAGGCTTCACGAACAAAAGGATTTGCTATGGGAAGAGCTCGTAAATCTGGTCTTTCATTTCCTGCAATTTGACGTTTTATTTTAGAAAAGATTTTATTTATTGCAGAAACTTTTCTATTTTAAGAAGGAAAAAAAAGATTTCTATTTATTTTTTTTGCTAACCAGATCATTTATTAAGGCGCTGTCTGTACAGTTGCTCACTTTGGGATGCAGCACTCAGATCCTCCTTAAGACACGTGTGGATGTAGGTCCATGAAGATCTACCAAGAAAGCAAGTGGCTTTCCAGTAATAAGTTACGGGAGCAGCACAAAAGTCATTACAATAGATAATCTTGTTAATGCAGTCAAATCCCGGATAATTGTGAAATCCTGATAATCCAACTTCAGTGTCTGGTAAAGAACCACATGACGACGTAAAACGGCAGCTGCAACTAATTATTTTTTTAATCATAAGAGTATTTTATGTAATAATGCCTCGGCATATGGTTTTAATCTGACGCCTTGAACAATCTCTACTCTTGCAGCTACAATTTGTACTTTTTTTTGTGTAGTAATCCAGAATATGTCATGAAATTATGACTCTTCCCATACTAACACTTGTGAAAGAATGGCTCGTTCTATAGATCTTACTGATACCAACGTGTCTCCCAGTGCTTATATATATATATATATATATATATATATATATATATATATATATATATATATATATATATATATATATATATATAAAGAGTATGTACTGTATGTATCTTTATTTTTCCCCCACTAATATATATATAAATATCTCATATATGCACACCTGTATATCACAAACGTGCGTACACCACTTCCATTTTGTATTATACTATTTTATTATAACTTTACGTGGGACTACACTGAATATCTGACACTTTGATACAATGTAAAGTAGTCAGTGTACAGTTTGGATAAAATGTAGATTTGGTGTGCCCTCTAAGTAACACAACACACAGCCATTAATATCTAAACCACTGGCAACAAAAGAGAGTACACCTCTAAGTGAAAATAACCAAATTGCGTCCAAATAGCTATTTTCCCTCCTGGGTGTCACGTGACTCATTAGTGTTACAAGGTCTCAGGGGTGAATGTGGAGCTAGTGTGGTAAATTTGGTGTTATCGCTTTCACCCTCTCTCATACTGAGTAACTGGAAGTTCAACATAGAGTTCCTCATGGCAAAGAACTCTGAGGATCTGGAAAAAAAACATTCTTGCTCTACATAAAGATGGCCGAGGCTATAAGAAGATTGCCAACACCCTGACACTGAGCTACAGCACGGTGGCCAAGACCATACAGCGGTGAAACAAGACAGGTTCCACTCAGAACCGGCCTCGCCATGGTCAAGCACAGGAGTTGAGTGCACGTGCTCAGCGTCATATCCAGAGGTTGTCTATTCACAATAGACGTATGAGTGCTGCCAGCATTGCTGCAGAGGTTACAGGGGTGGGGGGTCGGCGTGTCAGTTCTCAGAACATACGCTGTATAAAAATGGTCCGCATGGCTGTTGTTCCAGAAGGAAGCCTCTTCTACAGAGGATGCATAAGAAAGCCCACAAACCGTTTGCTGAAGACAAGCGGACTAAGGACATAGATTACTGGAATCATGTCCTGTGGTCTGATGAGACCAAGATAAACTTATTTGGTTCAGATGGGATGAAGTGCATGTGGTGGCAACCAGGTGAGGAGTACAAAGGCAAGTGTCTTGCCTACAATCCATTATGATGGTGGGAGGGTCATGATTTTAGGGCTGCACGAGTGCTGACAGCTGTGGGGAGCTACAGTTCACTGAGGGAACCATGAATGCCAAGAAGGAGGACAGGAATAATAGAACATGTGCACCACTCCTGCATATTATTTTTTTTTTTACACACTCTTGGTTTTGGCTAAGAAATAGTGAGGTAAAAAACTCACCAAAACTCAGTGTGAGCACGTGGCTTAACAGACCTCCAAGACGACAATGTTAAAGAAACTGAAGATAAAGGTGCTGGGCTGGCCAAGCATGTCTCCAGACCTAAACTCTATTGAGCATCTGTGGGGCATCCTCAAACGGAAGGTGGAGGAGCGCAAGGTCTCTAACATCCACCAGCTCCATCATGGAAGTATGGAAGAGGATTCCAGTGGCAACCTGTGAAGCTCTGGTGAACTCCATGCCCAAGAGACTTAGGGTATGTTTTCACGTTCAGTATTTGCTGCGGATTGGACGCTGCGTACAGCCACAGCGTCCAAATGTTACAGCATAGTGGATGGAATTTTATGAAATTCCATCTCCACTATGCGTTCAAAGATGCAGGTGGCAGACCTGCGTATACGCACATGAGGCACATCTTTCTAGACTGCAGCATGTCTATGTATCTTGCGGAGATGCTCAGTCTTGGCAAGATAAATAGCACCATCCTCTGTATAGGGTGCGGTGATTCCGCATGTGTTCAATGAACACATGCGGAATCACCGTGCATACAAAAACCGGCAGCGCTTTGAACGGAGCGGGCATCTACAGTGTCTATAGCGCTGTCTTTACGGAATGTGGAAACATACCCTAAACGCTGTGCTCGAAGATAAATGGTGTTTAGGATATAAGGGGTGCTCACTGTTAGGCCGGTTTCACACGTCAGTGGCTCCGGTACGTGTGGGGACAGTTTCCTCACGTACCGGAGACACTGACACACGTAGACACATTAAAATAAATGTGTCTCTGCAGATGACAGCGTGTTTTCACGGACCGTATGTCGTGTTCGTGGGAGCGCACGGATCACAACCGTCCATGTGCTTTTTTTAAAGTCATAGGGCTAAAATTGTTTTAGCACACAGACGATAGACACAGACAGATAGCACATGGATGACACACGGATGGCCTACGTGCACACACGGATAGCTCCGGGACCATTTCTTCTGGTACCGGAAAAATCTGGACATGTGAGACTGGCCTTAAGGGGATTTGGTGCTCTGAAGAAAATTCCAAAAAGTAAAGAAACTAGAACCTTCGGCACTCAAAAGAACAATTTATTATTCAGTGTTCACGTGGAGAAAAAGAGGCGAGTCATCCACCATATACACACACAAAAAAAAAAGAATACAGGTGTACACAGATATACTTCTGCTGCAATGTTTCGGCAATGAAATGCCTTTTTCAAGCCAAATCTGTGTTGAAAAAGGTCTCTAGTTATGGGATCTACTCCGCAGACCTGCCTGCGTGGTGCGGGCGCCTCTGTGCGATTTAGTGGGCACACTAAGTTTACACTGTTATACAAGCTGTACACTGACTACTTTACATTGTATCAAAGTGTCAGATCTTCAGTGTGGTCCCATGAAAAGATAAATAAAGTATTTATAAAAATGTGAGTGGTGTACTCACTTTTGTAATATAGTGTGTATGTATATATATATATATATATATATATATATATATATATATATATATATATATATATATATATATATATATATATATACACACACACACACACACACTCACATATACTGCTCAAAAAAATAAAGGGAACACTAAAATACCACATCCTTTCAGTTGCAAATCTTTATTCAGTACATAGTGGAATGTGTTGAAAACAGTAAAGCATAAAAATGATCAATGTAAATCAAAATGAATATCCCATGGAGGTCTGAATTTGGAATGATAGTCAAAATCAAAGTGGAAAATCAAATTACAGGCTGATCCAAACTTCAGTGGAAATGCCTCAAGACAAAGAAATGATGCTCAGTATTGTGTGTGGCCTCCACGTGCCTGTATGACCTCCCTACAATGCCTGGGCATGCTCCTGATGAGGCGGCGGATGGTCTCCTGATGGATCTCCTCCCAGACCTAGACTAAAGCGTCCGCCAACTCCTGGACAGTCTGTGGTGCAATGTGACATTGGTGGATGGTGCGAGACATGATATCCCAGATGTGTTCAATCGGATTCAGGTCTGGGGAACGGGCGGGCCAGTCCATAGCTTCAATGCCTTCATCTTGCAGGAACTGCTGACACACTCCAGCCACATGAGGTCTGGCATTGTCCTGCATTAGGAGGAACCACACCAACATATGGTCTCACAAGGGGTCTGAGGATCTCATCTTGGTACCTAATGGCAGTCAGGCTACCTCTGGCGAGCACATGGAGGGCTGTGGGGCCCTCCAAAGAAATGCCACTCCTTACCATTTCTGACCCACTGCCAAACCGGTCATGCTGAAGGCATGCAGGCATAGTAAATATAGAAAAACTGACTGAACAGCCATCTAGTCTGAACTGGTGCATAACCAAAAAGTCTTACATAGCAAATAGATAATGGCTGCACTCAAGTTTATTGTGCTAAAGCAAGGAAATGTGCAATACATGAAATGTGAACAGCATAATGGCTTGTGAAATTTATGAAAAAACACATGAGATTTTTAGCACAAAATTTGGCCAAATATTGTGAGCCCATTCACCAAACGTCAAGGTAATCTCAGATCGAATGGGTAACTAACCTGTCTGCCTAGTGTGAACACTTACCTATGGCTAATAAAATGGTAAAGCCTGTATTTATAGAGGAAGGCATGCAGGCAGGCAGATCACTCTCCATGGCGTCTCCATACTGTCATGTGCTCAGTGTGAACCTGCTTTCATCTGTGATGAGCACAGGGCGCCAGTGGCGAATTTGCCAATCCTTGTGTTCTGTGGCAAATGCCAATCGTCCTGCACAGTGTTGGGCTGTGAGCACAACCCCCATCTGTGGACGTCGGGCACTCAGACCATCCTCATGGAGTTGGTTTCTAACCGTTTGTGCAGACACATGCACATTTGTGGCCTGCTGGAGGTCATTTTGCAGGGCTCTGGCAGTGCTCCTCGCACAAAGGCTGAGGTAGCGGTCCTGTTGCTGGGTTGTTGTCCTCCTGTGACCCCCTCCACGTCTCCTGGTGTACTGGCCTGTTTCCTGGTAGCGTCTCCAGCCACTACGCTGACAGACACGGCAAACCTTCTTGGCATAGCTCGCATTGATGTGCTATCCTGGATGAGCTGCACTACCTGAGCCACTTGTGTGGGTTGTAGAGTCCGTCTCATGCTACCAACCAACATTCAAAAGTGACCAAAACATCAGCCAGAAAGCATTGGTACTGAGATGTGGTCTGTGGTCCGCACCTGCAGAACTACTCCTTTATAGGGGGTGTCTTGATAATTGCCAATAATTTCCATCTGTTCTCTATTCCATTTGCACAACAGGATGTGAAATTGATTGTCAAAAATGTTGCTTCCTAAGTGGACAGTTTGATTTCACAGAAGTTTGATTTACTTTACGTTATATTCTGTTGTTTAAATGTTCCCTTTATTTTTTTGAGCATTGTATATATATACACACACACACACACCCACACATAGATGTCGTGTTAGACACTTCTTAGTTGTGGAATTACGGACACCGCAGAATGGATAGGTATGTTAATGATATGGAAATGATGAAAAATGGAAAAGAAATTTCAAAACCTATTTATTCAGTATGAACGCCATGCTACCAGTTTTACTTGCAGAACAGAATGGATCAGTTGTAGCACCATAGGATTGGCCATTTGTCCAAAGTGTTTCAGGAGCCCTTTTTCAACAACCCCAGGCTGCATGTTTGTTGTGCTGATGTGAGCAGCCTGTGTAGCCTAAGGGTATGTGCACACGTTGCTGATTTTGCTGCGGATTCGCAGCTGCTTTCCATGAGTTTACAGTACCATGTAAACCTATGGAAAACAAAATCCGCAGTGCACATGCTGCAGAAAAAAAAGCGTAGAAACGCTGCGTTGTTTATTCCACAGCATGTCAATTCTTTGTGCGGATTCCGCAGCGGTTTTACACCTGCTCCATAATAGGAATTCGCACAAAAACCGCAAGTGGTTTACTTTTG
Organism: Ranitomeya variabilis; assembly: GCF_051348905.1. Taxonomy (NCBI): domain Eukaryota; kingdom Metazoa; phylum Chordata; class Amphibia; order Anura; family Dendrobatidae; genus Ranitomeya; species Ranitomeya variabilis. The sequence continues at coordinate 687,497,293 of NC_135234.1, forward strand.
GATTTACCAAAATCAGTCCGGAAAAATCCACAGGACTTTCCGCAACGTGTGCACGTAGCCTAATTGTACTACCATAGCCTGCAGAATCTCAGGACTTGTAAAGGTAGCAGCAGATCTTGATATTTTTTTTTTTTTTTTTTTTAAACTCAAATTTTTATTAAGAATAACATTACAATTGACATGTTACATTCTTGTTTTCAGTACGTTTTCCCCCCAAACGAACCCTGCAATCCCAACTTATCCCGCCCCCCCCAATAAGACAGCCCACCTTGTTTAATAACTCCACACTCAAATCTATAGGATGACTATCCCCTCAGTTAGGACCATAGGCCACGTATTATGTTTTCACCAATTCAGGGTCTTGATTCACCTGGTCTCTATAACAAACCTATCCCATGGCAAGCCACGGAGACCACAGCTTATCGAACATTTCAATTTTCCCTCTTTTCTGATAAAACCCCTTTTCCAGCTTCAGGCCCTGCTTCACATATTGGAGGAATTCTCTTCTTGAAGGCGGCTCGTCCTTAATCCAATTTTGCGCTATTACCTTCCGGGCCATATACAGCAATCTGGCCATAGCTGTCTTCAGGTTGTTATCCACTCCAATCTCATCCACGCACCCCAACAAGCACACCATCGGGTCCCTTGGCACCGTGCATCTGTATGCTCCTTCCACACGACTCAAAAGTACCAACCAAAAAGCAGCCAGTCTCGGACACGTCCACATCATATGAAATATATCAGCATCTGTAGATTTACACCTCGGGCACTCAGAATCATCACGCAAGCCTGCCTTATATAACACCTTCGGAGATTTGTAAACTCTGTATTACATAAAGCTGTGACAGCCTATACGGTTCGCTCAGAGACAGCCGTGGAACCCACTCCAGCACCGACTCCCAAGTTTCATTCTCCATTGGGCCCAGATCCCTCTCCCACTTAGCTCTCGCCAGTATTGGAAACCTTAACAGGAAAGTGTGCAGCAAGTCTTTATAAAGAGTGGAAATAACCTCCCCAGTAGTCCCTTCACCACACATACTCTAACACTATATCCCTTTGAATTCTGATGCCTCCGTCCCTATTCTGAGCTCCAAATGCGTGTCTCATCCGCAAATATTGATATTCCCCCGCCGGCCCGAGGTCAAATTCCACCTGCAATTGGGAAAAGGATTTCAACTCTTCCTGCTCAATTATCTGATAGACATATTGAATTCCCTTGGCCTGCCATTCTGGTAGTACCCCCAGTGCAACAAACTCCTGTAAATTATTATTATGCCATAGCGGGGAGAATCTGGTCAGACCCGTAATCCCACGTATGTTTTAGTCTACCCCACAGCTTACATATCAATAACATAGTAGGATACAATTTCCCCAAAGCCCCCAGGGAGCCATCCTCCAGACATTGTACTGCTGGCCTTCTTTTTGTCACCTTTTCCATTAATTGCTGTACCGCCCCGGACGACCCTTAAGTGCTAACTCTGGGCTGCAAGAAAATATACTTCAGGGTTAGGCAATGCCAAGCCCCCATCTTCTTTGGGTCGCTGAAGTGTCTCCAGTCTGATACGTGGATGTTGTCTCTCCCCTATACCAAATTCCTGAACAGGGAGTTAATCTGCCAAAATTTCCCACGCGGTATCCAAACTGGCGCATTATGAAGAACATACAGAATCTTCGGCATCAAAATCATTTTGATAAGATTCACCCTGCCCACCACAGATAAATGCAGCTTAACCCAAGCATCCACTTTTGCCTTAACCCCTTCACCCCCAAGGGTGGTTTGCACGTTAATGACCGGGCCAATTTTTACAATTCTGACCACTGTCCCTTTATGAGGTTATAACTCTGGAACGCTTCAACGGATCTTGGCGATTCTGACATTGTTTTCTCGTGACATATTGTACTTCATGATAGTGGTAAAATTTCTTTGATATTACTTGCGTTTATTTGCAAAAAAAATGGAAATTTGGCGAAAATTTTGAAAATTTGGCAATTTTCCAACTTTGAATTTTTATGCCCTTAAATCACAGAGATATGTCACACAAAATACTTAATAAGTAACATTTCCCACATGTCTACTTTACATCAGCACAATTTTGGAACCAAAATTTTTTTTTGTTAGGGAGTTATAAGGGTTAAAAGTTGACCAGCAATTTCTCATTTTTACAACACCATTTTTTTTTAGGGACCACATCTCATTCGAAGTCATTTTGAGGGGGCTATATGATAGAAAATACCCAAGTGTGACACCATTCTAAAAACTGCACCCCTCAAGGTGCTCAAAACCATATTCAAGAAGTTTATTAACCCTTCTGGTGCTTCACAGGAATTTTTGGAATGTTTAAATAAAAATGAACATTTAACTTTTTTTCACAAAAAATTTACTTCAGCTCCAATTTGTTTTATTTTACCAAGGGTAACAGGAGAAAATGGACCCCAAAAGTTGTTGTACAATTTGTTCTGAGTACGCCGATACCCCATATGTGGGGGTAAACCACTGTTTGGGCGCATGACAGAGCTCGGAAGCGAAGGAGCGCCATTTGACTTTTCAATGCAAAATTGACTGGAATTGAGATGGGACGCCATGTTGCGTTTGGGGAGCCCCTGATGTGCCTAAACATTGAAACCCCCCACAAGTGACACCATTTTGGAAATTAGACCCCCTAAGGAACTTATCTAGAGGTGTGGTGAGCACTTTGACCCACCAAGTGCTTCACAGAAGTTTATAATGCAGAACCGTAAAAATAAAAAATCATATTTTTTCACAAAAATTATTTTTCGCCCCCAATTTTTTATTTTCCCAAGGGTAAGAGAAGAAATTGGACCCCAAAAGTTGTTGTACAATTTGTCCTGAGTACGCTGATACCCCATATGTGGGGATAAACCACTGTTTGGGCGCATGGGAGAGCTCGGAAGGGAAGTAGCACCGTTTGACTTTTCAATGCAAAATTGACAGGAATTGAGATGGGACGCCATGTCGCGTTTGGAGAGCCCCTGATGTGCCGAAACAGTGGAAACCCCCCAATTATAACTGAAACCCTAATCCAAACACACCCCTAACCCTAATCCCAACAGTAACCCTAACCACACCTCTAACCCTGACACACCCCTAACCCTAATCCCAACCCTATTCCCAACCGTAAATGTAATCTAAACCCTAACCGTAACTTTAGCCCCAACCCTAACCCTAACTTTAGCCCCAACCCTAACTGTAGCCTTAACCCTAGCCCCAACCCTAACCCTAACCCTAATGGGAAAATGGAAATAAATACATTTTTTTTATTTTTCCCTAACTAAGGGGGTGATGAAGGGGGGTTTGATTTACTTTTATAGCGAGTTTTTTAGCGGATTTTTATGATTGGCAGCCGTCACACACTGAAAGCCGCTTTTCATTGCAAAAAATATTTTTTGCGTTACCACATTTTGAGAGCTATAAATTTTCCATATTTTGGTCCACAGAGTCATGTGAGGTCTTGTTTTTTGCGGGACGAGTTGACGTTTTTATTGGTAACTTTTTGGGCACGTCACATTTTTTGATCGCTTTTTATTCCGATTTTTGTGAGGCAGAATGACCAAAAACCAGCTATTCATGAATTTCTTTTGGGAGAGGCGTTTATACTGTTCCGCGTTTGGTAAAATTGATAAAGCAGTTTTATTCTTCGGGTCAGTACGATTACAGCGATACCTCATTTATATTATTTTTTTATGTTTTGGCGCTTTTATACGATAAAAACTATTTTATGGAAAAAATAATTATTTTTGCATCTCTTTATTCTCAGGACTATAACTTTTTTATTTTTTTGCTGATCATGCTGTATGGCGGCTCGTTATTTGCGGGACAAGATGACGCTTTCAGCGGTACCATGGTTATTTATATCTGTCTTTTTGATCGCATGTTATTCCACTTTTTGTTCGGCGGTATGATAATAAAGTGTTGTTTTTTGCCTCTTTTTTTTTTCTTACGGTGTTTACTGAAGGGGTTAACTAGTGGGCCAGTTTTATAGGTCGGGTCGTTACGGACGCGGCGATACTAAATATGTGTACTTTTATTGTTTTTTTTTTTTTTTAATTTAGATAAAGAAATGTATTTATGGGAATAATATATATATTTTTTTTTCATTATTTTGGAATATTTTTTTTTACACATTTGGAAATTTTTTTTTTACTTTTTTACTTTGCCCCAGGGGGGGACAATACAGATCGGTGATCTGCCAGTTTGCATAGCACTCTGACAGATCACCGATCTGAGAGAAGTGCAGGCTGCTTCACAGTGCCTGCTCTGAGCAGGCTTCTGTGAAGCCACCTCCCTCCCTGCAGGACCCGGATCCGCGGCCATCTTGGATCCGGGTCTGGAGCAGGCAGGGAGGGAGGTAAGACCCTCGCAGCAACGCGATCACATCGCGTTGCTGCGGGGGGCTCAGGGAAGCCCGCAGGGAGCCCCCTCCCTGCACGATGCTTCCCTGCACCGCCGGCACATCGCGATCATGTTTGATCGCGGTGTGCCGGGGGTTAATGTGCCAGGAGCGGTCCGTGACCGCTCCTGGCACATAGTGCCGGATGTCAGCTGCGATAGGCAGCTGACACTTGGCCGCGCTCCCCCCGTGAGCGCCGCCGATCGCGCTGGACGTACTATCCCGTCGGTGGTCATACGGGCCCACCCCACCTCGACGGGATAGTACGTTCGATGTCAGAAAGGGGTTAAGAACACCTAAGATCGGAGTCAGATTCCTATGTATGTAATCCGTAACCGGCATAGATACCCATATCCCAAGATATTTAAATTGACTTACCACCTTCAGTCGCCCATCCTCCAGCAGCTCACTCCCCTCCTCCCCTACGTCGTCCACTTTAAACAAAATAGACTTACTCCAGTTTATCGTCAGTCCTGACAGTGAGCCAAACCTTTCAATAATCCCAATAGCCCCCCCAAGGAAGCAACCGGGTCAGCCAGAAACCGTAGAATATCGTCCGCATACAACGCCACCCTCTCTTCAATCATCCCATATTTAAACCCAGACACCTCGTCAGACTGTCGAAGTTTAGCAGCCAATGGCTCCACGGCCAGAGCAAACAAAAGAGGAGAGAGCGGACACCCCTGCCTTGTCCCTCTAGCTAATTGTATAGTCCGTGATAAGTCCCCATTCACCCTGACCCTGGCCATCGGCTGCGACTACAGCAGCCGAATCCAGGACACAAACCGAGAGCCAAACCCCATATATTGCAACACCTGCCAGAGATATCCCCATTCCACACTGTCGAACGCCTTATGGGCGTCTAAAGATGCAATAACTCTCTGGCCACAGTTATCAGACCTAAGCTGCAGATTCATAAATAACCTCCGTAGGTTGACCGCCGTAGATCTATCAGGCATAAAGCCAGATTGGTCTGGGTGCACCAGGCCGGAGACTACACTCGTCAACCTCATCGCCAACACCTTGGCCAGAATCTTGACATCTATAGTGAGCAAGGAGATTGGCCGATATGACTCAGGTTGGCCCAAGTCTTTCCCCTCCTTAGGAATCACCGCTATTAAGGCCTCTCTCATGGATGCAGGCAGACACTCCCTAGTCTTAGCCTCCTCTAGGACCGCCTTTAATCTGGGAATTAGCACCTCCCCCATATGTTTATAGATCTCAGCAGGAAACCCATCTACTCCAGGCGCCTTCCCATTAGCCATAGACTGTAATGCCCGACCCAGTTCCTCCTCCGTGATAGGAGCCTCCAAGCCCTATCTGCATCACTCAACCTCGGGAGCTCCAGTCCCTCAAGGAACGCCACTGTGTCTCCCACCGTCCCATCCACCCGAGAGGAATATAGGTCCTCGTAAAAATCCGCAAAAACCTCCAAAATCTCTGGAGTCTCAGAGACACTCGTACCACTTCCGGAGACCAGAGAATAGACAAACGAAGTACTTCTCTGGGCAGAAGCCACCAGCGACAGCATGTGACCTTCAGTTTCACCCTCCTGATAATAAGCCAGCTTCATGAGTTCCCGCTTCCTTTCAGCTTTACCCAGCAAAATTTCTTCCAGATGACTTTGAGCTGCCTTTAATCTCTTTCCAGCTTCCAGTGTACCCAGTGTCACCATCTCATCCTCCGCTGCCCTCAACCCATCAATCGCTGCCTTCTCTGCCTCTCTCGACTTCCGCTTACATCTACTAATGTCTCTAAACAGCAGCCCTCTTAAGTACGCCTTCATGGCTTCCCATACAGTAAGAGCATCTACACTCCCATCATTCAGCTCAAAAAATTCCACCAACTCCCGTTTTATCTTATCTAGATCTATACTGTGCAGCCAGTTAGGGTGAATCTTCCACTCTCTCCTGTTCACGGCCCCTGTCCCCATCGGCCGAAACTCCACCTCAATTGGACTATGGTCCGAGAGGGCCCTAGGCAAATATCTCACATCCCCTACCATCGTGTCCAACAGACGGTTGCCCAGTGCAAATCAATCTTGATAATTTTCTGCCCAAGTGCATTCAGCCTGGCAGTACATTTCTCAGACAACCATTAATAACCACATTGATAGCAGCCAAGGCGTGTGGATACATGTATTTTTGCACACGGTACTCCACTAGTGATGAGCAGGTATACTTGTTGCTCGGGTGGTCTCCAAGTATTCGTGACTGCTCGGAGATTTAGTTTTTGTTGACACAGCTGCATGATTTATGGCTGCTAGCCAGCCTGAGTACATGTGGGGGTTGCCTGATTGCTAAGGAATACCCACATGTAATCAAGCTGTCTAGTAGCCGCAAATCATGCAGCTGAGGTGAAGAAAACTAAATCTCCGAGCAGTCATAAATACTCGGAGACCTCCCGAGCAACAAGTACACTCGCTCATCACTATACCCCGCTCGTACTTGAGATGTTTTAAAAATGTTGTTTTCATTTTTTTGCATTTCATTAACGTTTTTATTCATCCTGTGGTTCGCAAATTTCCCAAACTTTTTCTTGTTGATGTTGCTATTTCAATGTTAAAAAAAAAAAATTATATTACGAGGCTTCACTTCTGTTTTAGGCGAGATTTCCTTTTTTCATTAAGGCTGGGTTCACATAACGTTTACAGGAGCCCGTTCAACACATACGGTAACGGGCTGCTGTAAACGTAAGTGCCGGTATGGCAGCACGCTAGCGCAGATAGAGCATCTGCTAGCTCTATCTGCGCTAGCAGTGACGGACCTGGAAACGCTGCAGCCCGCGTCTCAGGGTCGGTCACTCAATGACGGCACATCCCTAGCGCACGCCCATTGTGGGTGTGCGCTAGTGATGCGTCCGACATTGGAGTCAATGGCGGCGTTAAACAGACTACGTTACACCGAGTTATGCCGCTGTGTAACGTAGTCCGTCTAACGGACGCCAGCAACCCAGTGTGAACCCAGCCTAACGCTGTAAATGAAGGGTGCTGGTTGTTTTATTTCAGTAGCTAAACCAACTTATATCTGTCACCATTGCTGCATAGATGGAGAAAGAAGTTTGCTTAGCTATTGCCAGAAGCCCGTCATCCAGCCCCCTTCCCACCGATGGTGCCGACAGATAACCCCTCTCCTGTGACAAACCCAAACTGCGAAACCAGGACAGTGGAGGAGCTTAGCTATCATAAGTATTTTAGAACGTTGCATTTATCTACATCAAAAGCGCATCTTAACAAATGGTTTGGTTTTTTTTTAATCTCTGTTAATGTTCAGATTTAAGGAATTTTACTGCAATTATAATGTGTCATAAATGTGTATATATATATATATATATATATATATATATATATATATATATACATACATACATACACACACATACGTACATATGCTGCACTTTATATAGGAAACTATGCTAGATTTGGACCGTCTATGATGCATTTAGTTGGACGTATCACATTTGGAGGATGTGCACGGTGCATCATGTGAATTATGATCATGTACTTTATCATTGACTCTAATTTTCTATGTCATCCTTGTCACATAACATAATGTTGTATTCCTTCTACCAAGAAATATTAGACAATGTAGCTTCAATTACAAACTCAGACATTTCCTTTTCTTAGTATATGAAGTAAGGGTGTACATGGCAACTAAAAGTGTTCTCCCATGCTGATAGCAGAGGAAGCTTTGCCTCTTCAGCATTGGAGAAGCGCGGAGTGACAGAAGCTGGTCAGATCCATCCAAGCTTCATGACGTGTGCAGGATTAATACATAGGGCTAGAGACGCACGTGTTCCTAACCTTGGTAACCTATAGAACTTGAGACAACTCCTTTAAGAATGTATGTAATGTCATTTTTTTTTTTTTGGTTACAGCGTTTTTCCCATCTTGTACTGCACAACTTTTCTGTAAACATTTAAAGCGAACCTGTCACCAGTGGCCATTTTTTTTCTTATTTTCTTCATTATTTCCTTTTGATCACCTGAGTATCCCATTTATTTGTCTATTAAATTTGCTGTAAGGTTAGAGATACGGGCCTTTTTATTCAGTGCTAGTTTTATGGTCTTAACCAATGGGTCGTGGCTCACAGGGTTTTCTAGGGGCATGTGGTCAGGCTGCTCTGCTTTTTTACCCGGTTAGTAAAGACCATAACAATTAGCACTGAATAAAAAGCGCCATATCTCTGGAACCATTTGGTGTATTTAAAAAAAATATATATATATTATAGAGGAAAAAGTGAGAATAAAATATGAGCAAACTTTTTGATCTTGTGACAGGTCCTCTTTAATACATTATTACGAGTTTCGTGGATTTATCTAATAATTTGCATGAAATCCACAAACATCTGAATCAAACTTTGATTACATAGTGATCTAACTTTAGTTCAACCATAACATGGACCTTAAAATTCAGCCACAGTCTTAAATGGTCCTAAGAGTAACGTGTTGCAGCATTTATTTTGTTGGATACTGAAGCTGCCACTCACGCTGCAGGAAAGTTGTCTGAACTCCCCAATGGGTAAAACTGACCACCATCATTATGTCTATGGGGGTGTACTTATGGAGATGTCAAGGGGGAAATATCAGGCATATTGAATTATGACATGCCCAATCCTTTTGTTTGTAAAAACAACTTGTTGGATCCACTCAAAGAACAGCACAAAGTCATGAAAAACACTGATTATAGTGGTTTAGTTAAAGTATGGGACCACTGGCATCTATTTTTTTACACGATGCATGCAATGGGTTCAGTTCATTCATGATTTGTGACCTTGTCCAACTAATGCTGTTGTATTTAAATCTTACCTTGGCATTGCTTACTCTTCTTCCACATTGTGTATTAATCCTATTTAGAATCCTAATCAGTACAATGTGACATTAGCCTTTATTGCTGAGACCTCAATATTGACTATTGTACCTGTACTCTGCGATGAAAGGGGTTGTCCACTACTGGACTGAGTGCTAAAGTGGACATAGTAAAATAAAAAACAAACTTACCTTCTGGACTGGCGCCAGCTACAGTGATTTTGGCGTTGGCTCTTCGGTTGATCAAGCGACATTATATCACATCACCGCTGTAGCCAATCATTGGTCGTGTGACATAACGTCATAGGTGCAGCGCCAGTACAAGAATGACATTTTTATCTCACTTTGGGCACTTTAGCATTTAAATAGAGGTTACTGAATAGTGGACAATCCCTTCAAGTGTCTGCATCCCATGAATGAATAATAGTAAGGTTAAGTTATGATAAAATCTAATTCTGAAACAATAAATGGAAATACTGCAAAAATTGGATAATCTTGTATTTTTCCCCCAATGCCAATTCTATAAATCAATGTACACTCAATGTTTTACTTTAACCCCTTTCTGATATGTGCCGTAATAATACGCTGATCTATACAGCTGACATGTGCCCGCAAACGTGATCAACCCACGGCTGTTATCTAGTTAAATGCCGCTGTCAATCTCTGACAGCGGCATTTAGCTCGCACTTACCGGAATCGCGTTGCTAATCCCGCCCATTGGTGACCCCGTCACATGATCGTGGGTCACAGACGGGTTCGCATGACAACCTGAGGTCTACTGCAGACCTCTGTGGTTGTCATTGCTATGAGCGCCGCCCTGTGGTCAGCGGTAAGCATTTCTGCTACACACAGGCGATCTGATTATTGTCTGTGTGTAGCAGAGGCAATCAAAGTACTTCAGCTTCTAGTCTCCCATGGAGACTATTGAAGCATGCAAAAAGTAAAACAAATTTAAAAATATTAAAAAACAAAATAAATATATAAAAGTTCAAATCACCCCCCCCCCCTTTCAAAAAAATAAAAATACAATTTTCAAATATAGACATATTTGGTATTGCCGAGTTTAAAATCGCCCATTCTAGCAATATAAAAAAAATTAACCCGATCACTAAACAGCATAACGAGAAAAAAAAAAGTAAAAACGCTAGAATTAAGTTTTTTTGGCCGATGCTACAGTGCAATAACGGGCGTTCAAAACATTGTATCTACACCAAAATTGTATCAATAAAAATGTCACCTCGGCGCACAAAAAATAAGCCCTCACCCAGCCCAGATCACAAAAATGGAGACGCTACAGGTCTCGGGAAATTGCACCTTTTTTTTTTCTATTCACCACGTAAATAAAAAGAACCTAGACATGTTTGGTGTCTGTGAACTCGTAATGACCTGGAGAATCACAATGGCGGGTCAGTTTTAGCATTTAGTAAACATTGTAAAAAAAAAAAAAAAAACTAAAAAAGAACAAACAAACTGAGGAACTGCACTTTTTTTTCCATTTCACCAAACTTACGGTTTTCCACTACATGATATGTTAAAACCAATGGTGTTGTTCAAAAGTACAGCAGAGACGATCAGGATATGCCAGCTTCTAGCCTCACATGGAAGCTATTGGAGCATGGCAAAAGTAAAAAAAAAAAAGTTATAAAAAATATGAAAAAAAAATATACGGTATATATAAAAGTTTAAAATCACCCCCCTTTCACCCCATTCAAAATAAAACAATAATAATAAAAACCAAAAACACACACATTTGTTATCGCCGCGTTCAGAATCGCCCAATCTATCAATAAAAAAGGATTAATCTGATTGCTAAGCAGCGTAGCGAGGAAAAAAATTTGAAACGCCAGAATTACGTTTTTTTTTTTAGCAAAGTTTGGAATTTTTTTTTACCACTTAAAAAATAACATAGACATGTTTGATGTCTATCTATAAACTTGTAATGACCTGGAGAATCATAATGGCAGGTCAGTTTTAACATTTAGTGAACCTAGCAAAAAAGCCAAACAAAAAAGAAGTGTGGGATTGCACTTTTTTGGCAATTTCACCGCACTTGGAATTTTTTTCCCCGTTTTCTAGTACAAGACATGCTAAAAAGCAAGGGTGTCATTCAAAAGTACAAAAAACAAGCCCCTCACATGGCCATATTGACAGAAAAAAAAAGTTATGGCTCTGGGAAAGGGGAGCAAAAAATGAAAACGCGAAACTGAAAAAAAAAAGCTGGGGTCATGAATGGGTTAAAGATCTGTCTGGGTGTGGCTGGAGATGTGACTAGTCCGATGCCGCGCTCGGCCTGGTCTTCCCTATGCTGCTGCAGGTAATTGTCCTGTCTCTCACATAACGAGCGATCGGTCAATCATCTGGAGCGGCACTGGGAAAAGCCACCCTCTGCAGTGCTGGACTAGTCTTGCTTCCGGTTATGGTCCCCCGGCTGGATCTTTGAACTATATTTTTTCTTGTACGCCAGCGCATTTCAGCCATACCTGGTTGCAATTGTGCAGCCAAGCTCCAATTCATGCTCCCGTAGTTTGGGCAGCATGACTTAAGTGACCAGATTCTCTTTAAAGTGAATCTTGTCAGCAAGATGTCACCCCTCAAACTACCGTATATATATGCTTGTAGTAGCTAATTTAAAGACTAGTCCAGATGAGGCTGAAAAGCTCAAACCTCAGTCACTCCAGCTCCTGCCTCCTCCTGCCTGACTGACAGCTTCTATGCTGTGTGTAAAGGAGTCATCTATCAATCAGAAGGAAGCAGTGCTGGGCAGGGAATAGAGCCGGAGTGACGGTGGCCTCATCTACAAATAGCTCTTCAGTGTTTGATTTGATATGCAAATAGCACCGATTTCTCAGTAATGGAAAAAAACCCTAAACATCTAAGGAATTAGATAAGTCCTTGAAAGAGTCACACGCACAAATAGTTTGAGGGGTGAAATCCTGCTGACAGATTCCCTTTAACCCCTGTGCTCCAAAGCCTGTTTTACCTTCACACAGCAGACAGCACAGGAGCCACAGAGCGCGCTGGCCACCAATGATTACTGTACAGAGGACCTACACAACCTCTCTGCACACCGGATATGAGAAAAAGATGGCGTGCAGAGCGGCGATCATTATTTTAAATCAACCTTTTGGTCAGTACCTATTGTTCAGCATCATAGTGTCACATTGTGATTGGCGGGTCAGAATTGACAGGCCGATCATAGTGATCGCTGACACGGGGGTGGCTTTAAATCCCCCTGGAGCGACGTGCGGGGGTGCTCTGCTGTCAAAAACAGCAGCCATCTTAACTGTCACTGCGTGATACAGCGGATGTCGTGAAGGGGTTAAACATTTGAAAAAGTTCTCTACTCCTTCTAAGGCTTCTTTCACACTTCAGTCTTTTGGCGTCAGTTTGAATTCGCCGTTTTCATCAAATAGCGGATCCGCCATTTTTTTTGGGCGGATCAACTATTTTCCCATAGACATACATTAGCGACGGATTGTGGCGGATGGTCGTCCCTTCCTTCCACCATGTGACGGATCCGTCGAAATTTGGCGGACGTCATCTAAACATAGACGGACACTATAACGTTTTTTGTCTGCGCCGAAATGGCGGTTCGCGACGGATCCGTCGCGTCCGCCATTCCATAGAATGGGTGCCTATAGGCGACGGATCCGTCGCGTCCGCCATTCCATAGAATGGCTGCCTGTAGACGACGGATCCGTCGCGACCGTCATTTCGGCGGATCCGTTGCCCCAATCCACTTTTTCAATTGCGCATGCTCCAAAAAGTAGATACTTTTCCCAGACAACCCCCAAGTAACGGATCCGTCAAAAAAACGGATCCGTTAGAACCGTTTTCTCAACAATTGTGACAGATCCGTCACTATGTCTGAGCAGACTGACGCCAAACAACTGAAGTGTGAAAGAAGCCTAATATCAATGTGGGCTGTACTGACATCTAGTGGTCAATATATTATTTACAATCAAGTATATTCCATTTTTAATATCGGTGCAAACAAATGTCTAAAAACCCTACGTGATCATATCCACATTAGTTACCTTACCTTTGCACTGCACAAGATTTTGATCGACTGTAATTAATATTATTACTAAGGATTCCCGGGTGTCCTCGGGGCAGTGAGGACCCTAGAGAAGGAATCAAGTCGGTATCCCATGCGATTGCTTATTTATGGAAACCAAAAGCCTGAGTCGAGCGGCCGCCATGAGCTTACCTTCTTCACAACGTACACCCTCATGTTTCCAATGGTGGAATGACTTGTATGGAATAAAACCATTCACATGGATGCATTAAATAAGAGAGAAGACTGTGAAAGAAGCCGCACACCAGCGATCAGTAACCGTGCCTTTAATGCTCTGTAAATATAATCTTATAAGTACAAACTGATGAGGATATACATTTATTTTATACACACACACAATAGTTTAAATAAGCAATTAGTTACTTGTTAGGTTTCCTCCCTCTTCTAAAGCACAGATTGGGAATCCGGTTGCAGTACAGACATCTCATATTTGTAGAAAGGAATTTTTCTTTGCAAACCAAAGTGCTGAGGTTTTACACGAGCGCAATCATTCTGCACGATTTACCTTGCGATGAGTTACGGTGCAGCATTCAGCTAGAACGAACGTGAATATGGCATTTTATTTAGTACTGCCATTACAAATCCACTGCAGCTTCAATGGCGTCAGTCAGTAGCACAGATCATGGTATATACAGGTCCTTCTCAAAAAATTAGCATATAGTGTTAAATTTCATTATTTACCATAATGTAATGATTACAATTAAACTTTCATATACTATAGATTCATTATCCACCAACTGAAATTTGTCAGGTCTTTTATTGTTTTAATACTGATGATTTTGGCATACAACTCCTGATAACCCAAAAAACCTGTCTCAATAAATTAGCATATCAAGAAAAGGTTCTCTAAATGACCTATTACCCTAATCTTCTGAATCAACTAATTAACTCTAAACACATGCAAAAGATACCTGAGGCTTTTAAAAACTCCCTGCCTGGTTCATTACTCAAAACCCCCATCATGGGTAAGACTAGCGACCTGACAGATGTCAAGAAGGTCATCATTGACACCCTCAAGCAAGAGGGTAAGACCCAGAAAGAAATTTCTCAACAAATAGGCTGTTCCCAGAGTGCTGTATCAAGGCACCTCAATGGTAAGTCTGTTGGAAGGAAACAATGTGGCAGAAAACGCTGTACAACGAGAAGAGGTGACCGGACCCTGAGGAAGATTGTGGAGAAGGACCGATTCCAGACCTTGGGGAACCTGAGGAAGCAGTGGACTGAGTCTGGTGTGGAAACATCCAGAGCCACCGTGCACAGGCGTGTGCAGGAAATGGGCTACAGGTGCCGCATTCCCCAGGTAAAGCCACTTTTGAACCATAAACAGCGGCAGAAGCGCCTGACCTGGGCTACAGAGAAGCAGCACTGGACTGTTGCTAAGTGGTCCCAAGTACTTTTTTCTGATGAAAGCAAATTTTGCATGTCATTCGGAAATCAAGGTGCCAGAGTCTGGAGGAAGACTGGGGAGAAGGAAATGCCAAAATGCCTGAAGTCCAGTGTCAAGTACCCACAGTCAGTGATGGTGTGGGGTGCCATGTCAGCTGCTGGTGTTGGTCCACTGTGTTTCATCAAGGGCAGGGTCAATGCAGCTAGCTATCAGGAGATTTTGGAGCACTTCATGCTTCCATCGGCTGAAATGCTTTATGGAGATGAAGATTTCATTTTTCAGCACGACCTGGCACCTGCTCACAGTGCCAAAACCACTGGTAAATGGT
Organism: Ranitomeya variabilis; assembly: GCF_051348905.1. NCBI lineage: Eukaryota > Metazoa > Chordata > Amphibia > Anura > Dendrobatidae > Ranitomeya > Ranitomeya variabilis. The sequence continues at coordinate 687,512,301 of NC_135234.1, forward strand.
TTACTGACCATGGTATTACTGTGCTCAATTGGCCTGCCAACTCTCCTGACCTGAACCCCATAGAGAATCTGTGGGATATTGTGAAGAGAAAGTTGAGAGACGCAAGACCCAACACTCTGGATGAGCTTAAGGCCGCTATTGAAGCATCCTGGGCCTCCATAACATCTCAGCAGTGTCACAGGCTGGCTGCCTCCATGCCACGCCGCATTGAAGCAGTCATTTCTGCCAAAGGATTCCCGACCAAGTATTGAGTGCATAACTGAACATTATTATTTGATGTTTTTTTTGTTTGGTATTAAAAAACACTTTTATTTGATTGGTCGGGTGAAATATGCTAATTTATTGAGACAGGTTTTTTGGGTTATCAGGAGTTGTATGCCAAAATCATCAGTATTAAAACAATAAAAGACCTGACAAATTTCAGTTGGTGGATAATGAATCTATAGTATATGAAAGTTTAATTGTAATCATTACATTATGGTAAATAATGAAATTTAACACTATATGCTAATTTTTTGAGAAGGACCTGTAGAATGACTGCACAATATCATGGGGCTAAGGGGTGAAGTCTCTCCTTGTAGAAAGCACCAAGATGGAGAAGAGAGACCTGTGGGTTATGCAATGTTCCCCTGGGAAATTAAATATGTAAGGAACAGCCGCACGGAAGAGAGCATGATCTGTAGTGCCACCTTATAGACGTAGCAATCCTTAGTCAATCCTGTCTCTAAAAAACCTTGCCACGGCACCTAGGATATACAGCCAAACGCAAGCCTTTATTTGATGGATAGATGTTTCAGGGTTTTTGCTCCTCATCAGTGCAACTTAAAATTGAATTTTGAGGATTACTTCCAACAGGTGGCACTAGATCGAGTCCCTGTTCTCTTCCTCTATGCAAAGGCAATTTCCATTTACAAAAAAACATATAATTTACTGGGTTACCTATGCATCCTGATTAGTGATGAGCGAATATACTCGTTACTCGAGATTTCTCGAGCACGCTCGGGTGACCTCCGAGTATTTTTTAGTGCTCGGAGATTTACTTTTCCTCACCTCAGCTGAATGATTTACAGCTATTAGCCAGCTTGATTACATGTGGGGATTCCCTAGCAACCAGGCAACCCCCACATGTACTTATGCTGGCTAACAGATGCAAATCATTCAGCTGCGGTGATGAAAACTAAATCTCCAAGCACTAAAAAATACTCGGAGGACCCCCGAGCATGCTCGAGAAATGCTCATCACTAATCCTGACATACAGCAGGCAGAGTTCGTATGTGAAAAGGTATTGCCATTTTTAACTTCTATAACACATGATATAGATGATGAGGGTTAAAGGGAACATGACAGCAGGTTCATGCTGCCCAAACCACAGAAAGCATAAAAGCCGGCCGGCAACCATTATCTCGGGTGACTAGCGTGAGGCAGGTTCCGGCTACTCCAGTAGACTGGCCGTTGTCTCCATATACACTCACATAGGGTAGAACGGTCAGTCTAGGGAATAAGGGCAGGTAAATGCCATAGAGGACCTGCTCTTGGGCTAGTCATACATGCTCCCTGGCTGTAATAACACACCCGCTCTCCGATTCACGGCGCCTGTGCTTCATGCAGCATGACTCTGCTGTCCGGTTCCCTTTAACATTGGAGACTGGCAGACACCATACTAAACAGGATCCACACATTGATTTAATGTCCAGCCCTCTACCACCATCACGGCGTTATCCCTTACCGATGGGTTGTGTGCTATGGCGCCAACATAAGCCGGGGCCTGAAATCATCACTTTCTGGAATAGGTAGCCTCCACTTCCTGACCGCCATGTCATGTCACATAAGGGTGCCTTGGGCCAACAAAACCCTTTGGCCCATATTTAAGACTTGCATTTTATAAATGGCAGTCTTAAAAAAACAAAGAGGAGTGATTTGCATAAAATGTATTAATAAAGTGCACAGCTCTTAATAAATTGGCTGCATTTTAATGCAGTTAATCTGAATTTTTTTGGTCTCATTTTACACCAACATTGATTAATAAATGAGGCCCTTCATGTGTAAGGCTTATTACTGAGAATAAATAGGACACTGGAGCGGGTTCAGTGGCTTTCGAGGAGGATTTTGTAGTAGATCTGCTCTAAAATCCACAGAATCTGTGTGAACATACACAAGAGAGGAGAAAGCTGAAGGGCCACAGTTTATCGTCTTCATCCCTCACCCAGGGACTGAGCTAAGGCTTACAACCTCTACGACACCTGTAATTTATGGAAATCCATGGGCATAATAGTATTAATTAGGTAATGGTCCTGAATTTTGGGCTATAAATATTGGTAGGTATGTACCGCCAACGTCGACATTACCTTGTCCACGGCTTATATACCCAACAATGGTTCACTTTGAGGGAAAACTTAAGGCATTTGCTTCCATGATCACAAACTTTCATATTAGTGTGACACAATATATTTCATTAAAACATAAAACACGTTTGCATATAATGTTGTGACATTCTTGTTTCATGCAGCACCCAACTCCATATTTAACAGAAGTCATAATAGAAAAGAACAGAAGTGCCGATCGCCTTAAAGCGAACGTCCCATTCAAATGTTTAGGTCCAACACCCTGTGCACATTAGATACCGCTCCCCTGCATCTACATAGATGTGCAGCATCATGTGTCTGCATGCAGCCACCACTAGGGGGAGCTTACTGCATACAGTGTTACTATGGAGGTCAATCTATATTCAGTATGCAGTAAGCTCCCCCTAGTGGTGGCTGCAGGCAGCAGAATACTACATTTTAAAGCTTCGTCTATGCAGGGGATTTGGAGCTTTGTGTCAGAATCTACAGCTGTGGAAGAAATTAATCATCACATAATTTTAAACTATTTAAATTATAAGAATAAAATGAAGTTTAAGGATGGACATGCAGAGTAAAGCTGAAGGATCTCCATCTCAGAAAGTGAAGCTCTTAAAATAAAAAAGGACAACATTCATAATTCGGTTAAACCAATAATATATTAAAATTATATTAATAAAGATTAATTCTTTTACAAAGCCAACTCCATTGCCTACATAGATATAAAATATAAAAACTTGGTTTAAGCCTTATGCCTTCAACGCCACAGTAACGTGTTGCATCTTAGAGCGTGCGGGCGGCCACCTCCAGGGTGAATGCCGAGCAGCCTCGGAGTAGGCAACACACGAAGACAGACAAGATAACAAGGCCCAGACACAGCTGGGCAACGTGCACCGGCACCATCATCATCGCATGAGCAAATAAACATCCACAACCGCGGACAAGTGACTGACGGGCAATACTCATACAGAGCATTTACACTGGGGCATATTTATACAGGGCTGCAATGACTGATGGGCAATACTCATACAGAGCATTTACACTGGGGCATATTTATACAGGGCTGCAATGACTGATGGGCAATACTCATACAGAGCATTTACACTGGGGCATATTTATACAGGGCTGCAATGACTGATGGGCAATACTCATACAGAGCATTTACACTGGGGCATTTATACAGGGCTGCAATGACTGATGGGCAATACTCATACAGAGCATTTACACTGGGGCATATTTATACAGGGCTGCAAGGACTGATGGGCAATACTCATACAGAGCATTTACACTGGGGCATATTTATACAGGGCTGCAATGACTGATGGGCAATACTCATACAGAGCATTTACACTGGGGCATATTTATACAGGGCTGCAATGACTGATGGGCAATACTCATACAGAGCATTTACACTGGACATATTTATACAGGGCTGCAATGACTGATGGGCAATACTCATACAGAGCATTTACACTGGGGCATATTTATACAGGGCTGCAATGAGCGCTGTACAGAATACGGCTGCTGGAGACATCCATGAACACTACCCTCTCTACTAGTGTATATACAATCTGCATTGTCATGTAGTACAATCCATTTCCAATGACAATGCAAGACATTCATGCATGTAGATAGAAGACCATGGATTCTAGAAATGCAGCTCTGAGGCTATGACCGGTCTAAAAGACCTAATAGGCTGTAAAAAGAGAATTTCTTGCCTTAAACATTTCTTTATGCTATGTAGGTTCAATATTCTTTACAGATTAATCTCATAATCTACCTTCATCGTGGTCACGTCAGCATTAAAGAGCTTGAAATGACCTTTTTTGTAAAGTAACATTGTGCTGCCTGCAGCCGCCACCAGAGGCAGCATACTGCATATGGTGTATACAGTAATAAGCTCCTAGGCGCCATCCAGAGGCAGCTGAAAGCAGCCGGAATGTCATCATTTAAATCTATCACTATGCAGGACATTGGAAGCGCCGTATCAGGAAAATGGAGCTTTGATGGCTGTGTATAAGTATAGTCTAAAACTAAATTAGCTCAGAATGGTTGAGTGATAGATAAGTGAAAGTGAACCTGCCCCCTAACCCTAAAAGGTGACTATGCGTTGTGCATGTAAAGTCACTTTCCCTGCTGACCTCTGTTGTTCACCTGCTGCCGCCTCCTATGCCTCTGGTCCTCTTCAATCCACCTTGGACATGGTCACTGCAGTGTCTAAGCCATGTCTTCTCCGTCTCGCGTGCGGAGGGATGGACATCGCTGTTGACGTTGGCATTGTGTCCTTCTCTCCGCACAGGAAAGGCAGGGGAGGCATGGATTAGACATGGCACTGCACTGACCATATGTCCATATAAAAGGACCAGAGGCAGAAGAGGTGGCAGCAGGTGAAAAACAGAGGTCATCGTGGAAAGTGACTATACGTGCAAAATGTATAGTCACTCCTTAATGACAGGGTGGAGGATTGCTATAAGGTGGCCATCAAGTGAAAACAGATCCCTTAAATAAGAAAAAAGCTGAAGGGGACAGATAATCCATTTCTAGAAACCATGATGAGAGTGGATTTTTGGGGACGTTCCGAGAAGAAAAGTCCTACAGATAAATGTGGTCCTGACTGGTGCCGGAGCGCGTCGGGCAGGGACCTCCATCATACCAGTGACCTGTAAGACGCTCGGCGTGGATGCCACATTTAGCTCTCTACTGCACATTTGGAAAGTGACATTAAAAATAGAAAATAAGCAGAATTACTTCAGTCAGATTCACATCATCATAGTGACCTTCCCTAGTGATTGTGAGGACAATGAGACTCCTCTCACACCCAACTGCACATTTCACATACCCACTGATTATTAAGAACAGATTTTTTTTTTACGTTTTAATATAAAACCTTTATACTCTTGGCAGCTAATAAACTAAATAGAAACAAAAAAAAAAACCATAGGCACTGACGATGCCATGACAATTCCGTAAAACACTTATTCAGATGATCGGTGGTGGATGCAGCGCGGGAGATCATCATGGGCTGGGTTTTTTCAAGTCTCGGATCTGTTTGATCAAGTAGTTCTTTTCATCTGAGAATTGTTCGTCATCCGTCCTCTCCTTCTGGAAGCTGCTCAGGAACTCAATTAACTTGGTCTGGTTTTTTAACAGGATGTCCACAATTGGCTGCGTCTTGTTTGGATTTGCTACGAATACCTAAAATGTAAGAGGGGATGAGTGAAGACGTGATGTTCGGGCTGTAATGTCAGCCGACAAACAAGCAATGACACAAAATGGAAAAGCTCCAGCTCCCTGGCACGGCCCTATGAATTGTAACAGAATGCACTGCCTTATTCTACCCTTGCTCTATTTCCTATATGGCATTGACCAGCGATTTCTCATTTTTACAACAATATTTACAAAACCATTTATTTTTAGGGACCACATCACATTTGAAGTCACTTTGAGGGGTCTATATGGCTGAAAATACCTAAAAGTGACACCATTCTAAAAACTGCACCCCTCAAGGTGCTCAAAACCACATTCTAGAAGTTTATTAACCCTTCAGGTGTTTCACAGCAGCAGAAGCAACATCGAAGGAAAAAATGAACATTTAACTTTTTAGTCACAAAAATTATCTTTTAGCAAAAATTTTTTTATTTTCCCAAGGGTAAAATGAGAAAGTGGACCCCAAAAGTTGTTGTCCAATTTGTCCTGAGTACGCGGATACCCCATATGTGGAGGTAAATCACTGTTTGGGGAAGGAAGGGAAGGGAAGGAGCCATTTGACTTTTTGAATGGAAAATTAGCTCCAATCGTTAGCGGACACCATGTCGTATTAGGAGACCCCCGTGTGCCTAAACATTGGAGCTCCCCCACAAGTGACCCTATTTTGGAAACTAGACCCCCCCAAGGAACTTATCTAGATGCATAGTGAGCACTCTGAAACCCCAGGTGCTTCACAAATTGATCCGTAAAAATGAAAAAGTACTTTTTTTTTTTTCTCAAAAATGTTCTTTTAGCCTCAATTTTTTCATTTTCAAACGAGCAACAGGATAAAATGGATCCTAAAATTTCTTTGGCAATTTCTCCTGAGTACACCGATCCCTCATATGTGGGGGTTAACTACTGTTTGGGTGCACGGCTGGGCTCGGAAGGGAAGGAGCGCCATTTGACTTTTTGAATGGGAAATTAGCTCCAATCGTTAGCAGACACCATGTCGCGTTTGGAGAGCCCCTGTGTGCCTAAACATTGGAGCTCCCCCACATGTGACCCCATTTTGGAAACTAGACCTCCCAAGAAACTTATCTAGATGTGTGGTGAGCACTTTTTACCACCAAGTGCTTCACAGAAGTTTAGAACGCAGAGCCGTGAAAATAAAAAATCATTTTTTTTCCTTAATAATGATTTTTTAGCCCAATTTTTTTTATTTTCACAAGGGTAACAGGAGAAATTGGACCCCAAAAGTTGTTGTTCAGTTTGTCCTGAGTACGCTGATATCCCATAAGTGTGTGTGTGTGGGGGGGGAACAACTGTGGGCACGCGTCGGGGCTCGGAAGGGAAGTAGTGATGTTTTGAAATGCAGACTTTGATATAATGGCCTGCGGGCGTCATGTTACGTTTGCAGAGCCCCTGATGTGCCTAAACAGTGGAATTCTAACTCCAACACACCCCTAACCCTAATCCCAAACCTAACCCTACCCCAACCCTAACTTTAGCCCAACTCTAACCCTAATGGGAAAACTGGGGCGGGAGGGGGTGATCACTGAGGCAGGGGGGTGATCACCGGAGCAGGGGGCAGGTCCGCGGGGCAGATCCACTGGGCAGGGGGGAGATCCACGGGGCAAATCCGCAGGGCAGGGGGGAGGTCCACGGGGCAGAGGGCGATCCACGGGGCAGGGGGAGATCAGCGGGGCAGGGGGGAGATCAGCGGGGCAGGGGGGAGATCTGCAGGGCAGGGGGGAGATCTGCGGGGCAGGGGGAGATCAGCGGGGCAGGGGGGAGATCTGCAGGGCAGGGGGGAGATCTGCGGGGCAGGGGGGAGATCTGCGGGGCAGGGGGGAAATCTGCGGGGCAGAGGGGCTCTCAGGCGCGGGGGGGGGGGGGGGCAGGAGGGGGCTGAGGAGATGCAGAATGGAAATGCAGGCGGAGATGGAGCCGGCAGCAGCAGGGGGGGTGATCAGGGGGGCAGGGGGAGCAGAGGGGAGTACCGGATGGCAGGCAGCGGCGGTCAGGCTGCGATCAGGCAGCAGCAGAAGGGACATCGCTCTGCAGCTCCCACGGAAGGATCAGGCTGCAGAGTGAGGGCAGCCATATTTCACTCCGCCCCCCCAACATCTAATTGGAGGGATAGCTCCAATCAGATCTGGGGTGACAAAGAGGTCACCAGAGCGATCGTAGCCACGGGGGGCTCAAGAACAAGTCCCCCTGTACCTGCAGGTCAGGTGACATTTCAGTTAACCCGTTCACCCGACCTGCAGGATCGCGATCCCGCCATGATGCATATGCTGCGTCACAGGTCGGATTGGCACCGACTTTCATGGTGCATACGCTGCGTCACAGGTCGGGAAGGGGTTAACCCCTTTAAGACTCGCCTGTTTTAGGCCAGAATATTTTTCCCCATTGCTTTATCACATTCTTTAGTATATTTTTCTTTTTAATGGAGCTGTGTGAGTGATTGTTTTCTGCGGGAAGAATTGTATTTTTCAATGGCACTTATTTGCGGTACATATAACTTTTTGATTCAGTTTGATCAACGTTTTTTTTTAATGGAAAGGAAAGTTAAATTTTGCCATTGACATTTATGGTAATTTTTTTTTTGCTATTTTCCATGCAGTAAAATGAAAAAAATAAATAAAGGAATGAATGGAACCTGACATGGGATTCATGGGTGGCATGAATCAGACCCTGGCTGCGTTATTGCGGCTATTTATGCTTTACTCTGATAAACTGCGACACTTCAGGCAAATCATACGTTGAAAAGCCGGCCATGGTCTATGAGAGTCTTGCATGACTAGTCCGATGGCCGTCCTAGAAGATTCTGCCCATCCCGCTCCCAAAGACTGACAGGTCTCTTACTATACACTCATAGGAAGAGACCTGCCAATCTTGGGAAGTGGGGCAGAGACGGCTTTTCAAAGTATATTTTCTTTAAAACGCCGCATTATTTCCTTGTAAAATATATACAGGTGCCATAATACAGCCAGTGTCTTATTCTAATACCCGGCACTGCCGCCGGCACTCGGGATCGGAGTGTGTGGCTGCATGTATTTCTATGAATCTGAGCGCTACTGTCCTAGTGCCGGCGGCAGTGCCGGGTATCGAGATGCGAGACTTGTGCGAGTTTCTTACAAGTGTGATCCCGGCCTAAAGGAAAGAATCCTCTGTAAGAGAGGAATCTTCTAGACCATGATCAGAGCAGAAATTAAGGTGTCTGAGGTGCAAGACAACCAAGAAAAAATTCAATATAAACAAGTATCGGTGATATTACACAATATTACATCATATTTTAATGATCTCAATAAAATATATTTTTTAATATTAAGTTGGTGTTTTTTAGGGACCTCATTGGTTATTTATTGTAGGTAGGTAGACACAATGTAACCCACCTGAAGCCGACCCTTCTATGTGACGCATCACTTGTATCTCAGAGAACACTATTATCACTGTAAGCATCCTCTCATCGATCACGCTCAGAGAACCAGACAGAAATAGATTCTTGCTGCGCGTTTCCATTGCCTGTGACGTACATGGGATTTTGGACACTCGCCTCAAGTACATTGTCAGGAGCGCTCCTATAAAATGTTCTTCACATGTCTTCTCTGCGGCCTGACAAAACACAGACCCCCCTGATCCTCAGAAGGGCTGAATACCTTACCTTAAACACATGAAACGCTTCAAACTGGATGTTGGGGCTCTTATCTCTCAGCAGATTCATCATCAGCTTCAGATTTTCTGGTTTACTGATGTACTTTGTCATGATGGAAAAGTTGTGCCGATCCAAGATTAGCTCTCCCAGCAGCTACAGGAGGAATGGGAAGAGTTAAACCGCCTGAAAGGAAGACATTGATGACAGCAATACTAAATTATACCTTTTTTCAGTAACCAAGGAAGTGCAACAATTACAGTGTCTATGTATGGCCATGCCTACATATTAGGCTACTTTCACACTAGCGTCGTTTTGCATACGTCGCAATGCGTCGTTTAGGAGGAAAAAACGCATCCTGCAAAGTTGCCCGCAGGATGCGTTTTTTCTCCATAGACTTACATTAGCGACACATTGCGACATATGGCCACACGTCACATCCATCGTGTGATGGATGCGTCGTGTTATGGCGGACCGTCGGCACAAAAAACGTTCCATGTAACGCTTTTTTGTGCGTTGAGTCCGCCATTTTCGACCGTGCATGCGTGGCCGAAACTCTGCCCCCTCCTCCCCGGAACTCACAATGGGCAGCGGATGCGTTGTAAAACTGCATCCGCTGCCCACGTTGTGCTACATTTAGCACAACGTCCGTTGGTACGTCGGGCCGACGGTTTGCGACGGCCCGTACCGACGGACTAGTGTGAAAGTAGCCTTAGTGCAGTGCCATACAGTGCTCAAATAGTAGTAATCTTAACCTTCATGTTTATATTCTGAAAAAAACATTGCTTAAAAAAGTGTGTCTAATAGTCAAGTGGCAAGATGGAAAGAAAACGGAAATTTCGCCAATGCCTTTTGCAGTTATTTTTTTGCTCTTTACTATACAGAAAAAAAAGATTTTTAATGGCACCTGACTTGAGATTCATGGGCAGCATGAATACTTTGAAAAGCCGGCTAAAGACTATGCATCTTGGGTTACTAGTCCGAGGCCGGTCCTGGCGGCTTCTCCTGCCCAGCTTCCCTAGACTAAGGGTACCGTCTCACTATACGATTTACCAACGATCACGACCTGCGATACGACCTGGCCGTGATCGTTGGTAAGTCGTTGTGTGGTCGCTGGGGAGCTGTCACACAGACCGCTCTCCAGCGACCAACGATGCCGAGGTTCACTGGTAACCAGGGTAAACACCGGGTTACTAAGCGCAGGGCCGCGCTTAGTAACCCGATGTTTACCGTGGTTACCAGCGTAAAAGTAAAAAAAACCAAACCATACATACTCACCATCTGATGTCCGTCAGGTCCCTCGCCGTCCGCTTCCCGCTCTGACTGAGTGCCGCCGTAAAGTGAAAGCAGATCACAGCGGCGACGTCACCGCTGTGATCTGCTCTCACTTTCCGGCCGGCAGACAGTCAGAGCGGGAAGCGGACGGCGAGGGACCTGATGGACATCAGATGGTGAGTACGTACGTTTTTTTTTTTTTACTTTTACGCTGGTAACCACGGTAAACATCGGGTTACTAAGCGCGGCCCTGCGCTTAGTAACCCGATGTTTACCCTGGTTACAAGCGATCGCATCGCTGGATCGCTGTCACACACAACGATCCAGCGATGACAGCGGGAGATCCAGCGACGAAAGAAAGTTTCAAACGATCTGCTACGACGTATGATTCTCAGCAGGGTCCCTGATCGCTGCTGCGTGTCAGACACTGCGAGATCGTAACTATATCGCTAGAACGTCACGAATCGTGCCGTCGTAGCGATGAAAATGCCACTGTGTGACGGTACCCTAACAGGCTTCGCCCAAGACACACATAGGAACAGATCCTGATCACAGAGAACTATGCAGCAGCACAATTCTCTCTCCTCCTGCCCGACACTGATCAATCTGATAGGTGCAGGGCAGGAGAGAAAGCTAAAAAGACCTGTACATCAACTCCAGATTAGTTAAAAGATTTTTCCGATCATGTGTTTAGTTACATGTTTGGTGTGCACAGGACAGCTGTATGTGGGCTTGTAACAAGGCTGTGTGTGCAAACGTAGCAAAGCTGGGTGCGTAGGACAGTTGTATGTGTCCGTGCGTTTGTAACAGGGCTGTGTTTGCACATGTAGCAAGCTGTGTGCATAGGACAGCTGTGTGCGTGCACATGTAGCAAAGATGTGTCCGTGCACTTGTAGCAGGGCTGTGTGTACACATGTAGCAATTCTGTGTGCATAGGACAGCTGTGTGTGTATGTACGCATTTGTAGCAGGGCTGTGCATGCACATGTAGCACAGCTGTGTGCGTAGGGCAGCTGTATGTGTCTGTGCGCTTGTAAGAGGGCTGTATGTGCGCATGTAGCAAAGCTGTGTGTGCACATGTAAGAAAGCTATGTGCGTAGGACAGCTGTATGTGTCCGTGCGCTTGTAGCAGGGCTGTGTGTGCGCATATGTAGCAAAGCTGTGTGCATAGGACAGCTGCTTGTGTGTGCGCTTGTAACAAGGCTGTTTGCGCACATGTAGCAAAGCGGTGTATGTCCGTGAGCTTGTAGCAGGGCTGTGTGCGTAGGACAGCTGTATGTGTCCGTGCGCTTGTAACAGGGCTCTGTGCATATGTAGCAAAGCTGTGTGCATAGGATAGCTGTGTGTGTGCTTGTAACAAGGATGTGTGTGTGCTTGTAACAAGGATGTGTGCGCTTGTAACAAGGATGTGTGCGCTTGTAACAAGGATGTGTGCGCTTGTAACAAGGATGTGTGCGCTTGTAACAAGGATGTGTGCGCTTGTAACAAGGATGTGTGCGCTTGTAACAAGGATGTGTGCGCTTGTAACAAGGATGTGTGCGCTTGTAACAAGGATGTGTGCGCTTGTAACAAGGATGTGTGCGCTTGTAACAAGGATGTGTGCGCTTGTAACAAGGATGTGTGCGCTTGTAACAAGGATGTGTGCGCTTGTAACAAGGATGTGTGTGCACATGTAGCAAAGCTGTGTGTGCACATGTAGCAAAGCTATAGCATAGGACAGCTGTGCATGTGTGTACGCGCTTATAGCAGGGTTGTATGTGCACATGTAGGACAGCTGTCAGAAGTGTTGTGTGTGTATATACAGCAAAACTAAGTGTGCATGAAGCAGTGCTGTGTATGTGTGCGCTGAAGTGAGAGTGTAGACACAATGGTGCGTGCCTTAAATCTGTATGTATATAATACACATGCTGCAGAGAAACACTAACAATAGATGTATTACGGCCCTATTCTACCCTAGTGTATTAAAATTTGTGATATTGTCCCCTCCACTTATGGAATTATTAATGATATTGTCCCTTCCATCATAGAAATTTTAATTAGCAGGAAACTGTTTCTATCTTCTGATAACACATTCCGGAGTGTTATCAGAAGATAAAGTTTCTCTGCACTTTTCCTGCAAAGAAAACACACTACTACAGAAATCATTATGGTGTATTCCGTGGGCCACACACTTTAGACAGCGGTCAGATGAAGTCTCGTTCATGTGACGTATAGCTCCCACCTCATGCACATCCGCTCAGCTCGGATCGGTGTGTTCCTGTTTAGGAGGGCTGCGGTGTGAGATGAGGCTGAACACCTATGACAGTTTATCGGAGAACATAACGATTGGGCATGTTGAAATCTAACAGCCTGATATTTACTTCTCCAAAAATATACTGCAGGGGACAATTCGTGCCATCCCCCGGCACATCCGATCAGCACCATAAATTAATACACGCCTGTAGCTCTTCACTGCTTGATCATTGCTAACAGAACCACAAATAATTGTCTTGTAGAGCGAGCAATAAGGCTAATGACAAGGTGCCGTCCTCCCGGGACCAGCATGCCATACCCACTCACCTTCAAGGACTGTCTTTTAGTCACATAGTTCTCAGAGTGTAGAAGCTTTTCATAGTCATTAAATATCTAGAAAACAAAATAGGAAAGAAAATATTATACTAAGAATTAAGAAAAGACAAATGATAAATCACATATAGCTCATAGGATTAAGAAAGTGTTTCTTCCCGTGTACAACCGGAGTGTCCAAGTATGAAAGCTGTGCGCCCAATTCGTGGAAGCCTTTACAACAGTATACTGGTTTAAAAAGCGTTGAAAAGTTGCATCGTTTTGGTGCAACTGGTAGCTTCCCTAAAATGATACGACTTTTGGCATATACCATTTACTGTCACCGGCCATCAAATTAATGACAATCGGTGGCGTTGGCTACACCAAAACTCTTACTCCAGCAGGATTTGTGGCGAGATGCACGCAGAGGTGCACGACACTCTTCCGGTGCTCCCGACTCAGGCCGTACGCCTTTCCATGAATTAGGAGCTTCTGACTCCAGCACGTCTCCTCATCAAGACTGGCGTGGAAAACACCAGCGCTGATGTATCCGGTCCTGTGTATATACAACTCTATGTATGGATGGGGAGCAAACAGCATGGTGGGCCAAGTGGTCCTGATCACAATTACCATTTATAAAGGTGGCAGCTTACTTCCAGAAACAGCGCCACTTTTATTCTTGGGCTTTGTCTGGTATTGCCAGTCAGTCCTCTTCGAGTAAACATTAGACACAAAAAAGTGGTACTGTTTCTGGCAGAAAGCTGCTAGTTTTTATTTTTCTCATACAAAGACAACCGCCAAAACCCTTCTATTATAAAAAAAAATACTTTATTTAAAAAAGGGAATTTGTCACCAGATTTTCGCTACCGAGAGCAGCATAATGTAGGGGTAGACACCTTCATTCCAGTGATTTATCACTTACTGGGCTGCTTGCTGCATTGTAGATAAAATCACAGTTTTTTTTCTCCTGCAGTTCTACCAGTTCTCTGAATGCTGAGCTCTGCATATACCACCGACTGGTAGCTTTCTATGTGCCCTGTGCATAGGCAGCTTTCTGCCTATCAGTGGTGTCGGAGGGGTTATATACCCCTATATCGGAGGAGGATATGACAGCAGGTTTACTAATCCTCTACTACTGCTTTTATCAAAACTACAGAAAGCAGCCCAATAAGTGACATCACTGAAATCTTTCTACTTTGTGCTGTTCTCAGATCAGGTGGCAAGCTCATTCATTCCTCTTGCTCAGTTAGCACCCACGTGCAGCGTTCACTACTGAGCACTGAAGGGCATGCAATGAAAGATTACATCCTGACACCAGTGCCAGAGTCAGGATGTACTTTGTGGGTGGAGTATGTACGGCCCCCGAGGGATGGTATAAATATCCAAATGGACCTTGGCAGACAAAAAGATTCCCCACCCCCGCTTTAGGAGGACGACGTTATCCAATACCTGAGCAGGACAGGCTTGGGAGGATCAGCCGAAGCCGGCCTGGTTTTCTGCAATGCTCTCACTTACAATGGGCTCTACCCTGATACTGGGGAATGCTCTATACACTATTTCCGAATATGCAAGTGTAGATTAACCCTTGGCTTACAAAACGTTATAAAAAGGAAATATCGAAGGACTGTGGTAAATTGTTAAAGAGGGATCCCATAGATTCTGTGCAGCGGAGAACAGATTTTTTTTTTTGCCTTAATCAAAAGAAAAAAAAAATGCTAAAAACAAAACAAAAAAGAAAATATACTGCAAGGATTAATGATCCCATTGTAAAGTCAGGACAGAAATCAGACTCCACTAAACCTGGGACCTACACTCACCCACTCATCACTGATCCCATCACCACAAAATCCAGACGTCACCGCTGCCGGGTTCTGCCCTGAAGGAACATGCAATCTAAATCTCACTGCAGCGGTCTATTTCCAGAGGGGAGTTGTCACCATGTACCAAGAATCCTCTATTAGAGGAGCACATGACACCGCAGTGGAAAAACGCAAGGTCAAAGTAGGATTTCGGCTTTCAATTTGTCACCACAATTTGATTTCGCTTTATTACTTTGAGACCTTTACTGAGGTCAATACTGCGAGATAATCAGATAAGGAGATGGACAAGGTGAGAGCTGGATGAAGGGTACACAGAGAAGGGGCATATGAGTTTATTAGCTATGAAATTGCTTTTTTTTTTTTTTAAATATTCATGGGCAAATACAGTGCTCGTAGCACCACGGGTGGGCCGCGTCATCCACAGCAGCCTTAATCCTACAGTAGACCAGCTCCAACTATTCTGCATTGAATCCACAGGCTAGGTGAGAACATGCTAATAATCAGTGGACGTCCCACCATTAGGACCCACGCCAATCAGGTGATTTCTATTCTGACTGCAAACGAAAAATGCCTAGTGCAGCCGCTTGACAGCTCCATAGGGATTGAATGGAGCACAGGTGGAACACGGCCATTCTAGTCAAATGAGGATAGATGAGTCCCATTCTGCCAACCGGTATAGGTACCAGAGGTCGGACCACCACTGATCAACAAGCTAGCACTTATCCTGTGGCAGCTCCAGTGTTTCATGGAGGTCACTTTTCAATACATCTCTATGAGAGCCTCGTCCTTGCTCTCGTAGACTTGCATTGAGTTATGACGTAACTTCTGATTTCCGGCCAGTCAGAAGTTACGGGTACAAGATGGCACTGTGGGACGGGTATAAGAGTATAAGAACAGGGGGAAGGAGATTTACATTTAAAGTGCCACTTCAGAGATGAAACCCCCCCCCCCACAAACTGCAGGAGTGGTGCTTTAAGTCTGAAGTCCAGGCTGTTCAGCTGACAGAGAATTGCGGAGGTGGCATACAATCCATCAACCTCTCAGATGTTAGCGGTATTAGGTTTGTAAAGATATCTGTATCTTCATGTTCTCAATCAATCAAAACAAAGTTTCAAAACTTTTCACTATCCCAAGAGTATGCACAAACACCATAAATCCGCGACGGATGATAAGTCTAAACACAAAGCCGGTCTATATGCACGTTTTAATTTATAGCATTTATATACCGACACACACACATCTAAAACAAATTCCATACTTACTCTATCATAGTTCTGTTCTAGGAATTCAGCGACCGTCAACTTGTGCCTTGTTAGCAAGTCCTAAAAAATGAATGCGACAACAAATATAGATATAAATGACCAAATGTAGCAAAGCAGCATATATTCTAACTATCAAAGGAGTTTTTTTGACTTATTATAATATTCCCAACTCGGTGAAAATAAGCAATGATGCCTTACTTACATGGTTATATAGGTTGAAAAAAAAAAAAAAAAAAGACACCGGTCCATCAGGCTGAACCTTTCTCCACCAGTTAAACATTTTCTGGCTCTAAAATAAATTATAACCCACTATTCCATCTGTTGTGAGAAAAGCATCCAGCACTTTTTTAACTGCTGTTATAGTATCTGCCACATTACTCCCTTTTGCAGTAAGTTATTACCCCCCACCTCAGTACCAGATCCTCACCGCTGACTCTGACTGCTGACAAGCTGCATCGCTGAAGTAGCCCATGCAGCCTGTACACAATGACCAGCTACAGCGGTGCAGATCCGGCTCTGGAGAAATGGGAGGGTAAGTAAAGCTCAGTGTTATTTTTACTGGGTGCAGTGGTTGTGATACCATCAGAGCAATGCAGCAGAGCTGAGTGAGTTGCCTGTGTCCACAACAGGCTCTCTGTTTACATTATCTATAAACAGTGAGCTGCTGATCACAGGAGGGGGCGGAGTCAGACTAGCATGCAAACGCTGCTGCAGTCTGGAAAATGATAAACAGCAGGTGATAAAACCTTCAGTGTAAAGGTACCGTCACCCTCAGCGACGCTGCAGCAATATAGACAACGAGCCGATCGCTGTTTAGGTCGCTGTAGAGATGTCAAACACAGCAGCTCCAGAACGATGCAGGAGCGATCCTGTGACGTAACGGTGACTCACTTATCGTTCTCACAGGTCGTTAGCTCCATGTAAAACATTGCTGGCATCGATGCTTTTGCTGTCAAACACGACGATACACGCCGATCTGACGACCAAATAAAATTCTGGACTTCTAGCTCCAACCAGCGATATCACAGCAGGATCCTGATCGCTGCTGCGTGTCAAACACAACGAGATCGCTATCCAGGACGCTGCAACATCACGGATCGTTGTCGTTCTCGTTGTAAAGTTGCTGAGTGTGAAGGTACCTTAAGTGAAAAACAGCACATTTCCTCACATTTGGCACATCGTTGAATTCAGTGTTTTAACCCCTACCTCTTGCTGTTGTCAGATTACATAGCAAACACCTGCTGACAGATTCACTTTACGGTAATAAGAGTTATTCCCTTAGTTTGAGACAGTCCTTGAAATATTGGCATTTTGTTGTACTTGGAAGGGTCTAGGAGCAATGATTAAACTACTCATCTCGCTATAACTACTTTAAAAAGGGAAATATCTCCTAAACAAAAAGGATAAAGTAAAATTGTTAAGTGACTTGTATACAAGTAACAAACTGTATAAAGTAGTATCAACTATCCCAGCATTAAAGAAAACAAAAATTCCCGCACTTCTTTACAAAGCAGGCGAACAGTAACTCACTGCAAAGGTTATAGACTTGTCTGTTAACACCTATTTGTACAAGGTCCCCGCCAAAATCAGCCATGCATTCCATGGAGTAATTAAGTGATTAGCATAATGCAACTTTAATAGTATGAAATAGAAGCAGCTTTGTGGATTCTAGGTATTGCAGTAATGAGAATGTGTATATATGATAATCTGGACCTCAAAGTAATGTACCAACCAGCAGCCATCAAGGGGCTGCTGGAAAAAGTATAAGTGTTTTATGAAATACTAAAAATCAGTTGAAGATGAAACATAAAACTTCTGTATGTAAGAGCAGTAAGATATTAGATGGCCAATCCAATATATATATATATATATATATATATATATATATATATATATATATATATATATATTTAAATATTCTTATTTTGCACATTTATTTAATCAAGACTATTCACCAGGTGCATTACTCTTAAAGAAAAATGTCATGATATTCGAATAAAATATGTAGTGGTTTATTGAATTGTCCACAGAAAAACCACATTGCAGCGAAACATAACATAAAAATAGATGAAATAGTTACGAACAGATTGTCCATGTGTAGATATCAGCACTTGATACTCATCTTTCCCAAAGTTCTGAATGGTAAAAGCCGTCTGTCTGTGTGAAATCTGAAGGTCATCATGGCTACCAGCTGTTCCTGTTCCTTCCTTGTGTGACTTGTCTGATGTCCATGGAGAATGATGGTGAAGGCAGGAGGTGACAGCCCCCATGTGACAAAAGCCCCACACCCTCCTAAGAGCTGTGTTTATATATGTGTCCTACAGACCACGTGTTCCCCTTTATATGGTGTTGACTTATACTCTGAGCTACACACACAGAAATAGCTTTGTAATGTCAGCAAGAAGCAATGTGCTCATTACAGGATTGAGAATATGAATAATTCAATTGATAATTAATATTTAATATATATATATATATATATATATATATATATATATATATATATATATATATATATATATATATATATATATATATATATATATATATATATATATATATATATACACACATATACATACACACACACACACACACACACACACACACACACACACACACAGTACAGACCAAAAGTTTGGACACAACTTCTCATTTAAAGATTTTTCTGTATTTTCATGACTACGAAAATTGTACATTCACACTGAAGGCATCAAAACTATGAATTAACACATGTGGAATTATGTACTTAACAAAGAAGTGTGAAACAACTGAAATTATGTCTTATATTCTAGGTTCTTTAAAGTAGGCACCTTTTGCTTTGATGACTGCTTTGCACACTCTTGGCATTCTCTTGATGAGCTTCAAGAGGTAGTCACCTGGAATGGTCTTCCAACAATCTTGAAGGAGTTCCCAGAGATGCTTAGCACTTGTTGGCCCTTTTCCCTTCACTCTGCGGTCCAGCTCACCCCAAACCATCTCGATTGGGTTCAGGTCTGGTGACTGTGGAGGCCAGGTCATCTGGCGTGGCACCCCATCACTCTCCTTCTTGGTCAAATAGCCCCTACACAGCCTGGAGGTGTGTTTGGGGTCATTGTCCTGTTGAAAAATAAATGATGGTCGAACTAAACGCAAACCGGATGGAATAGCATGCCGCTGCAAGATGCTGTGGTAGCCATGCTGGTTTAGTATGCCTTCAATTTTGAATAAATCCCCAACAGTGTCATCAGCAAAGCACCCCCACACCATCACACCTCCTCCTCCATGCTTCATGGTGGGAAACCAGGCATGTAGAGTCCATCCGTTCACCTTTTCCGCATCGCACAAAGACACGGTGGTTGGAACCAAAGATCTCAAATTTGGACTCATCAGACCAAAGCACAGATTTCCACTGGTCTAATGTCCATTCCTTGTGTTTTTTAGCCCAAACAATTCTCTTCTGCTTGTTGCCTGTCCTTAGCAGTGGTTTCCTAGCAGCTATTTTACCATGAAGGCCTGCTGCACAAAGTCTCCTCTTAACAGTTGTTGTAGAGATGTGTCTGATGCTACTCTGTGTGGCATTGACCTGGTCTCTAATCTGAGCTGCTGTTAACCTGCGTTTTCTGAGGCTGGTGACTCCGATAAACTTATCCTCAGAAGCAGAGGTGACTCTTGGTCTTCCTTTCCTGGGGCGGTCCTCATGTGAGCCAGTTTCCTTGATGGTTTTTAGCACTGCACTTGGGGACACTTTCAAAGTTTGCCCAATTTTTCGGACTGACTGCCCTTCATTTCTTAAAGTAAAGATGGCCACTCGTTTTTCTTTACTTCGCTGCTTTTTTCTTGCCATATTCTAACAGTCTATTCAGTAGGACTATCAGCTGTATATCCACCAGACTTCTGCACAACACAACTGATGGTCACAACCCCATTTATAAGGCAAGAAATCCCACTTATTAAACCTGACAGGGCACACCTGTGAAGTGAAAACCATTCCCGGTGACTACCTCTTGAAGCTCATCAAGAGAATGCCAAGAGTGTGCAAAGCAGTCATCAAAGCAAAAGGTGGCTACTTTAACCCCTTCATGACCCAGCCTATTTTGGCCTTAATGACCTTGCCGTTTTTTGCAATTCTGACCAGTGTCCCTTTATGAGGTAATAACTCCGGAACGCTTCAACGGATCCTAGCGATTCTGAGACTGTTTTTTCATGACATATTGGGCTTCATGTTAGTGGTAAATTTAGGTCGATAATTTCTGAGTTTATTTGTGAAAAAAATGGAAATTTGGCAAAAAATTTGAAAATTTCGCAATTTTCACATTTTGAATTTTTATTCTGTTAAACCAGAGAGTTATGTGACACAAAATAGTTAATAAATAACGTTTCCCACATGTCTACTTTACATCAGCACAATTTTGGAAACAATTTTTTTTTTTGCTAGGAAGTTATAAGGGTTAAAATTTGACCAGTGATTTCTCATTTTTACAACAAAATTTACAAAACCATTTTTTTTAGGGACCACCTCACATTTGAAGTCATTTTGAGGGTTCTATATGGCTGAAAATACCCAAAAGTGACACCATTCTAAAACTGCACCCCTCAAGGTGCTCAAAACCACATTCAAGAAGTTTATTAACCCTTCAGGTGTTTCACAGCAGCAGAAGCAACATGGAAGTAAAAAATGAACATTTAACTTTTTAGTCACAAAAATGATCTTTTAGCAACAATTTTTTTATTTTCCCAGCGGTAAAAGGAGAAACTGGACCACGGACGTTGTTGTCCAATTTGTCCTGAGTACGCTGATACCTCATATGTGGGGGTAAACCACTGTTTGGGCGCACGGCAGGGCTCGGAAGGGAAGGAGCGCCATTTGACTTTTTGAATGAAAAATTGGCTCCAATCTTTAGCGGACACCATGTCACGTTTGGAGAGCCCCCGTGTGCCTAAACATTGGAGCTCCCCCACAAGTGACCCCATTTTGGAAACTAGACCCCCCAAGGAACTTATCTAGAAGCATAGTGAGCACTTTAAACCCCTAGGTGCTTCACAAATTGATCCGTAAAAATGAAAAAGTACTTTTTTTTCACAAAAAAATTATTTTAGCCTCAATTTTTTCATTTTCACATGGGCAACAGGATAAAATGGATCCTAAATTTTGTTGGGCAATTTCTGCTGAGTACACCAATACCTCACATGTGGGGGTAAACCACTGTTTGGGCACATGGTAAGGCTCGGAAGGGAAGGAGCGCCATTTGACTTTTTGAATGAAAAATTATCTCCATCGTTAGCGGACACCATGTCGCGTTTGGAAAGCCCCTGTGTGCCTAAACATTGGAGCTCCTCCACAAGTGACCCCATTTTGGAAACTAGACCCCCCAAGGAACTCATCTAGAGGCATAGTGAGCACTTTAAACCCCCAGGTGCTTCACAAATTGATCCGCAAAAATGAAAAAGTACTTTTTTTTCACACAAAATTTCTTTTAGCCTCAATTCTTTCATTTTCACATGGGCAACAGGATAAAATGGATCCTAAAATTTGTTGGGCAATTTCTCCTGAGTATGCCGATACCTCATATGTGGGGGTAAACCACTGTTTGGGTGCACGGCAAGGCTCGGAAGGGGAGGCATGCCATTTGACTTTTTGAATGGAAAATTAGCTCCAATCGTTAGCGGACACCATGTCGCGTTTGGAGAGCCCCTGTGTGCCTAAACATTGGAGCTCCCCTACAAGTGACCCCATTTTGGAAACTAGACCCCCCAAGGAACTTATCTAGATGCATAGTGAGCACTTACAACCCCCAGGTGCTTCACAGAAGTTTATAACGCAGAGCCGTGAAAATAAAAAAATAATTTTCTTTCCTCAAAAATTATTTTTAGCCCAGAATTTTTTATTTTCCCAAGGATAATAGGAGAAATTGGACCCCAAATGTTGTTGTCCAGTTTGTCCTGAGTACGATGATACCCCATATGTGGGGGTAAACCACTGTTTGGGCGCACGGCAGGGCTCGGAAGGGAAGGCACGCCATTTGGCTTTTTGAATGGAAAATTAGCTCCAATCATTAGCGGACACCATGTCGCGTTTGGAGAGCCCCTGTGTGCCTAAACATTGGAGCTCCAGCACAAGTGACCCCATTTTGGAAACTAGACCTCCCAAGGAACTAATCTAGATGTGTGGTGAGCACTTTGAACCCCCAAGTGCTTCACAGAAGTTTATAACGCAGAGCCATGAAAATAAAAAAAAATTTTTATTTTCTCAAAAATGATTTTTTAGCCCACAATTTTTTATTTTCCCAAGGGTAACAGGAGAAATTGGACCCCAAAAGTTGTTGTCCAGTTTCTCCTGAGTACACTGATACCCCATATGTGGGGGTAAACCACTGTTTGGGCACACGTCGGGGTTCGGAAGGGAAGTAGTGACGTTTTGAAATGCAGACTTTGATGGAATGCTCTGCGGGCGTCAGGTTGCGTTTGCAGAGCCCCTGATGTGCCTAAACAGTAGGAACTCCCCACAAGTGACTCCATTTTGGAAACTAGACCCCCAAGGGAACTTATCTAGATGTGTGGTGAGCACTTTGAACCCCCAAGTGCTTCACAGAAGTTTATAACGCAGAGCCGTGAAAATAATAAACGGGTTTCCTTTCCTCAAAAATATTTAGCCCAGAATTTTTTATTTTTGCAAGAGTAACAGGAGAAATTGGACCCCAAAAGTTGTTGTCCAGTTTCTCCTGAGTACGCTGATACCCCATATGTGGGGGTAAACCACTGTTTGGGCACAGGCCGGGGCTCGGAAGGGAAGTAGTGACGTTTTGGAATGCAGACTTTGATGGAATGGTCTGCGGGCATCATGTTACGTTTGCAGAGCCCCTGATATGCCTAAACAGTAGAAACCCCCCACAAGTGACCCCATTTTGGAAACTAGACCCCCCAAGGAACTAATCTAGATGTGTGGTGAGCACTTTCAATCCCCAAGTGCTTCACAGAAGTTTACAACGCAGAGCCGTGAAAATAAAAAATCATTTTTCTTTCCTCAAAAAAGATGTTTTAGCAAGCAATTTTTTATTTTCACAAGGGTAACAGGAGAATTTGGACCCCAATATTTGTTGCCCAGTTTGTTGTGAGTACGCTGATACCCCATATGTGGGGGTAAACCACTGTTTGGGCACACGTCAGGGCTCGGAAGGGAAGTAGTGACATTTGAAATGCAGACTTTGATGGAATGGTCTGCGGGCGTCACATTGCATTTGCAGAGCCCCTGATGTGCCTAAACAGTAGAAACACCCCACAAGTGACCCCATTTTGGAAACTAGACCCCCAAGGAACTAATCTAGATGTGTGGTGAGCACTTTCAACCCCCAAGTGCTTCACAGAAGTTAATAACGCAGAGCCGTGAAAATAAAAAATAATTGTTCTTTCCTCAAAAATTATGTTTTAGCAAGTAATTTTTTATTTTTGCAAGGGTAACAGGAGAAATTGGACCCCAACAGTTGTTGCCCAGTTTGTCCTGAGTACGCTGGTACCCCAAATGTGGGGGTAAACCACTGTTTGGGCGCACGTCGGGGCTTGGAAGGGCGGGAGCACCATTTGACTTTTTGAACGCAAGATTGACTGGAATCAATGGTGGCGCCATGTTGCGTTTGGAGACCCCTGATGTGCCTAAACAGTGGAAACCCCTCAATTCTAACTTCAACACTAACCCCAACACACCCCTAATCCTAATCCCAACTGTAGCCATAACCCTAATCACAACCCTAACCCCAACACACCCCTAACCAGAACCCTAACCGCAACACACCCGTAACCCTAATTCCAACCCTAATCCTAACCCTAATCCCAACCGTAACCCTAATCCCAACCCTAACCACAACTGTAACCCCAACACACCCCTAACCCTATCCGTAACCCTAACCACAAGCCTAATCTTAACCCTATTTCAAACCCTAGCCCTAATTCCAACCCTAACTCTAATTCCAACCCTAACCCTAAGGCTATGTGCCCACGTTGCGGATTCGTGTGAGATTTTTCCGCACGATTTTTGAAAAATCTGCAGGTAAAAGGCACTGCGTTTTACCTGCGGATTTACAGCAGATTTCCAGTGTTTTTTTGTGCGGATTTCACCTGCGGATTCCTATTGACGAACAGGTGTAAAACTCTGCGGAATCCGCACAAAGAATTGACATGCTGCGGAAAATACAACGCAGCGTTTCTGCACGGAATTTTCCGCACCATGGGCACAGCGGATTTGGTTTTCCTTAGGTGTACATGGTACTGTAAACCTGATGGAAAACTGCTTCGAATTCGCAGCGGCCAATCCGCTGCGGATCCGTGGCCGATCCGCTGTGGATCCGCTGCCGATCCGCTGCGGATCCGCGGCCGATCCGCTGCGGATCCGCCGCCGATCCGCGGCGTATCCGCGGCCGATCCGCTGCGGATCCGCGGCCGATCCGCTCTGTGTGCACATGCCATAACCCTACCCCTAACCCTACCCGTAACCCTAACCCTACCCCTAACCCTATTGGAAAAAGAAAAAAAATTTTTTCTTTATTTTATTATTGTCCCTATGGGGGTGATAAAGGGGGGGGGGGGGTTATTTATTATTTTTTTTATTTTGATCGCTGTGATAGAACCTACCACAGCGATCAAAATGTACTTGTAAGGAATCTGCCGACTGGCAGATTCGGCGGGCGCACTGAGCATGCGCCCGCCATTTTCCAAGATGGCGGCGCCCAGCGAGGAGACGGCCGGACACCGGGAGGATCGGTAAGTATGAAGGGGTGTTGGGGGGGTGATCGGAGCACGGGGGGGGGGGGGGATCTGAGCAAGGAGGGAGCGGACAGGAGGACGGGGGAGCCGGCAGGCGGACGGAGGGGACCGGACCCCATAACGGAGGACTGGGGGGGCGATCGGTGGGTGTGGGGGGGGGGCACTTGAGTATTTCCAGCCATGGCCGATGATATTGCAGCATCGGCCATGGCTGGATTGTAATATTTCACCAGTTTTTTAGGTGAAATATTACAAATCGCTCTGATTGGCAGTTTCACTTTCAACAGCCAATCAGAGCGATCGTAGCCACGGGGGGGGTGAAGCCACCCCCCCTGGGCTGAAGCACCACTCCCCCTGTCTCTGCAGATCGGGTAAAATCGGAGTTAACCCTTTCACCCGATCTGCAGGGACGCGATCATTCCATGACGCATACGCTGCGTCATAGGTCGCATTGGCACCGACTTTCATGACGCAGCGTATGCGTCAAAGGTCGTGAAGGGGTTAAAGAACCTAGAATATAAGACATAATTTCAGTTGTTTCACACTTTTTTGTTAAGTATATAATTCCACATGTGTTAATTCATAGTTTTGATGCCTTCAGTGTGAATTTACAATTTTCATAGTCATGAAAATACAGAAAAATCTTTAAATGAGAATTGGTCCCATCTGACAATTCTAAGGGGTGTCCCAAATCTCCCCCACAGATCAGGTCAGAGGAAATAGGGATCACGTATGCTGAATTTAGAGATGCTCAATCTTTTCTTTCCATGGGAGATAAACTGCTGCCGGCTGAGGGAGCATTATCTTATGTCTGTCTTTGATGGTTTTTGTTTCAAGGTTTTTAATGGCATTTATCAGGACTAAAGGCACAAGTAATAACATTTTCTGAATGAGTCCAGAAACGCAAAAGTGTTTGTCAGGGCCAAGTCACATCCACGGCCCAACCTGTTTAGTACTAGAGAGCATTCCTACAGGCAAGTTCCATTTGCTCAGTGATTTTTATTTCCTGCTATTTGCAGGCCTTCTTTGTTGGTGATAAATTCATGAAAATATTGAAAAGTTGGAGAAAACATGAATATCCTTTGTCAGCAATATGTGCCAACACATCATGGTACTACGCCGTTTACAAGTATTTCTTTATTACTGAAAAATGGCTATAAAAGGAGTTTCTCATTTTCAGAAAACCCAGTCCCTAGGTCCAGTTTGTACTTTACGCACCCTCCCTTGGTCCAGCACTGAGTCTCTGCCTGTATTCCCGATGTCGGTTATTGTCTACAGCCAATAACGGAGCGCCTCGACCGAAGTTCATGGCACAATCCTCTCAGAGCCGCTGAGCTCACTAATTCGCTGCGGAGCAGACAATAGCAGACATTGCGGGCGGTGGCAGAGACTCAGCGCTGGAACTGGGAAGGGTAAAAAAAAAAAAAATATTGCTCCTGGGGACAGGTTGTCTGACATGAAGAAAACTCAATAATGGTATGTGCACACAACGTCTTTTAGACACTGGCACCCGCTGAGTGTTTCCTTCAAAAGATGCTTCAGAAAAACCCTAGCGGTGTTTTCCCTCAAGCATCTCCTGTGATGCCAGAAGGATGGGTCGGTCACTTCTTTTAATCTCTTTGCGACTTTGGAATCTTGAAGCCGTTAAAAGAAATAAAAACCAGAACATGTAGACAAGTGGTTTCTACATTGCTGTGCGTATGTTCACTCTCTTTGGCATGTTTCTGGTGCTGTTTATGACAGGTTCCAGGCAGACTCGGCCTACAAAGGATGCACTATGTACATTCCCTAATGGGTCATCCAACTCCTGGCTAAAATAAAAAAAACTGCAGCATGACAAGTGGATCATCCAATCTGGGCAACATCCAGTCACCGACTGCTCCAGCCGGTTACTATCCTCAGCGGTCAGGTGCCGGCATAACACGACATCCTTCGTTTGGGTGCAGATGAAGACCACCAAACTGGCCTGCACCAGAATGAGGGGGGAATGAAGCAGTGTGTATAGCTTCAATTGTCAATATTCTGTTTGCGGTTGTAATTGACCCAACAAATAAACAATGCCCTCCATACATTCATATATGCGAGGTGACCGTTTCTGATAAAATAAAGTATTTATTTTGTAATTTGGATGCAGCTATGCAAAAGGATAATGACAGGGTCCTGCCAGGCCCACCTTGTATATGGTCCCAATGTAATTCAGAGTTTG
Source organism: Ranitomeya variabilis (assembly GCF_051348905.1). Classification (NCBI taxonomy): domain Eukaryota; kingdom Metazoa; phylum Chordata; class Amphibia; order Anura; family Dendrobatidae; genus Ranitomeya; species Ranitomeya variabilis. The sequence continues at coordinate 687,539,326 of NC_135234.1, forward strand.
CTCACACATATTTCATGAATGAGCAGCTCAGTCAGTGACTGGAATATCGCTGCAGCCTCAGTGACCTGCGGTGACCTCAATGACATCACCGCTAGTCACTGAGGCTGCGTTCGCAGCAGCTCATTTCTTCACTGGTTCTCAGCCTGGACAGTCGCATCTTGGCACCGTCCATGTTGAAAATTGTTTATCCCCAGATATTGATTACGGAATGAGACAGAATAGGGATATGGTTGTGTTTTTTTACAGGAGACCATGGCTTCAGTGGAATGGGCATTAGGTGAGTAAAACTGTGTTTGTTATTTTTAAATAAAAATGTAAAAGTTTGCTTTTTTAATTTCAAATAAAGAACTTTATTCTGGCTGGGTTTATCTAAAATATAACTACAGTATTGGTAATGGATAGGTGTCTTATAGACGCCTCTCGATAACTAATCCGTGGGCTCGATGTCACCAGATAATACAAAGGTGACATCACCCCCACAAATATGAACCCCTCATCTCACTGCCACAGGGCAAGTGCGAAGAGACAGGCAAAGCTCCAGAATTGGCACATCTAATAGATGTACCTTTTCTGGGGCAGCTGCAGGCTACTATTTTTAGGCTGGGTGGGGCAATATCCATGGTCTCTTACCAGCCTGAGAATACCAGCCCCAGCTGTCTGCTTTAGCTTGGCTGATTGTCAAAAATGAGGGGAACTCCAGGCATTTTTTTTAACTTATTTATTTAAATAATTAAAAAAATACGGTGTAACCAGCCTTGCTAACACTGACAGGTGAGGATTGCAGCCCACAGCTGTTAGTTTTGCCTGACTGGTTATAAAAAATACACTGCTTTTTTTATTTATTTATTTAAATTATTTATTTACAGCACAGGCGCCGGCTCATGAATACTGCTATCAGCCGCGCCTGCTCTTGCTGTTATTAGGGGCAGCAGGCGCAGGCTGATGGGAGTAGTAGTCCATCTATGCACATGACTGCGTGGCAAACATTGGATGTTCGGTCCCCCCATTCAAGGTAATTAGGTCTGGGTTTGGGTACTGTTCTGGTACCAAAACCTGAAGTTTCTTCTTAACTGTTCAGCCAAACCCGCCAGACACGAACATCCAGGGTTCCACCAATCTCTAGTAGCTACCACAACATATGAAAGAAGCAGAGTAAAAATATAGCGCTAATCTGGGACTGCCAAGACTCGGGAGCTGCTGCAGCTTGCCAACACCTAGAAATCATGCAATCACTAGGACTGCAGCAATAGAAAGCATGGTCGCTTCCTCACCTGAATACATAGTGTTGATTAAATGCTGTGTATAGAGCGAGTTGGAAGGCAGGGATATCTATCTATGCCACCTTCGCTATACCTTCTCTATAAAACAGTACAGAATGACAATACACTGTTGCAAATAAGGATTACCTTTAAAAAAAAATGTGAGGGTGTTAGCAGGAAGCAGCAACACAGAAGCATCCTGCACGTAACCACACTACAATTTTGATACACGCAGTTGAGTTATAGATTTGCAGCTTTCTATGGTAATGTTTCCATCAGTGTTAGGTACGGCTTCTAAAGGGCTTTTTAATGGGGGAATTCACCAACAACGTTCAAGTGAAGAAAATGACTTCATTCAATGAAATATCTACCCATACGAGCACTGTCCATATTTCTCAGATGTGTGAAACCGTCCTTAAAGGGAATGTATGGCCTTAGGCTACATGTCTGCAGTCTTGGAACCCTCACATCATACGCTGTGAGGATTCCTTGGTGCCGGTGCTGGGAATGGGCAGTCAAGTGACCACAAGTATGCATCCTCCTGGACACATTCCAACTAGACGGTGTCCGGTTTTCTTCAATATATTTGTATTCAGAAAGGTGGCACCCATCAAGTTGGCATGTGACCGCAATGTATGCAAATCACATACTAGTAGTCATGTGCCTGCCCCTCTTTGCGCTGGCAACGGAGGATCCTCACACTGCACATTGAGAACAATGCGAGGATTCACAAGTCTGCAGTCACATAGAGTGCTGACCTGAAGCTTATGGCCAGACAACCCCTTTAAACACAATGGAAGAATAACTGGATGCATCTGAAACTTGCCCTAGTTCATTCATTTGTGTCTGCAGTAGGAGATATACATTGTGAGCCTCATTTGTGACAGAACCAGATTTATGTATGAGGACAAAATCTGTACGGTGCTACGGAACTTGCTGGCGCTATATGAGCAAAATGTTAAAGAAATGTCACATGTCATGACTGTAGTTAGGTTCCCAAATCAAAAATGCGTCTCAATTGGTACATGCAAATGTTTCAAATGTGTCTAATATTCAGTTACCCCTAAAGATGCCAATTATTTCACGAAAAATTTGGGGCAATATCTATACCTGCTATTGCTAAACCACGCCACCCCATTGGATAAGGCACAAAAAGGGTCTAAAACGCATTCATGAATGACAGTATTTTGGGTGAAAACTGCACCAGCATTACTGCTGCGACGGTCTGGTGTCACAGAGGCTCATGGGCCAACCGAGCAGTTACATGACCTGACAAATGGGTTAATGAAAATGTATTATTACATTAAAAGTGCAGGCCAGATGGATCGGGAAATAGGCTCGTCATCGCACTGGACAACACCGAATAGCAATGGCAAAAGTTTTAGCAAAACAGTATAAAAAAGTTTTACACTCACAGCAGAACTTAGCAATAGAGATTTATAAGATTTCAGCCTCTTTCCTTAATTAGCAACTCATATAGGGAGAAGAAGTACAGATGCCCGGGGACAAGTTCATAATAACACCAATTTAGTCTTAAGTTAACTTACCATGTTATATACTGTGCAAATATCGCCACAAAGGAAAGGCAGAATTAAAAAAAATACAAAATCAAAATGCATTATTTGGTCCTGCAGCCACATCATATTTCCAGGTCAATATAACCATTTGATGAAAGGTGTCCTTTCAAAAGGAAATCTGTCCGAAGTATCTATCCTCCTGAGCCGTTTATATGGGCATGTAGGTCATAGAAAGTTGAATAAGATGATATCCTGATATCTGATCGAATGTCTTATTCAAGAGAAATCCATGTTTTTCTTAATATGCAAATGAGCTGTTACGATCTATGAGCCAGATAATGGAAATCGTGGGTTAATCTGCCTCCAGAGCTTGTATTAAATGAAATGTGGCGTTACCAGTGTGAGACATGTAATGACGGCTCTGCTGAGCTTCATGTCTCAGGCTGGTAACTCTCCCTTTCATTTAAAATAATCTCTGGAGGCAGATTCTCAGAGAGATCTATGTCCGGCCCATAGATCTTAGCAGCTCATTTACATATTGAGAAAACCGTGGATTTCTGTGAAATAAAACATTGGATCAAATATAGCAAGGTATCATGTTATTCAGCTTTCTATGACCTGCATGACCATATGGAACACATGCTAAGAGGAACAGTTATATACTGTAATAAATAGAAGCTAATGTTTTATTCCCATTACTTTATAATGCATCAGGTCGTTATAAACTCTATCTTTGTGCAGTTTGCTGCATTTCATTCCTGTCTTCTAATAGCGCAGCAAGGAAAATACTTTTGGTCTGGGGATCTATTATAGACGACAAACACTGAACAGAGCATTGAACAATTTACCTTAAACGTAGCAAAGGCATCGGAAGCGATGTCGAATGTTGACATTTCCACGTATTTAAAGAAGTCCTCAAATTGCTCGGAGTATAGGATGGTTTTGGAAAGTGGCTCATGGCGGACACATTCACGTAGCATTATCCCACAATGTAAAGCCACTTGGGGGGATTCATACCTGGAAGAAAAGTGTACATTTTATTTTTCACATTTTTGCTTTTTTTTGCTCTAGTACCACTTACACACAATAAAACATCCAATATTATGCAAATACTAACCAAATGTTTCCCTCGCTCATGATTGTGACATTGTTGCTTGGCAACCTATAATAATAGCCGAAGTGCGCATATTACTGGCTATACATAGACCCCGCTCTTCCACATGACCTACTCACAGTTGGGGTTTATGTTCGCTCGTTTCCAGCTTGAAATAATAGTAATCCTCTCTATATTTTTTTTTCTAAGAAACTTTCCCAACAGTTTTTTCACTAGCACAAGAAAAAGTAATTTATACATAAGAAAATCTAATAAGATGATCGCTTAAGCTGAGCTACATCTGGGGCCAGATCGCCGACCTCCCAGCCACAATCACTCATTTGTGCGGTCTAATATTATCATGTCATACTTGTTACTGCAGTGCTAGAGAGGTGACAGAATAACAAGCCACTAAACAATGCTATAGGTTGCCCCCCAGTATAGGAGAGAACTGGCCAGCAGACATATATTATGGCTGTAGGGGTCCCTGGCGAGATCCACAATACTGGTCAGGAGAGAACTGGCCAGCAGATATACAGGTCCTTCTCAAAAAATTAGCATATAGTGTTAAATTTCATTATTTACCATAATGTAATGATTACAATTAAACTTTCATATATTATAGATTCATTATCCACCAACTGAAATTTGTCAGGTCTTTTATTGTTTTAATACTGATGATTTTGGCATACAACTCCTGATAACCCAAAAAACCTGTCTCAATAAATTAGCATATCAAGAAAAGGTTCTCTAAACGACCTATTACCCTAATCTTCTGAATCAACTAATTAACTCTAAACACATGCAAAAGATACCTGAGGCTTTTAAAAACTCCCTGCCTGGTTCATTACTCAAAACCCCCATCATGGGTAAGACTAGCGACCTGACAGATGTCAAGAAGGCCATCATTGACACCCTCAAGCAAGAGGGTAAGACCCAGAAAGAAATTTCTCAACAAATAGGCTGTTCCCAGAGTGCTGTATCAAGGCACCTCAATGGTAAGTCTGTTGGAAGGCAAAAATGTGGCAGAAAACGCTGTACAACGAGAAGAGGTGACCGGACCCTGAGGAAGATTGTGGAGAAGGACCGATTCCAGACCTTGGGGAACCTGAGGAAGCAGTGGACTGAGTCTGGTGTGGAAACATCCAGAGCCACCGTGCACAGGCGTGTGCAGGAAATGGGCTACAGGTGCCGCATTTCCCAGGTAAAGCCACTTTTGAACCATAAACAGCGGCAGAAGCGCCTGACCTGGGCTACAGAGAAGCAGCACTGGACTGTTGCTAAGTGGTCCCAAGTACTTTTTTCTGATGAAAGCAAATTTTGCATGTCATTCGGAAATCAAGGTGCCAGAGTCTGGAGGAAGACTGGGGAGAAGGAAATGCCAAAATGCCTGAAGTCCAGTGTCAAGTACCCACAGTCAGTGATGGTGTGGGGTGCCATGTCAGCTGCTGGTGTTGGTCCACTGTGTTTCATCAAGGGCAGGGTCAATGCAGATAGCTATCAGGAGATTTTGGAGCACTTCATGCTTCCATCGGCTGAAATGCTTTATGGAGATGAAGATTTCATTTTTCAGCACGACCTGGCACCTGCTCACAGTGCCAAAACCAATGGTAAATGGTTTACTGACCATGGTATTACTGTACTCAATTGGCCTGCCAACTCTCCTGACCTGAACCCCATAGAGAATCTGTGGGATATTGTGAAGAGAAAGTTGAGAGACGCAAGACCCAACACTCTGGATGAGATTAAGGCCGCTATTGAAGCATCCTGGGCCTCCATAACATCTCAGCAGTGTCACAGGCTGATTGCCTCCATGCCACGCCGCATTGAAGCAGTCATTTCTGCCAAAGGATTCCCGACCAAGTATTGAGTGCATAACTGAACATTATTATTTGATGGTTTTTTTGTTTGGTATTAAAAAACACTTTTATTTGATTGGCCGGGTGAAATATGCTAATTTATTGAGACAGGTTTTTTGGGTTATCAGGAGTTGTATGCCAAAATCATCAGTATTAAAACAATAAAAGACCTGACAAATTTCAGTTGGTGGATAATGAATCTATAATATATGAAAGTTTAATTGTAATCATTACATTATGGTAAATAATGAAATTTAACACTATATGCTAATTTTTTGAGAAGGACCTGTATATTATGGCTGTAGGGGTCCCTGGCCAGATCCACAATATTGGTCAGGAGAGAACTGGCCAGCAGATATACAGGGGTTGGACAAAATAATGGAAACACCTAACGTTTTGCTATCAATCTTCGAACATGTGATAAACATGCAAACCGTGACATATGGTAATATTTTGTAGTTGATTATTTGTGTTATGTGATATGTGTATGTAAATTAACTGTTTGTTTTGCATAATTGTAAGAACATTGATGAGAACCTGATACCAGTGGCAGACCTCTCGGATTTTCAAAAAGGCCAAATTGTTGGTGCTCGTATGGCAGGCGCTAGTGTAACAGAAAGTGCCCGAATGCTTGGCGTGTCAAGAGGTACTGTCTCCAAAGTAATGACTGCGTTTGAAAGAGAAGGAAAAACGTCTGCAGCAAAGCACAGGTCTGACCGAAAGTCAAAGTTGACAGAGAGACCGTCGGACTCTACAGCGAATTGTGAGAGAGGATCGCAAGACCACGGCTCCGAAAATCACTGCTGAGCTCAATGAACACCTACAGAACCCAGTTTCCACAAAAACTGTACGTCGGGAGCTGCACAAATCTGGATTCCACGGAAGAGCTGCAATTAGAAAACCGCTGCTCTCATTGACAAATGTTTCCAAGTGTTTAGAGTGGTGGTGAAACCTCCAGAATTGGTCTCTCCAGCAGTGGAAACGTGATATTCTCAGACGAATCATCGGTTACCCTATTTCTGACCTCCGGCCGAGTGTACGTTTGGAGACAGCCCAAAGAAGCATTCCATCCAGACTGCCTTCTCCCAACCGTAAAACATGGCGAAGGTTCTGTGATGATCTGGGGTGCTATTTTGTGGAGATCCGCCCAGCCAATGATATCCCTTCATGGAAGAATTAACAGCCGAGATTATTTAGGCATTTTGGGCGACCAAGTGCATCCAATGGTTCAAGCACTGTTCCCGGAGGGAAACGCCATCTTTCAGGATGATAATGCACCAATTCATACAGCTAGAATCGTCTGTAAAGAATAAAGAGGAGCCCTTATGGACAATACGGAGCCGGGCTGGATAAAGCATGGAGTAGATGATATTCTTATCTCTAAGTTGTTTCTTGATATCCATAAATCGTGCCCGCTGCTTTTGGAGCTCCATAGAAAAATCTGGAAAAATCGATATGGTAGCATTATTGAATTTAATGAGGCCCTTCTGCAGCGCCAGACGAAGAACGGCATCTCTGTCTCTACAATTAAGGAGACGTGCCAGAAAAGGTCGTGGTGGAGCTCCAGGAGGAAGAGGCCTCGTCGGGACCCTATGGGCCCTCTCCACCGAGAATGTCGAGGAGAATCTGTCTCCTAGTGAAGATTTAAGCCAATCTTCCAGAAATTGCTTGGGCTGCTGACCCTCCGACCGCTCCGGGAGACCTATAATTCGGATATTGTTGCGGCGTAATCTGTTTTCCAAATCATCTGCCTTTTGCTTCCAAGCATTTACGGAGCCTGCAGCTTTTGTCAGTTTAGCCTCCATAGGAGTGATAGTGTCTTCTATATGAGACACCCTCGTTTCAACCTCCGAAATACGCCCTCTCATAGCTTGCATATCATGTCGCAGGCGGCCCACTTCAGTATGCACATCTTCTATTTTCTCCGTAAGAGATGATCTAGTGAGGGAGATAGCCTGCATTAACTGCTCGGATGCCTGTTTAAGAGTCAGTTCATCTTGTTCTCCCTCCTCGTTACTATCAGAGGGATGGCCTTTGCGCTGAGATGGTGCAGGATTATTTCTAAGATTGCGCACATTATCAGGAGGATCATCCTTGGCGTATTTCTTTCGTTTTTCAGCAGCCGCTGCTCCTCTGGAGTGCTGCATGGTGGGCAGACAAAAGGAACTCCGCAAAGCGGTCTCAGAGATAATTATGAGTAAGCTGGACTCCAATTTCAGGTCCCGTATTATTAAGCACAAGACTGTATCTCGATAGACCACTGGACTGGCAATTTAAATGATAAGATTTATAGAAATAACCACTTCAATACACAAGCTGTGCGGTCTCACAGTCACCACAGGGGGAGCAGCAGGAAAGGGGTTAATCCCTTTGATGTTATGGCGTCGGTAAGTAAGGTGTCCACCCGATAGGGGGGCGCAGGACCCAATTTCTCAGGGCACACACCGCACCACCCCTATTTCCTTCAGGTATGCGCTCACCTTCCCAGCGCCGCTGATATAATTAGTAGCGCAACTTCCCTTCCTGTTAGGGTGTGCGCTATGTTAGTGACCGCTGCCCCAGGCACGTACCGCCGTTCACCGCAGTTCTCCCAGCTCCTGTATGCAGGCGCTCCGCAGCTCTCAACAGTGAGGTCCGATCACCGCCGCCTCCAAGAGGAAGGAACCCGGCTCCAGCAGAGAGCAGCACCGCGTCCTGTATTCCCGGGCGTGCGCTTTGAAAATGGCCGCCGCTGCACGTGGAGTCTCCTGATCACTTCGGCTCCCGCAGCTCCTGGCCTCCCGGATCTCCGCAGCAGCCTCCCGGGGGGTCCACAAGGCTCCCAGGTATATTGGGTTCCAGTCCCAGTCGGTACCGCTCGGTCACGCACAGTGTGTATGGCAGGATAGGCTCAGGATATACGGGGCTCTCATGAGATGCGTCCTTCTTCCTCGGCTACATAGCCACGCGCCCCAACTGGAGGGTGTTTTAACTGCAGAATGGGCTAAAATTCCTTTGGAAACAATTCATACCTTGTATGAATCCATACCTCGGAGAATTGAGGCTGCAATCGCCGCAAAAGGTGGACCTACACCATATTAAACTAACTTTTGTTTATGTTTCCATTATTTTGTCCAACCCCTGTATATTATGGCTATAGGGGTCCCTGGCCAGATCCACAATACTGGTCTGGAGAGAACTGGCCAGCAGATATATATTATGGCTGTAGGGGTCCCTGACCAGATCCACAATACTGGTCAGGAGAGAACTGGCCAGCAGACATATATTATGGCTGTAGGGGTCCCTGGCGAGATCCACAATACTGGTCAGGGGAGAACTGGCCAGCAGACATATATTATGGCTGTAGGGGTCCCTGGCGAGATCCACAATACTGGTCTGGAGAGAACTGGCCAGCAGACATATATTATGGCTGTAGGGGTCCCTGGCGAGATCCACAATACTGGTCAGGGGAGAACTGGCCAGCAGACATATATTATGGCTGTAGGGGGCCCTGGCGAGATCCACAATACTGGTCATGTGCTACCCCAAGCCCATTACAGGGAAAATAAAAGGCAATAATTGTGACAAATACTTAAAAGTAGAATATATTCTCTCCGTTACAGATTTCATTTTCAGAAAAGGAAAAAGAAGTGATTTTATGGGCTTAACCGTATGGTATGACCAGTTTTCATTGGAGCACTTGGCGGTAAGACCTCACATACACATGGTCTACCAATAGTCATGGATATCTTAGAAATCCAGGTCTGATAGCAAGACCAGACACACAATGCCATTAGTGACACTCTACAGTACAGCCACAGTGTAAAATACAACTTAAAGCCTCATTCAGACGTCCATGCGTCATGTTCGGAGTATGGACTGCGATGCACAGGATGACTGCGGGTCTCCTGAAGGAAACTTGACAGCCTCATATATGACTACGAGGCTGTTGAGTTCAGGTCGGGAATCTAGAGGCCACACCGTGATCGGTCTGTGATACATGGACGTCTGAATGAGTTTTTAAGAGTAAGACATCGATTTCTGGGGTCGAACCATCTCTGCTCCACAGAATGAAGTGGCTGCAATGGTCGCTGGAGTGCAGTATCCCCGTCACTGTTTACACAAGCACAGCAGCACCCCCTTCCATCATACTAAAGATAGGCCATTAATGTAAAAAGGTGTGAGGACGATAAAATTACACCGATGATGATTCACTGCAAAGTGAGAAGAGGATACCCACTACAAAAGAATAGCAGTTCTCTACTGAGCATGTGCGAACTGTCATGAAAGAAATACAAGATGCATGGTGGCTCAGTGGTTAGCATTGTTACTTTGCAGTGCTGGCGTCCTGGGATTAAATCCCAACAAGGACAACATCTGAAGGAGTTTGTATGTTCTCCCCGTGTTTGCATGAGATTCCTTCGAGTTCTACGGATAGGGAATCTAGATTCTGAGCTCCAATGGGGGACAGTGATGATGTCTGTAAAGCGCTGCAGAGTAGGATAGCGCTATGTAAGTGAGTAAAGATAAATAAATAACATATTATGGGATAAATAAGCATGTTACATGTGGGTGCTCAGGGGGTGATATGGGGACCAGAGAGCACTTTTGTAAATTGATTGCATTTTACAACTTATTTTAGGATTTCTAACCCCTGAGCCATGATTGATAATGTAGGAATAACCCTTTAATCACACTACCACCACCATATTTTACGGTTGTGTAGAGATTAGACTGAAAGAATCCATTATGTCTTTCTGCTGAGACGTCTGGCTTATCAGCAAGAAAGTAGAGCAAAGTTGACATTTCCTTTTATGGACGCATTCCTTTCCTGTATTGTAACCTTTACCTACATACAAGAAGCCGTGCCTTATCTCTTGTATAGACTGTTATTGTAAAAGGATGTGTAATATGAGCGCTTGTACGCATGTCTGTAAATGTATGTTTTTTTTCTATATAAAGGAGGGGTAAAGTCCAGTGAGTCAGAGACGCGCTCCTGGGCTTTCCCTGTATATGATCACACAACCTCTGTGCTGCGTGTCATTACTTGGATTCCTACAGTTAGGAAGCCAGGGACAGATAAGGACTCAACATTTCTCTGGCGCATCGAACAGGGACCTGAGATAAGAGTATTTGCTCGAGATTTACCTGCGGATACGGACAACGGAGATCTGGGATAATGGACGGCAAATGAACTGAAAAACCTGGCCAGGTAAGAGACATTATTAGTTCTCTTTTATCTGCCCTGTATTATCCGAAAGATCTCTATGAGCCGTGTCACGCTGGGTTAGTCTAGTAGTGAGTAGATACCTATAAAACTCGGGTTACCATATTGTATAGACTTATGAGTCCTGTCCCTGGCAGTGTGTGAACAGTGTGAAGGTTGTGGTATGTTGTGAAAGAAGAGCAAAAGTGCGTAGAAAAATAAGCCGAAATAGTTGGGGTATAAGCCTTATACATGGAAGTCAGCCTAACTGGGTCATGTGGTTGCGTTGTTCTTCTCCGCCCATGCTTGACTCTTATTAAGTGCTTAAACCTCCTTCATTTCTGGATAAGGTTTGATAGAATGAGCCCAGGACGCGGAATCATGAGCCTGGGACAAGTATGATATCTGAGACTGAGAGTTTTGTGATCTGTTTGGTGTTGCTGATCCTGTTTGCGTGCATTGTAGGAATCAAGTTTATTCTGCACATTAGAAAGAATGGAGCAGATCAGCCCTTCAATATTTTAGCTCCTTAGGAGAGAAGGCAACGAGACGCCACCAACAGAGGAAGTGGTTGTCCAAACGTCACCTAGGGTAGTCATAGCTAATATTGAAAAGAAAAATGGGAAATAAACAGACAAAAACCGTCTTAGGACAAGTGGAAGCAGCAGATATCATACAGGAAAGATGTGGAAAGATAGTCAGAAGGCAGATTAGGAGGGTAAGAGAAAAATTGGGAATTTCAGAAGCACTTATGTTCAGTACAGAATGGGAAAAACTGAGTAAAGAACGAGGTGGAATTATCAAAGACAATGGGTGGGAAGAAATCATACACTGTATGATAGAGGTCTCAAAAACAGCAAGAGAAGAAAATTGGAGATATGATCCAGACACTTTCAAATGGTCTATAGGAAGGAAAGGATGTATTCCACCTTCTTACCTAGATCCAAAAGCCCAATCATTTGTACCATCTGGAAGAGCAGAAGGAGGAAAACAATTTCCAGCCTTGTATCCCAATCTTGGTGGGGTAGGAGGATGGGAATGTTCACACTGTGGACAACAAAATCCAGATTGGAGAAATGATTGCCTAGCCTGTGGTACACCTAGATATGGCGCTGTACTTGCCCCTGTTAGGGTAGTACCAAGACCTTTTAGAGAAGCTGGTGCTGACGGGGTAATGAACACCAGATATCATCAGACCAGACAATACTTTCCTTGGTCCCCTGCCGAGGGTATGTCCCTCCTACATAATGCACCGGATCCCACTCAATACCCCATAAGGTTTGCACAGTATATACAACAAATCATGCAGACTCATGCTGGGGTCTGGGCGGACGGGGAAGAATTATGTAGAATGAAAATGTCCCCCGGACTTTTTCAGGAATTATTGATACACCTACAGCCCAATAGACCAGTGGCAGAAGGGGGTGCCTTACAGACAGAAGCATCAGGTACCCAGTTCACAGAGGCATTAATAATTTTCATGAGAGGAAAACAGAGGGAAAGGGGGTCTACAGGTGTGATTATGCAGAAATTTGGGCAAAGTATTGAAGAATATAGTCAAGAACTAGAAAATAGCTTTAGGGATGAAGGATTGGATTTGACTGATGCTTCAGTAAGGAGACTTTTTACAAAACAATTAATAGAGGGGCTAGATCCGAAAATCAGAGAAAAATTTAAATCCTCTACTCCAGATTGGAGAACAATTGAACAACCAAATATTGTGAAACAACGATGTTTAGGAATAGCCATGGATATGAGAGAGAATCGTAAGCCTGTTAGAATAGCACAAGCTAATACAGGAGGAAGAGTGAGACACAATTTTCTTTGCCACTACTGTAAAAAGCCAGGTCATTTCCAAAGAGAGTGCAGGAAGAAGTTGGCAGATATAAAGTCAGGCAAATTTGTTCCCAGAAATAACCCTTCCCAAACGGACAACCAGCAGAAATCTACCATCATAGATGGTCCCATACCAGATTCAGATTGACTCGATGTGTTACAAACTTTCCTACCAGCTAGAAGACCTATGATACAGGTGAATGTGGGGGGGAGAGAGATTCCATTTTTGATAGATACAGGTGCAACTTCCTCAATTTTGAATCAAGATTTTCTTCCGAATCCGGAAGATATTTCAGAACAAACAACTTTTGCTGAGGGTTATGATGGGGTAATTCGAACACTGCCATATACTGTGCCCCTAGAGGTCTCATTAGGACCTAAATGTTTTGCATCCAGATTTTTGTATGCCAGAGGTGCCCCAACATGTCTGTTAGGAACTGATGTACTAAAGAAATTAGAAGCTAACATCAAATTTAGGGACGATGGCACAGTTATGCTGACTATCCCTGATGATGCAGAATCATTAGAACAATATGTCAGAATTCAGGCTTTTGAGGATTATACTGAAGAAAAAGAGTACACCACAGATCTAGACCTCTCAATGATCCCAGAAACACTGTGGGCACAGGGTGACACTGATGTGGGATTATTACATATTTCTCCTGTAAAATTATCTGTGCAACCAGGAACTGTTCTCCCACAGCTCAGACAATACCCTGTGAGTGCCCAGCAGGAATTAGCAATTACAAAACAGATAGAGGGATATAGAGAGAAAGGAGTTTTGGTAGAGATACAATCACCTGCTAACACTCCTCTGTATCCAGTCAAGAAGAGAACTCTTGATAAGGGTTCCATGCCCAAATATCGTATGGTACATGATCTAAGAGAAATAAATAAAGTTCTAGATCCAATCACCCCAGTTGTACCCAATCCTCATACGTTACTATCACAGATACCAGCCAGTTCTCAAGTGTTTACTGTAATAGATCTTTCAAATGCATTTTTCTCGGTTCCTTTACACCAAGACAGTTGGCATTTGTTTGCATTTACATTTAAGGGCAAACAGTTGGCGTGGACACGCCTTCCACAGGGAATGATACACTCCCCTACTCTTTATTCAAATGCCCTACAAACAGTCCTTCAGAGGTTTGGACCTGAAACACAGGTAGTAATTTTACAGTATGTGGATGACATACTACTTTGCTGCCCAGATTTAGAAACTGCAGAAAGGTCCACTGTGAGTTTACTATGTTTTCTAGAAAAAGAAGGGTGTAAAGTGAATAGACAAAAGCTACAAGTTTGTCAGATCAAAGTGGTCTTTCTAGGTCATTGCATTTCTCAAGGTAAAAAGCATCTTACACCTCAAAGAACTGAAGCAATAAGACAGATGAATGAGCCTAGAAATCATAAACAGCTACGAGCATTTTTAGGAATAGTGTCTCATTGTAGACAATGGATTATACATGCCAGTCAACTAATGCAACCACTGTATGACTGTGTAAAAAGTGAACCTTATTTGTTGACAAAAGAAGGTCAGATTTCGTTCCAACAATTAAAAGATGCCCTTGTTTCAGCTCCAGCGTTAGGGCTACCAGACTACACCAAACCATTTCAGCTTATGGCTGCAGAAGTTGATTCCCATGCTACAGGAGTTCTTACCCAGAAGCATGCAGGGAAACAAAGACCAATTGCATATCTTTCAGCAAGGTTAGATCCCGTAGCTAGGGCAGCGCCAACCTGTGTACGTGTGGTTGTTGCTGTCTCGCTATTGTTGGACAAAGCATCAGAAATTGTCCTAGAGTATCCACTCACAGTTCAAACTACACATGATGTTTATGGGATATTAAACCAGGTCCAACCAAAACACATTTCCATGGCCAGACATTTGCGGCTACAGTGTTCTTTGCTGCTCCCCTCTACTATCACATTTGCAAGGCTTCAGACTCTTAATTTAGCAACACTGCTACCTCTCGAGTCTGAAGGGGGGAATAAGGACACTGATTCACACGCAAATTTTTTCCCTACAGACACACATGATTGTACAGAGCTCATTTTACAAGAAACAGCAGGCTTACCCAATGTATCCGAAACACCACTTCAAAATCCAGATTTAGAGCTGTTTATAGATGGTAGTAGGTTTGCAGATGACACAGGTAACTTCCATACAGGGTATGCAGTTGTGTCAGAATCTGAAACTCTCAAAGCAGAACCACTTCCACCAAAACAGTCTGCACAAGAAGCAGAACTAACAGCATTGATCGAAGCGCTAAAAATAGCTGAGAATCAGACAGCTAATATATACACTGATTCTAGGTATGCACATGGAATTGTGTTTGACTTTGGAGTAATCTGGAGAGCTAGAGGTTACATGACAGCATCAGGACAACCTGTAAAACATGCTTCTTTGATCAAACAGATCTTAGAGGCTGCACAAGAAACAAAAGAAGTAGCAGTAATTAAGGTAGCTGCACATGTGAGACTCGACACTAGGGAATCTAGGGGAAATGATAGGGCTGACAAAGCAGCCAAAGCAGCGGCAGTCAAACCCTTACGACAGGTTCATACTGTAAACCTCACAGAAAATACTGAAGATAGACTGAGACAAGCACAGGAAGATGCAGGAGAAGAGGAGAGGGACAGGTGGAAAAAGGAAGGGGCAGAAGAACAAGCAGGAATTTGGAAGAAAGATGGACTAATATGTCTACCTAGAGCCTGGTACCCGATTGTAGTTGGTGGACTGCACCACCCTACTCATGTGTCTGCAAATGCAATGACACTACTGGCAAAGCAAGTCTGGTTGGCTCCAGGTTTTGGCAACTACGCAAGAGACTATTGTGCTGCATGCGTTATATGCCTGGCACATAATCCCGGACAGACGACAAAGACCCCTATGAAGCACCACGTCCGACCTCTCTATCCGTTTCAGCGATTACAAATAGACTTTATCCAGCTGCCAAAAAGTAATGGGTATGAGTATGTGTTGGTGTGTGTGGACATGTTCTCAGGGTGGCCAGAGGCCTATCCAGTTCGGAAGGCTTCAGCTAAAAACACTGCTGTAAAGCTAGTTGCCGAACTGATACCCCGTTACGGTCTCCCTGAAGTGATCGAGTCAGATAGGGGTACTCATTTCACTGGAGAAATATTTCAAAATGTACTGAAAATGTTGGGTGTTGAAAGTCAGTTGCACACTCCATACCATCCTCAAAGTTCTGGTAAGGTGGAACGCATGAATGGAACTTTAAAATTAAAAATACAGAAAGCCATGGCTGAAACAGGAAAGCCTTGGACAGAATGCCTTCCACTGGCCCTTTACTCAATACGCAATACCCCAAGGGGTAAGACTAAACTGTCTCCATATGAAATTTTGTTTGGTAGGACTGCCAATTTAGGATGTTATTTTCCACAACAACTTGTGTTAAATATTGAGTCATTGACTTCTTATGTGCAAAATCTTCAGAAACAATTAACTAAGGTGCATGCACAAGTTTTTGCTTCCCTTCCAGATCCTGACAACACTGAAGGAAGTCACAAGTTGGAACCAGGTGATCAAGTCTATGTAAAAAGACACACCAGAAAGGCTCTTGAACCAAGATTTGACGGACCCTTCCAAGTCCTGTTGACAACACCTACATCAGTCAAGCTTGAAGGAAAGGCATCATGGATACATGCAAGCCACTGCAAAAAAGCAGTACAAAACTCATGATATTGATGTTAATAATGTTAACACAGATGTGGGATAAATTAGTTAGAGCCACGGATTATCTAGATGATCAGATTTGGGATATATTGGATATACTAAACACTAGTATAGCAGTACAGAATCAGCTTATAATAGTCATCAACCAACATACTCTGGTATTGGATTACCTAACTGCCTCACAAGGGGGTATGTGTCAAATCATTGGACCCACCTGCTGTCATTATATAGACCCGAATAGTACTATGAGTATGACATTTAAATTAAAGGACGTACAACGACTCAGAGATCAGTATGACAAAGATAATGACCAGAATAAGGATAACTGGTGGTCAGATACCTTTTCTTTTCTTAACCCAGCCAACTGGTTCAGAGGGATTGGTGGGTGGGTTGCTGGGATCATGCAGAGCATAATACATATAGTTATAATTATTGTAGTCATATACGTACTATTCCAGATTGTGCTCAAGGGTATCTCAGTATGCACAGATAAACTTTGTGTAATAGATGCAAGAGTATAAAGTTTTTTTGTTTTTTTTTTTGTTTTTTTTCTTCTTCCTTCTTATGTTATCCTCTAGTGATTCTAATTAATATTACTGTACTAATTTTTGTTTTTATATTTTAGTATACTGCTAAAGAAGAAAATAATTTGCAATAGAAGAATTAATACTAGATTTGATTCTCTTATTAATAATATAAGTGTGTGTATGTGTAATACCAAAAATAAAGGCTTTGTCTTTGGCCCTATGGTAATAAATAAAAGGAATATGTCAAAGGGGGGAATTGTAGAGATTAGACTGAAAGAATCCATTATGTCTTTCTGCTGAGACGTCTGGCTTATCAGCAAGAAAGTAGAGCAAAGTTGACATTTCCTTTTATGGACGCATTCCTTTCCTGTATTGTAACCTTTACCTACATACAAGAAGCCGTGCCTTATCTCTTGTATAGACTGTTATTGTAAAAGGATGTGTAATATGAGCGCTTGTACGCATGTCTGTAAATGTATGTTTTTTTTCTATATAAAGGAGGGGTAAAGTCCAGTGAGTCAGAGACGCGCTCCTGGGCTTTCCCTGTATATGATCACACAACCTCTGTGCTGCGTGTCATTACTTGGATTCCTACAGTTAGGAAGCCAGGGACAGATAAGGACTCAACAGTTGGTATGATGTTCCTTTTCTGAAATGCTGTGTTACTTCTACGTCAGATGTAATGGGACACATATCTTCCAAAAAGTTCAGCTTTTGTCTCGTCAGTCCACAGAGTATTCTCCCAAAAGTCTTGAGAATCATCAAGATGTTTTCTGGCAAAACCGAGACGAGCCTTTATGTTCTTATTGCTCAGCAGTGATTTTCGTACTGCAGAGCACAGGCGCTGGGCCTCTCTGACCTTTCTCGGCGCCTGCAGTACTTTGCTCTGCCCTCAACAGGGCAGATCAGTACGCTTGCGCAGGAGCGCAGCACGAAGCAAGCAGGATGACGACATTGCATGAAGATGGGAGGCGCCGGACCCGAGACCTGCGACACCCATCGGACTGGACCACCCCCGAGTGAGTATAATAAAACTTGTTTTTCTTCTCTTTCAGGTCGGACCGGGGGCTTATCTACAGCATTACAGAATGCTCTAGATAAGCCCCGAAAGGCAGTAGCCGCATCTTATAGTGGCAAAATGACAGCTTCCCTTTAAGGTAATTTTGATCGGCTATCCACTCCTGGGAAGGTTCACCACTATTCCATGTTTTCGCCATTTGTGGATAATGGCTTTCACTATGGTTCTCTGGAGATTCAAAGCATTAGAAATGGCTTTATTACTTTTTTCCTGACTGATAGATTTCAGTGACTTTGTTTTTCATTTGCTCCAGAATTTCTTTGGATCGCGGCATGATGTCTAGCTTTTGAAGATCTTTTGGTCTACATCACTTTGTCAGGCAGGTCCTATTTAAGTGATTTCTTGATTGAGAACAGGTGTGACAGTAATCAGGCCTGGGTGTGGCTAGAGAATTTGAACTCAGCTTCCCAAAGATGTGATACAACACAGTTAATTTATGATAATGGGGAGTGGGGCAATCACTTTTTAACACAGGGTAGGACTGTAATAATAATAATAATAATAATAATAATTTTATTTATATAGCGCCAACATATTCCGCAGCGCTTTACAACTTATAGAGGGGACTTATACAGACAATAGACATTACAGCATAACAGAAATCACAGTTCAAAACAGATACCAGTAGGAATGAGGGCCCTGCTCGCAAGCTTACAATCTATGAGGAAAAGGGGAGACACGAGAGGTGGATGGTAATAATTGCTTTAGTTATTTGGACCAGCCATAGTGTAAGGCTCGGGTGTTCATGTAAAGCTGCATGAACCAGTTAACTGCCTAAGTATGTAACAGTACAGACACAGAGGCTATTAACTGCATAAAGTGTATGAGAACATGATGGAGGAACGTGATTATGTTGTTGTTTTTTTATTAATAGGCCACACAGGGATAATTAGGTTAATGCGTTGAGGCGGTAGGCCAATCTGAACAAATGAGTTTTTAGGGCACGCTTAAAACTGTGGGGATTGGGGATTAATTGTATTAACCTAGGTAGTGCATTCCAAAGAATCGGCGCCGCACGTGTAAAGTCTTGGAGACGGGAGTGGGAGGTTCTGATTATTGAGGATGCTAACCTGAGGTCATTGTATTACTAAATTATAAATAACATTTAAGAATAATCCTTAATAAAGACCTTAATTTAAAAACTGCATTTTGTGTTTACTTGTGTTATATTTGTGTAATATTTATATTTGATTGGTGATCTGAAACATTTAATTGTGACAAACATGCAAAAGAATAGGAATTCAGGAAGAGGCAAACACGTTTTCACACAACTGGTATCTATTGTGTATAGCCTGCTCTAGTCATGCAACCTCTTTAAATAATCCGCTACTGAATCTGCCTAGTCCTAAGTAAAATGAGTCCAGAACATTGAGTTTATGCAAAACTTTTTTCAATATTCTTCTTCTGAAAAGTGTTTTCCGGGAATATAAATACTGATGACCTATTTGCAGGATTGATAATCGATATCAAACAGTGGGAGTCCGATACCACTATCGATCAGCCGTTATGAGCTCTGACTGGGTGTAAACCTTGAGCAGAGCTGAACAGCACAGATCTGCTCCATTTAATGCCATGAACCGCATCATCAGCAACACAAAAGGTTATGCAAATGATAAAACAGTTAAGCTGCTTCTCACTTGCAACATGCCCAGTTCTGGGTTCTGTGCCTGTAACCTGACTATACAGCACCTGGGAACAAAGAGAATTCAAAGGGGAGGCAGTGTTACTCAGAGGTGAGTGAGAACTGGTGCAAAAAATAACAGAAATCATTGTAAAAGCAGGGAACGTCAGTAATACAGTAAGTCTCTGTACGAGATACCCATACAACATACTTCAAGTGTAAGGCTGGTTTCACACTTGCGTTTTGATCTGCAGCGTTTTAGCGCTAAAAAACGCATGCGTTTTTTCTATACTTAACATTAAAAAACGCATGCGTTTTTAGCGTGCGTTTTGACGTGTTTTCGGCAACGCATGCGTTTTTTGACGCGTGCGTTCATTTGCAGAAATGCAACATGTAGTAATTTCTAGCGGCTTTTTTTGCCGCAAAAAACCGCATGCGTTTATTTGCGGCAAAAAAATGCATTGCTGTCTATGTAAACGCATGCGTTTTTAAGCACATGTGTTTGTTTGCGTTAAA
Organism: Ranitomeya variabilis; assembly: GCF_051348905.1. Lineage (NCBI taxonomy): Eukaryota > Metazoa > Chordata > Amphibia > Anura > Dendrobatidae > Ranitomeya > Ranitomeya variabilis. Next base: position 687,559,514 of record NC_135234.1, read on the forward strand.
AACGCATGCGTTTTTTTTAGAAAAACACAAGAAAAAACAAGAAAACCCTAACCCTAAACACAAGAAAAAACAAGAAAACCCTAACCCTAGGGTTACTAGGGATCCTAACCCTAAGGTTAGGATCCCTAGTAACCCTAGGGATCCTAACCCTAACCCTAGGGATCCTAACCCCAAACCTTAGGGTTAGGGTTACGATCCTAACCCCAAACCTTAGGGTTACGATCCTAACCCTTAGGGTTAGGGTTAGGATCCCTAGGGTTAGGGTTAGGGTCCCTAGGGTTAGGATCCCTAGGGTTAGGGTTAGGATCCCTAGGGTTACTAGGGATCCTAACCCTAACCCTAGCTATTTCTGTTTTTAGTGGGTTTTCTAGTTGATTTTGATGATTGGCAGCTGTCACACACTTCTCAGCATGCGTTTAAAAAACGCAAACGCTGGAAAAAACGCATGTAAACGCCGCGTTTTTTTTCCTGCATGCAAAAACGCATGCGTCTAAAAAACGCGGTGTTTTGCCGCGTTTACATGCGTTTTTTCACCACATGCGTTGTTTTAAAAAACGCTGCAGATCAAAACGCAAGTGTGAAACCAGCCTAAGAGAAACTGCGCTCTCACTAAATGTTTGACACATCATAGAGACTCGTCAGAAGTCCTGATCTTTTGAAGTCCGAAAACGGAGATCCCCACAGATTGTTAAAAGGGAAAAGCAGACGAGCTGAGCCGACTACTGCTCTATTTGGAGACGTTTAAGATTTAAGGAGAAAGTCAATGGCCCGGATTCATCAAAATTTGTGTTTTGCACGCCATAATTGATTATGTGTACAGTAAGGTATGCCAAAATCCCAAAAGGGCATGCTCCTCTTAATGAATTTGGCACATCTTTCAGCTATGGGACGGAAAAATAATCCAGCTTAGTTGTTAAAAATTGAAAAACCTTTATTCCAATTTTTTTTTTTTTTTTAAACAAAGGATAGTGTAGAATACAAAAATCAATTGTAAATTGCAAATGGATTAGAGGATGCAGAAAGAACTATGAACAAACAGGAAGTGTTTCGAACACTGTGAAGTGTTCTTAAACTCAGTATACTTCACAATGTCTGAAACGTGCTCAGTTCCGGTGCCAGCAGCTCCTGCGGCCGGGCGATCACGTGTCCCCACTCATTAAGGTAATGAATATTCACCTCTCTCCATGCCCATGGGAGCGGAGAGAAGTGAATATTCATTACCTTACTGAGCGAGCATACGTGAGAGCCCGACAGCTGCTGGAAGCCAGCTGTCACGGTACCCGGGTATAACTGCTGCTGGGGAAACTGCTTCCAGCAGAAACAGAGCTGGACCAGAAAACCGGGAAACTAACATGAACACCAACAGGACCTTTCACATGAGACAGAATGACTAAGTAGAGCAAAAGGACCTACGATCATGTGACAGAGTGGGAGGCGGCCAGGGGGCGGAGCCAAACGCTGGGGAAACAGGGAAGGGATAAGCATAAAAGAATAGTGAAACAAGCCGAAGTCGTACCAGGAGATTACAAGATACCAACAGGGAGAATCAGAGAATAGTCAGAAGCCAGGCCAGGGGTCAGTAATCCAGGAAAGCGAATAAAGAAGGTAACAGTAAGACACGAAGCAAGCCAGCACACACTACAAAGGTCAAGCATACAGACTGCAGAAAACCTATAGCTGACAGGGACACCACGTTAGGAGCGAGTATAAATAGCCCTCCCATGCTGAAAGAGAGGCTGAGAACATTTAACCCTGAGAGTACAAGACATAATCTTGTCCTAACCATGACAGTACCCCCCCTTTAATGGGAGGCCACTGGACTCCCAGGCTTCTCAGGGTACCTGGCATGAAAAGCCCGCACCAGTCGATCAGCATGCACAGAACTGGCCGGAACCCATGACCGATCCTCAATAGAATAACCCTTCCAATGAATTAAGTACTGAAGCCTTCGACGCATCCACCGTGAATCAATGATGCGCCCTACCTCATACTCTGGCTGACCCTCTACCAACACAGGCAGAACATTATGTGAGGAATCTTCTCTAACCGTCCCCACAGGTTTTAATAGGGACCTGTGAAAGACATTAGATATTTTGAAGGAGGCGGGCAACTGTAATCTATAGGCCACCGGGTTGATCACCTCTAATACCTTGTATGGACCTATAAATCTGGGGCCCAACTTCATGGAAGGTACTTTAAGTTTGATGTTACGGGTAGACAACCATACCTTCTCCCCCACTGTCAGTGTAGGAGCTGACCCCCTCCTGTCTGCAAAATGTTTGTACCTCCTTTGAGCTTTGGAGATATTACCCTGAACCTCCCTCCAAAGGGTTCTTAACTGTTGCACCAGACCCTCAGCACCAGGGCAACCAGAATCCATGCGGGAAAATTCTCCAAATTGCGGAACAAATCCATAGTTAACCTGAAAAGGAGATTTGCCAGTAGACTGATTAATACGACAGTTGAATGCAAATTCTGCCATGGGTAATACCTCACACCAGTCCTCCTGTCTGGAAGAGGCAAGACATCTTAAAATCTGCTCCAACGACTGGTTGGTGCGTTCAGTCTGACCATTAGATTCCGGGTGATAAGCAGAGGAGAAAGACAACGTAACCCCCAACTTTTTACAAAAAGCCCTCCAAAATCTAGCAACAAATTGCACACCCCTGTCAGACACCATATTCACAGGGACTCCATGCAACCGAACTATATGCTGAATGAACAAACGAGCTAAGGTTTCAGCAGAAGGCAATGTAGATAATGGCACAAAGTGGGCTTGTTTAGAAAATCTATCAACTACTACCCAGACTACAGAGTTGCCCTTTGAAGGAGGAAGATTAGTGATAAAATCCATGGACAGGTGTGTCCAAGGTTTATCAGGAATTGGCAAAGGTACCAATTCCCCGGCCGGCCGGACCAGAGAGCTCTTAGAGCGAGCACACACCCCACAAGAATTCACAAACTTTTTAATATCAGTACCCATAGAAGGCCACCAAAAATTCCTAGCTACTGCCCCCCGGGTAGCTGCAATCCCAGGATGTGCACTCAACACAGAGTCATGAAATTCTTGCAGAAGTGTGAGACGGAAAAGATCAGGTACAAACAATTTACCTTGGGGTTTATTCCTGGGAGCTTGTGACTGTGCTTCCAAAATCTCTCTCTGTAACTCAGATGAGACTTCAGCCACAACCACTCCAGGTTGAAGAATGGAGGAAGGAGGTTCTGGAGGGGACACACTATCAAAACTCCGGGACAAGGCATCCGCCTTTACATTTTTAGACCCTGGTCGGAACGTAATGGTAAAATGAAACCGAGAAAAAAAAAAAGTGCCCACCGAGCCTGTCTGGGGGTCAATCTCTTAGCAGACTCGATATAGGCCAAATTTTTGTGATCCGTGATGACTGTAACGGGATGTACAGCCCCCTCCAAAAAATGCCTCCATTCTTCAAAGGCCAATTTAATTGCCAACAATTCCCTGTTGCCGACATCATAATTTCTCTCAGCTGAAGAGAATTTTTTAGAGAAAAAGGCACAGGGTTTAAGGTTAGTGAGGGTAGACGGGCCCTGAGACAACACTGCCCCCACCCCTACCTCCGATGCGTCAACCTCCACGATAAAAGGTCTCGACGGATCGGGTTGTATCAACACAGGGGCTGAAATAAAACATTTCTTCAGGGTCTGGAAGGAATTTTTTGCGGCCTCGGACCAATTTTTTACCTCCGCCCCTTTGAGTGTGAGGTCCGTTAAGGGTTTTACCACCTGCGAAAACCCTTTAATGAACTTCCTATAATAGTTAGCGAAGCCCAGAAATCGCTGCAACCCCTTCAGATCATGAGGCTGCACCCAATCTGAAATGGCCTGAACCTTCCCCGGATCCATGCGGAACCCATCCCCAGATACAATTAATCCCAGAAAAGACAGTTCTTGCATAAAGAATGAGCACTTCTCCAATTTAGCGTATAAATGATTCTCCCTGAGTCTCACAAGAACTGTCTGAAGATGGTGTAAGTGAGACTGACTGTCCTCAGAGTATATCAAGATGTCATCCAGGTAAATGACAACATAGCGCCCAATCAGGTCAGAAAAAACAACATTAATGAAATTCTGGAACACCGCAGGGGCGTTAGTGAGACCGAAGGGCATAACCAAATTTTCAAATAAGCCCTCGGTAGTCAGAAACGCTGTTTTCCATTCATCTCCCTCTCGAATCCTTATCAGGTTATAAGCCCCTCGTAAGTCAAGCTTAGAAAACCATTTGGCCCCAGTAAGTTGATTACATAAATCAGGAATCAGAGGAAGAGGATACGTGTTTTTCACAGTAATCTTATTAAGTTCCCGAAAGTCGAGGCATGGTCGCAAACCACCATCTTTTTTCTTCACAAAGAAAAACCCCGCAGCGACGGGTGAAACAGAAGGCCGAATATGCCCCTTGCGGAGACTCTCAGTGATGTACTCTTTCATGGCTTGGCGCTCAGGCCCAGACAAATTGTACAGACGAGCCTTGGGCAATTTGGCTCCTGGGATTAAATTAATAGCACAATCACCAGGTCGATGTGGTGGAAGCGCCTCGGCCTCACTTTCGGAAAACACGTCTTCGAAGTCTTTCAGGTACTCCGGAATACCCTCCAGACCGACAGACGACACAGATACAGACTTTATCGGGTTAACAAAAGGTCCCGGGTTACAACACGGACCATTACTTTTACATCTCCATTGAGTAATCTCCCCCGCCCCCCAATCAATGGCAGGATTGTGGCGTTGCAGCCAGGGCATTCCCAGGACCAGTCCTGCAGGCAGATTATTCAATACAAAACAACTTAATTGCTCCACGTGAGTGGAACCCACTTTCAGAGAAAAAACATCAGTCCTGAAACAAATTCCATCCCGGGTAAGAGGAGATGAATCAACAGCCACAATTTTAACAGGGTTTCTTAACCTAACTGTCCCTATCTTATTACGAGTCACAACTTGGGCATCAATCAAATTAACGGAAGAACCGCAGTCAACAAAAGCCGTTGTCACCACAGGACCACCAGCAAGTTCCAATTTCACTTGGAGCACAAGTTTTGTATGTGAGAAAAAATGTACCTGGGAGTCTGGACAACCTCCTCGATTGTTGCCCAGACTCAGTCGTTTCTCAGATGGTTTCACAGAAGGGCAGGATGGACAATTCCTTTTCCAATGACCAGAGGCTCCACAGTAAAAACACAGTTGATTGTCCCAGCGGTGTCTTCTCTCTCTCTCAGAGACCGAGACTGACCCAATCTCCATGGGCTCAGATACAGGTGCAGCGTCACATAATTTAGAGAACAATGAAGTCTCCTGTTGCATCATTCCTCTAGCACGGAGTCTCCGATCCATACGAACTGCCTGTGTCATGGCGTCCTCCAGGGTATCAGGAGGAGGATGAAGTGCCAAAGCATCCTTCAGACGGTCAGACAGACCCATGCGGAATAACCCCCTCAGGGCTGCATCGTTCCAAGAAACTTCAGCTGCCCAGCGCCTAAACTCTGAGCAGAACCATTCAGCGGAGTGCTTCCCCTGTGTCACACTCATCACCATATCTTCTGCAAGACGCACTCTATCAGGCTCATCATAAATGAGCCCCAGGGACTCAAAAAACAGATTCACAGACATACGCTCAGGAGCAGAGGGAGAGAGAGAGAAAGCCCATGCCTGCGGGGAACCCCTTAATAAAGACATAACTACCCCCACCCTCTGCCTTTCATTTCCAGAGGCCCGGGGACGTAACTCAAAAAACAACTTACATCCCTCCTTAAAGACCCTGAACAATTGTTTATCTCCAGAAAAAGTGTCGGGTAATTTTACCGGCGGTTCAGGGTCTGCTAAGGATACATCAAAGGGACCCCCCTCCCAGGACCGAAATGGAGCAGACACCTGTAAAGCACCTGCCACATCTCTCTGCACCTGTTGGTGCGAGTGGACCAGGGCTTGCTGTTCCACAGACAGCTTCTGCAAAAGCTGAGAAAGCTCATTAACCTGTGCCGTGAGATCCTGTACCGGGTCCATGGTATACAAACACCACCCCCCACACCAGGGAGAAATCTATCAGGTCAGCTATAATGTCACGGTACCCGGGTATAACTGCTGCTGGGGAAACTGCTTCCAGCAGAAACAGAGCTGGACCAGAAAACCGGGAAACTAACATGAACACCAACAGGACCTTTCACATGAGACAGAATGACTAAGTAGAGCAAAAGGACCTACGATCATGTGACAGAGTGGGAGGCGGCCAGGGGGCGGAGCCAAACGCTGGGGAAACAGGGAAGGGATAAGCATAAAAGAATAGTGAAACAAGCCGAAGTCATACCAGGAGATTACAAGATACCAACAGGGAGAATCAGAGAATAGTCAGAAGCCAGGCCAGGGGTCAGTAATCCAGGAAAGCGAATAAAGCAGGTAACAGTAAGACACGAAGCAAGCCAGCACACACTACAAAGGTCAAGCATACAGACTGCAGAAAACCTATAGCTGACAGGGACACCACGTTAGGAGCGAGTATAAATAGCCCTCCCATGCTGAAAGAGAGGCTGAGAACATTTAACCCTGAGAGTACAAGACATAATCTTGTCCTAACCATGACACCAGCGGCTGTAACTGTGTGAGCGCTAGAAGAGAAATTAATATTCTTTGCCAGAACAGTGAATATTAATTTCTCTTTAGCAGCGGGCACAGGCTTTAGCCGCAGCCACCGGCTCCTGCCTGTCACCCACTGCTCCGCCGCCGTAAACTGGGACAATGACTCGTATATAAGCCGAGGGGGGCATTTTCAGCACAAAAAAAAGTATTGAAAAACTTGGCTTATACAGGACTATATACGGTAGGTAGCGATATGGAAAATAACGTGCTGACAAGGATCACGTGTTAGGAGCACCATTAGTGTATGGTATCACACACAGGACAACCACTGACACGTGACCTAAGTTTGAATTGCTGCTGTTGGAGTGCATACAATGACCCGGTCTGACTTTTAATTGGAAAGAACACAGAAGTTGTGCAGGTCACTTGTTAATCCATTGATATGTATATTATTATTATAATTATAGCGCCATTTATTCCATGGCGCTTTACATGTGAGGAGGGGTATACATAGTAAAAACAAGTGAATAATCTTAACCAATACAAGTCACGACTGGTACAGGAGGAGAGAGGACCCTGCCCGCGAGGGATCACAATCTATAAGGGATGGGTGAGGATACAATAGGTGAGGGCAGAGCTGGTCGTGCAGCGGTTTGGTATATATGACCATATGGGAAATCACCTAAACTCTGGAATTCCGACACAAGCAGAGTGGAAACTGGGATAATGAATGATTAACAAGCCAATAAAATATTAACAAAGTTAATTCTATCAAGTAAGTGACACAGAGAACGGGGTTCAGTGTTCTGCACCACTCTGACTTCCTCCAGCGGAGATGTGACAGCTCAGCTATTTCAGGAAGCCGTCCAGAGCAGTATCCCTGATATGCTATTACTTGATTAAATTACTGGATACATTTGACTTACTTTAGCAATTACATAGCCCTGGCTCGCAAGAGCACTGAAACATATACCCGATTACAATTCCCTTTCGATGGCTGTTATATGTAAACTAGCAATATACCTAGATTTCAAGACACTTTGACTAGAGCCCTAACCTACTCTGTTGGTTATATATGGAGATGGCACCTGTTCACACCTGTTTTCTATTTGAAAGGGATGGTCAGTCTTTGTTAATTATATATATGCTCTGACCGAGCACTCCACCCATCAGCCTCTGGCACAAAGCAAAGATTTCTACATTCCCATATAATCGCGGGCTATCAGCCCAGGAGAGGTATCACATTAGGTTAGGTCTCAGCAGAGAGAATCGCCTTATCGCGGCTGCTGGGCATACATTAATTGGCCAATTTATGCGCTGAGTATTATTAATTTTTCCTATTTTCAAGAACAGTAATGCAATTCATATTTCATGTTCGCATGCTATAGTGCTACACAGTGCAACTTTATTTGTTGGTTATATGTGGAGATTGCTACTCTAGGTAAGCACCTGTACAGTCATGTTTTCTATTTGTAAGTGATGGTCAGTCTTTTGCTATTAGAGCCAAACCTTTTCTGAAATTAAAAAAAAAATAAAAAATCAGAAGTAGAAAAAAAAAACCATTTACTAGAATTGATGTTTTCTTTCAATATGTTTAGACTTCTATTCAGCTGCTAATATTTGTAGGAAAACTATACAGAAAAATATGGTCACCAGTGCAGATTGGTTGTTGGGATCACCCAGCTTTCAAAGAAAAAAGGATTTTGTCTTTTGATGATAATTGGTTAAAATTACAATCTGGTTTTAAAAACAAACAACTTTGCAATTTAAATTATTCTCAAAATTGTAATGATTTTTACATTTTATTGTCCACTGCTAGTTGCCTAGGTTAACAGTCACCACTGATATTATCAGAAGTGGCCGGTTCCCTAGGCAAGGAGCGCAATGTGGACAAACTATTTCCAATAGAGATTGTAAGCGCTACCCTGAAGCAGGCTGGAATGCTGGATCTGGCCACCTTCAGTACCTCTGTGCTCCTTCGATGCTTCAGAGACATTTGTGAGTGCAGCACATCCGTGGCATTGGTCTGAACCATCTGTCGATTAGGAGCACATTGCCCTCAGGCAAGTAGGACAACAAGGGGCTGGGGAGCGCTATGCTCCTGATTGAGAACTTGGCACACCCCTTTTTTCAGCATATTTAAAAAAAATAAAAATAAAAAAACAAGATATTTGCAAACATTGAATACATGAAATGTAAACTGTGTTTCTGCCACATAGAATATATTCAGAAAATTGAGATACTTAGAGCACAACTTGGCCAATTCGTGCCGGTTATGATCCATCAAAAAAAGCAGGTCTTGTTGCAACAATCTTACAAATGTATTGTATACAGGAATAATGCAGCCTATCAATGCTGGCACTTTTGTATCTTTTGAGATATAGATATATATTAGAATATATATTTGATACACATACACACGGCAACTTGCTCCTGTTCACATTTGCTTCATTCTGTTAGGTCATGCAGGACAGATTTGGGTTTTCTTTGTAGCAACCCCTTTAAGCAGTGACAAATTGATTGCTCATATATTGCTGTATTATTACAGTGGATGTTGCTATGGTATGGCTTTGTGATTTATAACTCACCCTTTGAGTAGCATAAAGAGGATATGTTGATGGGAGCTAATATATTCCACTGTGGGCGAGCGTGTGCCAATCTGTCTTCTCAAAATATTGTTGAATATCTGGGAGACATCCTTCTTGCCCTGCAATGTGTATGATTCGTTATTAGATATCACTGACAGGAGAAGGGAAGCAAAATGCAACAGGAAAGTTTACATTGAAAAAGAGACCATAGCAAAAGCACAAACATCAATGGGGTTTGTTTCGTTATTCTGTAGGCTGGGGCTAAATAGTACTCTGCCCAATGTGAGATGATAAGGCTCACTGTAACCTTCGCACCCCGCAGTCACAACAGACCAACTACTCAAGAGTAATACCAGAGGGATGATGCAAAGCAGGTTGAAATGAGATGCTTTTGTGCTGTCATTTTATGGAAAACTAAAGTGAAACCTCCACCATTCAAAATTGGGGTGACAAATGGTCTTCAAAAGGATCCTCTCAAAGGAAAGGTAAAATTGACAAAGATAAATCAGTTCTTCTCAAAGTGAGGGGGATCAATGAGTGGAACAGGCTGCCACGAGAGGTGGCGAGTTCTCCTGCAATGGAAGACTCCAAACAGAGGCTGGACACACACCTGTCTGACAGTTTATCTCAGGGGGTTGGACACGATGACCCTGGAGGTCCTTTCCAAATCTAACATTCTATGATTCTATGAAAGATGTGGTCTTTTCGAAAGCTTTCGCTGAATTAAAACTGAGAAATCCTATGTAAATGATCAATAAAGCAAGGATGTTGGCATTTTTGCTGCCTTGCTAAAACGGACATACGGTACTGGAGGCTCTTCATAGCCCCGTAAACTAGAATCTCTAATTCATATTATGCCCCTTATTGACATTTTCTGGCATAACATTTAACACTAGCTGAATTTGCACAAAAGTTCAGAAACTTTTGTGGACTTTGTGCCAAATTGGTCAAAATAATAAACAATATTTGAGGAATTCGGCACATATTAACAGTTGCCATTTTTTTATTCCTTTATGTTCTATGTTCACACAGTTTTTAAAAGGAGTTAAAAAATTAGGAGACTTTCAAACAGAAACCATAGGGAAATGCCCCTTTTTTGAGGGAGTGTTTTTTTTCCTAAAGTGGTCTTGAAGTGTTTTTTTGCAGCCTTTTGAATGGATAGTGACTAATTTGGACTGGATTCCACCAAGATCCACTTCAAGGAATTGTACTTTCCCCCCCCCCCCCCACCAGGCATTTTTAAAACCCGCTTGAGAAAAAAACAATAACATAAAGGAAAACAAAAACCTGTGGATTTCCCAAAGGAATCAATAGGAAGAGTTTGTCAAGTGCTTTTGAAGAAAGTTTTTGAGGAGGATTCAGGAGGGGAGCTGCCAAACCAAAATCCTCAAAACCTGTGTTCATATAGCTGTAAAGTAAAAAGTCTTTCAATAAGAGTATGAAGTGATAACTAATTCTGTAAATGATGCCTACCTCGAAGTCTATGAGGTGCAGATCAGCTATCAATGTCACTAATAGGCCACTGTTGTACAGTTCTTGTGCTAGCTGAGCCACGGTCTCGGTCTGGGGCTCTTTGTCTCCTGTACCACACAAAATTTCTTTTGTAGCTTGAAGAGACTTGGAAACTTCTTCAGAAGCCTGTTAGAAACAAAAAAACAACAATCTAGTAAAAAGATTCTCAATATGATATTTTATGGCAAACACTAAATAAAGTTTAAAGCAAATGGAAAACCACTGGACAGCTGCTAAGGCCTCATTCAGACATCCCGGATTTCCGTGACATAAATATATATGCTGGAGCAAACTTCCAGGTTCACATCACTGAAGATAATAACCTCAGTGAAACATATCTCCCCTGCCGAACATTACCAGTGACCCTCTACAATATATAAATAAAAGTAAACTACAAAGTTTCTCCTATACATTACGAAGTTACTCATGAACAGCACACAGGCTCAACACTGATCCCATCCATGTGCTGTCTGTAATTTTCACAGACCCGTAAACTTGTATTGGTAATTTTAATCCATGTCTCCATGATTTTTTTGCAGACCACACAGACATGTAAACAGCCTGATACACTATACCATTTATTGGTAACATCTGATCCCTATATAAGCAGGAAAAAGACTGTATTCAATTATAGCGCTGAGACCTACAGATTTAATTTAGTGCGTTGTATTGACCCTTTTTTATCACTAATGGAACACCCCATGTTGTCTTATGAGACATAGGAATGGAAACCCATTTAAAGAGAATCTGTCACCAAGTTTGTGCTATGTAATCTAAGAGCAGCATGATGTAGGGGCAGAAACCCCAATTCCAGCGATGTGTCACTTGCTGGTGTACCTGGTATAGTTTTCATACAATCACAGTTTTCCCTGCTGTTGATCGAGCAGTGCTCAGAATGCGGAGCCCTGTGTAACCCCGCCCTCACCACTTATTAGCAGCTATGTGTACACTGTATATTGACAGAAAGCTGCTGATCAGTGGAAGGGGCGGGGGTTATACAGGGTAAATGCCACCTAGTCCTGTAGTGATGATCTCTTACTAATAAAACACGGATTTTATTGAAACGTCAACCTCACACATCACTGGAATCAAGGTCTCAGCCCCTACACCATGCTGCTCTTCGATTACATAGAAAAAACTGCTGATGGATTCCCTTCACGCAGGTATGTTGCATGCTTTAGGGAACCTATACCTAAATAAAGCATTAATAAGCACAATATAAACCTTACCTTTTTTTAGTAATAAAAAAAAATATTTCAATGTTTGCAACCAATGTGCCAATGTGACATTATTCCCCACCAAACCTCCACCCAAAAGAAAAAGTTATTCACTATTCCCAGAATTGGGGACGTGATAACTTGGTGTCTAACCGATGGGACCTTCAGCGACCCTGAATGGAGCAGACCTGCGCATGTTCAGCTTCAGCTCCACGGACAATGGGACTGCAGGAAATAACAGAGTAATGTACTAGGCTTTTGTCATAAGTAATGAATGGAGCAGATGCTGAGCATGCACACCTCCGCTCTGATCAGAAGGGGCGGCAGAACACTGTCCTCCAAGATCAAAGGACCCCCATGATCTCAGGATCGTAAATGTCCCAGTGGTCGGAGGAGCCCCAGTGACCAACAAGTAATGCCTTATACCATGGGCCCATGTCTATGGATAGGGAGGAACTTCAAATACAAGAGTTACGGTACTTTGTCTTACTTTTTCTGTCTTCTTGTCCTGCTTCTCTAATAAGGCCATATTTTCCTTCAGAGTTTTCACTATTTCTGCAGGATTCTTGTGTGATTTGCTGAACAATGGCATTTTCTTCATTTTTCGTGCTTTGTATCAATGGAATAGTATCCTTAAAAGGAAGACAGAACATATTATTGAGCCACACTGCAATATAATTGCTCGCTTTACAATCACTAAGATATATGCCATATCTGTGTCTAGCAATAAATATACACCACTATAGAGGTGTCAAAAAAGGATTTATAAAATGTAAAGCTATTACAGCAGAATAAGTGCATCTTTATATCTGCACCACAAGATGCAGCCAGCCAAGAATAGACACTGACACACATAATATTTGCAATATTTCTCTATTATTTCAAACTATTACGTGAAATAACTGAGTTTTGCGGCACCCTGGACTGATAACATACAACATTTTGATGATATGTAAATGGTAAAAAAACTGCAGCGAGGAAGTGGAAAGTGCTCCATGTACTCTGTAACATGAATATAGAAGTTACATTACACCAAATGGAAGCACTCCGCGCAGATTACAGTCACATGGCTGCCATTATAGAACCATTGCAAGAGCTCCAGAGCCAAATATTGGCTCTATTAAGCACGGGAAATTAATTTAGAATAGGTTACATTTTTACGAAACACTCATTTATAATGGGAAACTCACTATTAGAAATGACTTTAAGAACATTAAGAATTCATGAAAAAAGGAAGGTCGATCTCTAAAAATGTTAAAGGTCATTAATATACATTCAATATGAAGCAACTGCCTGCATTATACAGTCATGTAACACAGGTTCCAGCTAAGTAAAAAGAGGGACGTAAATTTCCTGATGTGCAGGTACATTGTGAAGTGTAGGGACCCATCTGCGCAAGGTCACCTTGTAGTGACAGATGGGCTCACACAATTGAAACAAAATGTAAGAACTTCCAAAAAGTCTAGCTAGCAAGTATAGCAGCAATGCAATTTAAAAACAAAATAAAAATATTCCATCTTTGAATAAAGCTTTGTGCCCCAAGGCTGCAGCTTCACCTTTTCACTCAAAGAAAGGATCGTCAAGCTACGATGAGAGCAATCACTGGAGATGGATGGAAGAATAGAAGGAACAAGGCGAAGAGGAAGATGGTTTGATACTATTACGATAAAAGGCGGAGAAGACTCTGGTGGACCTATCTAGGTTTGCACAACATCGATCTTCCTACAGCCACCAAGTCACCATGGCTGAAGATAAAGCTGAAGGAAGTTAATAATAATATAATACACAGAAAAGAGGTAAAAATTGGACTGATACTGCAACAAGAGCAGAAAGTGACAGCTATCAGAACATAGTACAAACAATCCTGTTCGGACAATGCAATAAAAAAAAAAGAAAATCAAATGGCAGTTTTCAGGTTTTGCTGCACTGGCCTATAACGTAATGTCAGCTTTATTACCAGTCAGCTGAAAACAAAAATCAATACAAAGCATAGTCATAAAAATAAACCAAGAAAAACAATGAGTGCAGTGTCAATAGAAACTGACGCCCTGCCCAGTCAGTCACATGGCAAGGATGACAAAGACCGAAGCCACAAACACATGTCAGTCCGGCTGATGACAAATCACCCTTTCAGGGCTCATAGCCTCAGTGAATGTACCGCACTAGAATTAGAATGTGCCCCCGCAATAAGGATCACTTCTGTTGTAGTGCAAGAATGACCAGACGTGCCACGCTGGGCATAGAAAATGATCATTTATAATAACACGTCTACTTTCCATTTGTACCCACTCAAAGGCAAGTCTTACCTCACCGAAACAGGCAGTCTCATGTTTTACAAAGAAAAAAAATGCTTGGGAACACTGGAACTGCTCAACCCGAAGCACAGTCTGTCCCGCTCTCTGCCTCTATGATGAGGAACATGTCTGTGCTTCGGGCGGCCTGTGGGCAGGTCTTTCCTTGGTTTCTCTGGCTTAGAGCAGGAAGATAAGACTCTGCCTACAGTCCCGCCCCGGAGCACGAGCATATCATTAACTGAAAACTTCTAACACTAATTACACAAGAACCACAAGACAGATTTCTCTTCACCCCAGGTATCATTAATCAGTGTAGCAGCCCAACCTGACGAAGGCTGTAGTTTACTTAGCAAAATCCTGCTGACAGGTTCACTTTAAAGGGAATCTGTCACCCCTGGACGAATTTAAGCTATTAATATGGGCATACAGGTAATTTGAATGGTTAAGCAAGTCTTACCTGTATTCTTTCATAGCTGTGGTTAATTTTAATGTTTTATGTTAATGATTTCCTCCAGGCTCCGGGGAATGCGGTGCCTAGAAGAAATACCGGCTTCCTGACTTCATTATAATAGGCAGAGTCTTCATTGATCTTCTGCGCAGGTGAGTCTTTGCTACTGCACAGAAGATTGATGAAGACTCTGCCCATAAAAGGGTGGATAATGTTCATATAAGCGCACGAGTGCATGGCGCATGTGTGGGATTACAGCGCCACAACTGCATGAGAATGGGAGGGGAGTGCTATTGTAATGAAGAAAGGGGGCAGGGGTTTCTGCCCACCCCGAAGCCTGGAAGAATTCACTAATATAAAACATTAAAACTACTTTTCTCAACAGTTAAACCGCAGCTCTGAGGCATACAAGTAACACTGGTGTAACTATTCTATTACCTGTATGCCCATACTAATAGCTTAAATTCGTCCAGGGTGTGAGAGTCTCTTTATCTCTTTTGCTAATATAAGAAAAAAGACACAATGGCACCAAAAAAATAAAAACACAAAAAAATCTCTTAACTAGGTCTATATCCCACACTACATATCTTAAAGGGGTTGGCCACTACTAGGACAACCCCTTCTTGATCTAAATGTTTGGCCTCGATAAATAAAAAAGCCTATACTCACCTCCCATGCTGGCACCGTTGCAGCGGTGTCGGCATTTGTGGTCCCGGGGCTCTCGTACGGTTGTTGTGACACGTGACCTGGCGCCCAATCAGCATGGACTTCACTGTCCACCACCTTCGCTGCAGCTGATCTCTGACTTCCTCTTCATATTCAATTCGACAGGAGGCGGGGACAGTGAAGCCAGCGCTGATTGGGCACTGGGGTCACATGTCACAAAAGCACGGGAGCCCCAAGGAGAGTGAGTGCTGACACCGCGGGAATGGTGCCGGCACAGGAGGAGAGCATAAGCTTCTTTATTTTATCGAAGCAAAGCGTAGGGTATGACAAGGAGTTGTCCAAGTAGTGGACAACTTCTTTAAAGGGAATCTACCCCATTTTAGGCCTATAAGCTAAGGCCACCACCATCAGGGGCTTATCTACCTCATTCTGGAATGCTGTAGATAAGCCCCCTATGTAACCTGAAAGAGAAGAAAAACAAGTTAGATTATACTCACCCAGGGACGGTCCCGGTGAGGTCCGGTCCAATGGGCGTAGGGGTCCGGTCCTTCCCATCTTCTTACGATGACATCCTCTTCTTTGCTTCCTGTCATGGCTCCTGCGCAGGCGTACTTTGTCTGCCCTGATGAGGGCAGAGCAAAGTACTGCAAAGAAGAGGACGTCATCGTATGAAGATGGGAGGCGCCGGACCCGGACCGCGACGCATATCGGGTGAGTATAATCTAACTTGTTTTTCTTCTCTTTCAGGTTACATCGGGGGCTTATCTACAGCATTACAGAATGAGGTAGATAAGCCCCTGATGGCGGTGGCCTTAGCTTATAGGCCAAAAAATGGGGTAGATTCCCTTTAAAGGGGTTGATCACAACATAACTTAAATCATGCAGCAATGTGACAACCGATAAATGTTGTAGAGATTTACTCTCTCCTGTAGACATTAGGTAGTGTTCACACAAGCAATGCGGTTTGGTTCAAATGTGCAGTTATATTGCTTTGATAACACTCCAAAGAATTAAAAAAACAAACAAAAACAGTCTCTGATGGGCAGAGAGGTATCACAGCAAATAAACAGTTCATTAAGTAGGGAACATATGCTAGTGCGGGCTCACCCAAATAGATTAAAGTAATTTCTCCTGGCACAAACTTCATAGACAGCAGAAGAACGATCCCACCAGTTGCAGCATCCCCTTCAGCCCGACCTCCAACAGCTCCAAAAATAAGTATTAAACTCCGTGCACAGTTCACACTAAACAGGATGCAGCTTCCACTCGCTTCTTTGCTGCTGCAACGCACAGACTGCTCAGCTTTCCTAACTGACCCATGCAGTCTCCATTCAGAGAGAGACTTTGGCATGTCTCTCTTCCAGCTACAGCTCACATTTTGGCTGGACACTCAACAGCAGCAGACTCAACTCTACTTAACATTCAGCAGACTGACACACCTAGAGAACACAGGCCACGAATAGGATGGTGAACCTAATAAAGACAGGCCATCAATAGGATGGTGCATCTAATAAAAAAAAGCAAGGCAAACTAAGGAGTGGCTCCATAAGAAGAATTTCAAGGTCCTGGAGTGGCCTAGCCAGTCTGCAGACCTGAAAGATCTGGAGAGGATCTGTATGGAGGCGTGGGACAAAACTGCTGCAGTGTGTGCAAACTTGGTGAAGAACTACAGGAAACGCCTGACTTCTGTAATTACAAACAAAGGTTTCTGTACCAAATATTAAGTTCTGTTTTTCTATTGTATCAAATACTTGTTTCATGCAATGAAATGGAATTTAATTATTTTAAAAAAATCATACAGTGTGATTTTCTTATTTTTATATTCTGTCTCTCACAGTTGAAGTGTACCTACAATATAAATTACAAACCTCATCATTTTTTGTTGGTGGGAAAACTTGCAAAATCAGCATTGTATCAAATACTTATTTTGGCCACGGTGTGGCTATGATCACACATGCTGCCTACGGTTTGGGCAACATGTGTCAGCCGACAGGTTCCCTTTAAGAGACCAGGTAAGCCGTGATCTGTTATTAATTCAATCTCCAAATAATTGTACTAAAATGTGCCGGTCTGCATGGCAAAGCTGAAGTCCGCTATAAGAATTGTCACGTCTTTTGTCTGCGCTCATGCTTAAAAGGGTTGTCCCAAGTTATTAGAGGTAAAATTACAAAGTTGCTTGCAAAACAAGCTCTTTGAAATTTCACATACGTTATTAAAAAGTTTATTTTGATCAATTAACAAAAGCAAAGATAGAACTCTAAATAAATATTTGGTGTGACCACATTTAGCCTTCAAAATAGCATCAAAGCATTAATTCTTCCAGGTACACTTGCAGAGTTTTTGAAGATGTTCCAAATATCATGGAAAACTAACCAAAGATGTCCTGTTTATACCGGCTTGTGCAAATCATACTGTCTCTTCCCAAACAGATTTGATGATGATGATGAGATCAGGACTGTGTGTGCCATATGATCATTTCCAGGACTCTTTGCTCTTCTTTACACTGAACATGGTTCATGGCTGTATGTTTGGCGATTTGGCCTGCTGCAGAATAAATTTGGAGCAAATCACATGGACGCCGGATGGTTTATTGTATCTGCTTACATTACTCAGCATTGCGGATACTATTATTTCTTCACCAAATCCCCAACTCCATTTGCTGAAATGCAGCTCCAAACTTGAAAGGACCCTCCACCATGCTTCACTCTTGCCTGCTGTCACTCATTGTATCGCTCACCAGACCTTTGGCAAACAAAATGCCTTATGTTAAAGCTAAATATTTTTCATTTTCACTCATAGTCCAAAGCACCTGCTGCAATTTTTCTGCACCTTAATTTATATTTTTATGTAGATTATTTAGTCACTTGGTCTTGTTTCCATGTTTTTGGCCTCAATTTTTCGATAAAGACCCCTTCTGGCCAGACTTCTCCAAACAGTAGATGAGTGAACTTGGGTCCCACTGGTTGCAGCCAGTTTTGAGGTGACCACACTACTGCATATCTTCAGGTTTAGAAGAGCATTAAGCCTGATGTGTCTTTTATCTGCTGCAATAAGTTTCTTCGGTAGACCACTGCGAGTATGGACCTCAACTTTGTCCAATTCTTGGTGTCCTCAATGCTGAGAAAATATACTTATCCATCATGCAATCAACCATCAAGGAGGTGTCCTATTGGCTCCAAATATATTCTGCAGCTGGACAATTACCCCAAACATACAGCCAACGTAATGAAGAACCATCTTCAGTGTAAAGAAGAGCGAGGAGTCCTGGGAGTGAGGATTTGGGACCATGTAAATTGGACAATTCTAATGTCTTTATGTCTATAGATTTTGGGTATGGGAACCCACAACTCTTTTGTTTATTATCCGCATTATACCTATAGCCCAGGTAAATGCCTAGAAGGTGCAGCTCATATTCCTGATCACTTAGTGCTTTCTACTGTATGTGTGCCAAGTCTAACGGACGTGGGGGTAAATATTAGTGAAATATTCATCGTTGTTTCTGATCATTTCTGCCCTCTTCTCATCCATGTGATAGGCAATAGCTCTAAAAATACAGATACATTTAGAGAGCACGGACGGCAAATCCTTATTGTTTCACATGCGCATTGTGGCTGTAATACAATCAGCCACACAGTGGAGCGCAATTATTCATCTGAAGAGCAAATTCTTCTCTAATGAAATCATCTGTATGCTTAATAAATAATGCCCGGCTAAATGGCGACATGGCAACAGAGAAAACACATGACACGATAAATGCAAACAGAGGATGTGATAATCACAGCTAGGATTGGCAAACACAGCCCAAAACAGTATGTCTGCCAAGCTCTCCCTCTGGCATCGAGTCACCATCATCATCTGCCTGGGTGCACACAGATTTTCACGGCCATGTATATACATGGTGTCTCGGCACCCAAACGCTTGTCAATTTATAAGTACTATTATAAAAATGCATGGATGTGTGCGGTTTCCACACAATTAAGGTTTTATCACCAGGAGATTAATGAGGTTGTCCACTACTACGACAACCCCTTCTTAAACTAAATGTTTGGCCCCGATACTCACCTCACGTGCCGGCACTCACTCTCCCTGGGCTGTGATGCGGTGTTATGACATGGATCAGCTGCAGCCCGGGCTTCCTCAATATGTTCAGTTTGTCCGAAAGTAGAGACTGTGACGCCAGCACTCATTGGGTGCCGGGCATCACGTCTCATTCCACTGCATCACAGCCCTGGGTCCGTGGGTGCCAACACTGCTGGAACAGAGCCGACACTGGATGGGAGCATAGGCTTTATTATTTTATCAGGGCCAAACATTTAGTTTAAAAAGGGGTTGTCCTACTAGTGGACAATTCCTTTAATCACTGTCAGGACTGGTGCTCCAGTGAGCAGTTGTCCAATCACGTTACCGTCTGTCCATAGACTATGTACACAAAAAGCTGTGATGTGGGCAGGGGATAGCTTTCTGAGATCTGCAAAGTGCTACATCTAAAAACTCGGATTGTGTCACAATGGCTGCACCCAGTAAACTAAGTGATACATCACTGGAAACAGGGACTCTTTTCCTACATTAGGCTCCTCTCAGATAAAGTTGCAAAACTTGGTGACAGATTCCCTTTAATTACCAAACCTGGAAAGTCCTTAATGACAAGTAATTTTTTTTTCCAGTTTTTCAGATCCATATTAACATGAATGACCTGTCCATAAGTCATCAATATCAGATTGAACAAATGTTTGCAGTATCGGTAGGGACTGGTTGTAAATACAGAATAGAACATCACAAGTTCCATCACACTGTCTAGTGGCCCTGCCGAAAACTGCAGATCTGATCCTACTATTTGACTAGGAACACCGCCGCTCCATGCACTGCAACTCCATGCACTGCACCGCCGGTCCATGCACTGTACCACAGCTTCATACACTGCACAGCCGCTCCATGCACTGCACCGCCACCCATGCACCGCCAATCCATGCACTGCACCGCCGCCCCGTGCACTGCAATGCCGCTCCATGCACTGCACCGCCGCCCGTGCACTGCACCGCCGCTCCATGCACTGTACCGCCGCTCCATGCACTGCACCGCCGCTCCATGCACTGCACCGCCACCCATGCACCGCCAATCCATGCACTGCACCGCCGCCCCGTGCACTGCACCGCCACCCATGCACCGCCAATCCATGCACTGCACTGCACCGCCGCCCCGTGCACTGCAATGCCGCTCCATGCACTGCACCGCCGCCCCATGCACTGCACCGCCGCTCTGTTTACATCCGTCTTCTGTACACAGTTATAATGGCTGATCTTCAGGAGCGCACCACTCCTCTGCTTCTCAGCTTCCAGGTCATACACTCCTGAAGATTGACGGTTTACACCAGCAGCATTGTCGCAATTGCTAAAATTTTCCTTTTTGTAATTTTTAAAATGTAAAAAGGAAACATTTTTTTTGCCTAAAATACAAAGGAAATGTGTCATCTTTGGCTACTTTCACACTAGCGTCGTTTTGAATATGTCGCAATGCGTCGTTTAGGAGAAAAAACGCATCCTGCAAAGTTGTCTGCAGGATGCGTTTTTTCCCCATAGACTAACATTCGCGACGCATGGCCACATGTCGCAACCGTTGTGCGATGGTTGCGTCATGTTTTGGCGGACCGTCGGCACAAAAAAAGTTACATGTAACTTGCCGACGCTAGTGTGAAAGCAGCCATTAACTTTCGGCCTTTTCGAGATCATTTCATCTTCAAGTTCACAATAACAGTTATTTTGACCAGGGGTGCTCAAACTTTTACATGCCGCTGTAGAACTTAATAACAGACTGCAGGGTGGCTGGTAAGCTAGGCAATGAGCTGTACACTAGAAAATTAAAAAACACATCTATCTTGCAAAGCATTTTTATTTTGCAGTATTTTTTCTACACATGTCTAACACTTTTACAGTACTGTATATCAAAATATAACGTAGTAACCTCTAAAAAAAATCTAGACCACCAGGAGATAGACCACCTTATGTAAAAATATGGTAATTTCAGTCATGTACAAAAGCTGGCAATGTCAGTACAATTGCTGCAATTGTGGAGCCTCCGATGTGGGACCTCCTTTGGAACATTCCTGCATTTGCCCCTGTACAATGTACTGTACAATGAGGAGAGGAGGACATGGCTGATCTTCTGAGACACGTAGAGAAGATTTCATTAAACAATTATTATTTAAAATAAAAAAAAAAGGATCAAAGAGGAGGAGGAATTGCTGGGGTATTTATCTTCCTCTTTTTGTGCTTCTTTATGTTTGTTTAGGTGCATAAATATAAAACCTATAGCAGCTACAGGAAATCACTGACATCTTGTTATGACAAGGCGAGTTCCGTGCGCCTTGTCTTACATTTCTCAGTGGCGGTGGACTGGATCAGTAAGCTCAGATTCTACAGGAAACAGATTAGATTTTATGTTTTACTAATAATAGTTGTTTCTGTAAAGGCAGTGTCAGAATTAAAATGCCACTATCACGAATTGCTATGAGGCATATTATAAGAAATTGCGACATGTCCTAGAATGTCCGTGTGTTACCGAAAACTGCGCTCAGCGAGCCAGGGCGAGAGTGGGGTGTAAAATGGTCACACTGTACAAATCGGCTGCAACGTACCCCGAAATGTGCTCATCGGTCTAGATCTAGAGTCGCGGGACATCTCACACATTCAGACTTCGGGGTCTATTCCGGTTCCCTCTAAATATTGTGCCCTAGGCATTATTCATGTCCAGTCTGTGCCAAATGTTCTCATAGACTGGAAACAAAGCTCTCAGCATACCAATAGCATGATCTGCAAACTGACATATTCTTGCTGCCCACAAAGGCTTCCACTGTATGTCCATCCGGCCTGATTAACAAGTATATAAGGCATCCTGGAGGGACTAGCACAATCTTGGATATACATATTATATAGCTTCCAGACAAATACTCATTCATTCACCATGTATGCTCGGCTCATGTACTTCCAATTCATTGTCAATGGGGATCCCAGAGGTCGGATGCCACCGATCATTAGGGAATAGCAAATCCTACAAACATGCAGAGTAACATTGTAAGGTCGTGTATTTCATGGCCCATGTAAGGGCCGCAATGCCTGTACTGACCGCTGGTCTACTGATCCACACTTGCAGCCTCAGACATATACGAGGCAGTAATATAACCTAATCTAAAGATGGAAATACCAAAAACTACCAAACTATGAGGCAGAACGTTCAGGTTGGAAGACCATTAAATACAGCCCAAGATGGGAATACCCCCTTACTGCATTGCTGCAAAAGTTTACAAAATACGATTTAAGGTGATATCTATAGACGTCTATGCCTATAGTCACATACAGTGCCCAGATAAATATTTCTCCAGATTACACCATACTTTGTCCATACAAATAGTTCACTCAGTGCCTACTAAGAAGCAGCATGCTGATGTGGCACCTACAATGTGTCGATGTGGCACCTACAGTGTGCGCCGATGTGGCACCTACAGTGTGCGCCGATGTGGCACCTACAGTGTGCGCCGATGTGGCACCTACAATGTGTCGATGTGGCACCTACAGTGTGCGCAGACGTGGCACCTACAGTGTGCAGACGTGGCACCTACAGTGTGCAGACGTGGCACCTACAGTGTGCAGACGTGGCACCTACAATGTGCAGGAGAGTTCTGCTGCTCTGTGGGCTGTAAACAGTTCGTTAGTAATGTCTCCCTGATGTTACTTGTTGCACTATGAAGACATTGACAAGTTATGCTGGCATCTTCAGGATTAAGCAGGGCAGGAGAAGTAACCCCAGACACAGCGTGTGAAATGCTGTAACAATGCCTGAAGGCTCCACAAAAGGCCAAATTAATAAAATGATTGTCCCTGCCAACCACGCTTGGAATATTTATACTGGCTAACATTGCATAACACGATTACTTCCCAGCTCATCACTGATACGAGTGCCAAGTACGGCGTGTATGTACTGATAACACAACTGTAGTTTTAGTGCACAAAAGATGCAATATATTACTTCCTCATGGATAGGTGAAAACATAAATCACAATAAATCATAGTGGAAAATTGTGGATAAAATGTTGAATCAAAACACAAAACAAGACGAAAGCAAGGTATGATCCAGACAGTGCAGTTTTAAGAACGACAAACTTCCCTTTTTTCAGACCCAGAACCCTGCTGCACCCGTGTCATTCACACATGCGCCCCTCTCACTCTCAGGATCCATTCTGTCCAGCACTCATCACTTTTACAATTGATCCTGCGCGGACCTTTGGTGACCCCTTGGTGAGAGTGCAGCTGCACAAGCAGAAAAAAAAACAAACACGGTAATTTATTATTTGGGCTGAAGTCCAAAAGTGCTAATGTTATGTGTACTCTTGTGTGCAAGGGGCCCCTCAGTAGTCCTACAGACCCAGATCTGTAAACTACTCTCTATACTGTCCAATGCCAACTATATTTAGGCAATTGTACCGACACTGATGGGCTCAATAACGAGAAGTCACAATAGAAAACAACATGTAGCCCTTTATGAGGTCTAATTTTAATGGCGCCTCTCCTAAGCAAAGTATCAGGCGATTTAGTATACAACACTGTTACGTGTCCTGTATTACACACACTACACCATATTCTGAAAGGAATTAAAAAAACATAACCTGTGTACTTGTGAAGTAAGAAATAACCTATGTAGGTTAATAACTATTGGTTTTGATGGCAAAAAAAACCACCTGATCCGAGGCAATAATCGTACTCAGACGTATTGGAAGGATTTGGGCCATAATCTTAAAGGGCCACTGTCACCCCCCCCCAGCCGTTATTAACTAAAAGAGCCACCTTGTGCAGCAGTAATGCTGCAGTCTAACAAGGTGGCTCTTTTAGTTTTTGATTCATTTATTACCTCAAAAAAGCGTTTTAAAAATTGGCCACACATACCAGATATTATACCGGGAGGCGGTCCGAAGCGTCCTGTATGAATCCCCCAACTGCCGTCACTCTTCTCTTCAGGGGCGATGGTCCCCGCCCCCTGAGCGCTGTTATCGTCTGAAATCCGGCGCCTGCGCTGTGCGTGCCTGGGGCCTGCGCAGTGTTCATTGTCAGTGCGGCCACCTGAATCCCCCGCCCCGCACTGTTATTCATTATGCACAGTGCGGGGCTGGGGTTCCTGGGCATGCGCACTGCGCTGTTTAGACGCTCCCCAGCTCCGACGCTCCCCAGCCTTCCCAGGAACCCCAGCCCCGCACTGTGCATAATGAATAACAGTGCGGGGCGGGGGATTCAGGTGGCCGCACTGACAATGAACACTGCGCAGGCCCCAGGCAGGCACGCACAGCGCAGGCGCCGGATTTCAGACGATAACAGCGCTCAGGGGGCGGGGACCATCGGCCCTGAAGAGATGAGTGACGGCAGTTGGGGGATTCATACAGGACGCTTCGGACCGCCTCCAGATACAATATCTGGTATTTGTGGCCAATTTTTAAAACGCTTTTTTGAGGTAATAAATGAATCAAAAACTAAAAGAGCCACCTTGTTAGACTGCAGCATTACTGCTGCACAAGGTGGCTCTTTTAGTTTATAACGGCTGGGGGGGGTGACAGTGGCCTTTTAACATCTGGAGTCAGCAGTGAAATGGGCCTATATAAATCAGGTAATTCTTTGTCCATTCCCTCTTAGACCACAATTATCACCTCATACAGGGATTTTGGGAGCTCCCCCGACACAAACGCATCGTTTCACATATCTCAATAATGTTGTGATAGCTCCTCAAATAACTTTTAGAGTTCTATCGGAAGGCCATCTAACCCTGGGACTGTGTCGTTTGACAATTTCCCCACAGCTTGTTGAACTTCTTCCACAGAGATCGGCACATCCAGAAAATCCTTATCTTTATCACTTAGGGATAGGAGACCAACGCCAGCTAGATAATCACTCTACTCCTCATGGGAGTAAATAACCCTAAAAGTAAAATCTATGTATCTTCTGCAGTATGTTAGCATGCCGAGTGCTCACCTTCCGCCCATAGCCCATAGTTTATATATAAATCCATGCTCTCTGTGCCTGTGGCAGGTTAGCCAGTGAGCGACCAGTGGTTTCTCCCTCTCGTAAATCTGCCGTTTTAAAAACCTTCGCTTATTACCTGTTTGTTGAAATAATCACAGTTGCAATTGGACCTCCTTCCATAAGTTTGCAGGGCAATTATTCTGGATATATATTTGTTCAGTCTCCTGAAATGATCAAGATCTCTGCCTTCCACCTTTTTCGGTACTCAACCAGCCTCATATTATTACATCTCAGGCGATTTTCAATCATCTCCCTTAGCCATCAGTGCCACCAATGCTTGAGTATGATCTTCCAACTCGCTTACTCCACACTTTACAGCAGTGGTGCGCTTCGCCACCTTTTGAACATCATGCCGGATTATGAAAATAGTTTCCTGAATGAAGCCCACCGGGCTCGTCTGTGCAAAAAGTGTGGAATTGCACATATTGACAGTGTTGAGAAAGTCCATCAAAGAGGGAGACTCTCCCAAGGAAACTCCTGCAGGAGCTCTCTCATCTTCCAGACCCAGGAGGCACCTGTAGAGGCCCTCTCAGGGAATCTGACAGCGTTAGGACCCTGAGGTGTCTCCCCGCCCAGCAGATTCTCCAGCCTCGTGACAGTTTTACGGACTTCACAGCCAAGCCAGCTGTCCGGAATTGCTGTATTCTCAGTGGAGCAGGTTAGTATTGCAAAGTGCCCACACAACAGCCCCTCTAATTTTCATGTAATACGGCAGAAAGCCCCCCTTGAGATGCCGAATCCTCCTTCACCTCCAGCAATTCTCTGCAGTTCCACAGGATCTCCTCACCCTCAGCCGAAATTCCATCGGCAAGGAGTCCAATTAAAGCAGGATTTCTGGCAGATTTAAATCAGGATTATAGGAATTCTGATATGGTGTGATATCTCAGCTCAGAAGCATAACCCTGCCCTGTCCAAATCTTAATGATAAATCAACGTGTGCACAACCTAAAGTGGTGCAAGGGTAGGTTCCCAAACCTTCAGACCAAACAATAACAAAACCCAGCACTCAACTTTGTTGTGAGAGGAAAAACGGATAATTTATTGTATCCCAATGCAACAAAACATTTCGGTCACACATAAGACCTTCGTCAGTAACTGGAAAGTAGATATATAAAACAGTAAATAAATTCAAGATAACAAAAAATCAGCCGGTGCCCCACTTCCGGTATGTCACATCCGGTCTAACTCTCTTTCTATACTGCATGGTAAGAATAGCTAACTCAAAGCCTACACATAGCGAACAACACAGCGCAGCCTTGCCTCATCCATCATGGCGACGGGACATTTCTGTGTGATGACCGGTGCCCCACTTCCGGTACGTCATATCCGGTTTCTGCCTCCACGCCTTGTACCTCCACACAGTGCGATATGCACTGTCTGTCTCAGAGCGTCATTTCCGCCCCACCTGACGCTCTGCAGCATACGTCGCCATTTCCGGCAGTCACTTAGTGTATATTAAGCCCCATCCTTCCAGACTCCTCACTTATACAGCGGTGGACACCGCGGAATCAGCCAGCTACAAGGTAAACTATTAGGGACATTACACCATCTTGGCCCCACTTACTTATTATGGTACGTTTGATGGTACTTATATGACTGCCCTATCTCCTTTAGGCTGCATCAATAGACTCTCATTCACGCTGTACTCAGGAATCATTGGTAGGCATAAAGCAACATGCGCTCTGTTTCACGTTTTCACTCCCCCTGATATAACCGGTCTTGCCATATCTTTACTTCCATTCTAGGCAGCACATATAGCCACTAGCATTTATCTTCATCCCAGTTCTTGGTATGTATCCATCTATACCCTTCTTCTCATTCTCTGTGCCACTGTAGATTTGTAACTCTCTGTTACCATATACGCACTTTGGAAAGCTCTCTTTTGCCATGGACATGTACGGCTGTACATGTTTCTGTTGTGTATATACTTTGTTTATTACTTATGATTTTTTGTTATCTTGAATTTATTTACTGTTTTATATATCTACTTTCCAGTTACTGACGAAGGTCTTATGTGTGACCGAAACGTTTTGTTGCATTGGGATACAATAAATTATCCGTTTTTCCTCTCACAACAAAGTTGAGTGCTGGGTTTTGTTACTGTCCAAATCTTAGACAGGTCTAATGAGAGGTTACTAAAAAACTATCATAAATAAAACAGTAGCAAACATTGTAGTAATGCAACAAATGTGTTGCTCTCTCCGCCTATGAGGAGCGGTATGTGCTTCCGTCAGAGGTGGATGGATCTTAATGCCGTCAGTTATTTCCCCCATGGAAGTACTTAGTTGCTAAATGAACATCCTCTGGGTGTCACAAAAAAAAAAAAAAAAAAAATTCCAGCAACTTTTTGTCCAGTCCTCTGTAAAAGTAAGTGCTCATAATGAACCTTTAATTCATACATCTATTAATCTGGACATTCACAAATATCCGTCTCTGCCTCTTCTGCTGAATAGTTTCATTGCCTTTGGCTCTTTTGGCTCAGTTGGCGGATTAGTAATCATACTGATAAAACCCAACCCAGGAATCTGGAATTACTAAGCAGTTTTATATTCAAGCTTGTAAGCAATAAAAAACGCAATTTTCGGAAACTGATTTCCCTATACATAAGGTCAACACAACCTTATAAAAGGCCCGGAAGGTAAAGATAGAACATGCACTCTTTTCTAATCGGGCGAGTATTTAGTTTTCATTGGACAGAGGTTTTTGAGTTACTGATGGATCCGGCTTTAAAAGGCCCAAACTGAAACTATATACTAAGCACATAGCCTTGTAGGGTATATAGAGTCCCTCTAAAAGAGGTACCGATAGTAACTTCCAATTGCTACATTCATTCTGTAATAACTAAAGTTTAATTAAACAACAACAACTATTTAGGGTGCTCCCATGGTGTGGCTAGAAATGTCAGTGTACTATTCCACCCACCAGTTCTGCATCCCTTAGTAATTGACAGCACTGGTTTGCCTGGAGCGAGCATCGTCTGCTGCGAAAGCTCAGACAGGCCAGCGGTGTCAATCAATGAGGGGCCATGTTAGACCGTGGCCTAAAAAGTGCACCGACCCCCTTGGCCACACCAAGGATGCACCCACCAACCCAATATAAGGCCATCACATTTTTTAAAGCTATGTCCCTATGCATAAATATATACACACAGTGGGGAAAATAAGTATTTGGTACACTGCGGATTTTTGCAAGTTTTCCCACCTACAAAGAATGGAGAGGTCTGGAATTTTTATCATAGATACACTTCAACTGTGAGAGAATCTTAAAATAAAAACCAGAAAATCACATTGTACAATTTTTAAATAATTAAATTGCATTTTATTGCATGAAATAAGCATTTGATCACCTACCAACCAGCAAGAATTCTGCTTCTCACAGACCTGTTTTTCTTTAAGAAGTCCTCCTACTCTGCACTCATTACCTGCATTATTGCACCTGTTTTAACTTGTTACCTGTATGAAAGACTCCTGTCCACACACTCAGTCACACTCCAACCTCTCCACCATGGCCAAGACCAAAGAGCTGTCTAAGGATAGCAGGGACAAAATTGTAGACCTGCACAAGGCTGGAATGGGCTACAGGACAGAAAGCAACAACTGTTTGCAAAATTATTAGAAAATGGAAGAAACTCAAGATGACTGTCAATCTTCCCTGGTCTGGGGCTCCATGCAAGACCTCGCCTTGTGGGGTACGGATGATTCTGAGAAAGATCAAGAATCAGCCCAGAACTACACGGGAGGACCTGGACAATGAACTGAAGAGAATTAGGACCACAGTCTCAAACATTATCGTTAGTAACACACTAAGTCATCATGAAATAAAATCCGGCATGCAAGGCCCCCAGCACATATCCAGGCCCGTTTGAAGTTCACCAATGACCATCTGGATGATCCAGAGGAAGCATGAGAGAGGCTCATGCTTTTTTTTTTGGTATCGACGCCACTTGCCGTGTTTGGAAGCTGAAGAAGGAGGAGTACAACCCCAAGAGCACCGTCCCAACTGTGAAGCATGGTGGGGGAAACACCATAATTGCTTCTATTCTGCAAGGGGACAGGAAGACTGCACCGTACTGAAGGGAGGATGGCTGGGGTCATGTATCGTAAGATTGTGGCCAACAACCTACTTCCTTCAGTAAGAGCTTTGAAGATTGGTCGTGGCTGGGTCTTCCAGCATGATAATGACCGAAACACACGGCCAGGAAAACTAAGGAGTGGCTCCGGAAGAAGCATTTCAAGGTGTTGAAGGGACCTAGCCAGTCTCCAGACCTGAAAATAGAACCAATAGAAAATCTTGAGAGGGAACTGAAACTCAATGCTGCTCAGCGACAACCCTGAAATCTAAAAGATCTGGAGAAGATCTGTATGGAGAGGTGGACCAAAATCCCTGCTGCAGTGTGTGCAAACTTGGTGAAGAACTACAGGAAACGTCCGACCTCTGTAATTGCAAACAAAGGTTTCTGTATCAAATATTAAGTTCTATTTTTCTATTGTATCAAATACTTATTTCATGCAATAAAATGCAAATTAATTTTGTGAACATCAA
Organism: Ranitomeya variabilis; assembly: GCF_051348905.1. Taxonomy (NCBI): domain Eukaryota; kingdom Metazoa; phylum Chordata; class Amphibia; order Anura; family Dendrobatidae; genus Ranitomeya; species Ranitomeya variabilis. Next base: position 687,589,439 of record NC_135234.1, read on the forward strand.
ACATTGTGATTTTCTGGATTTTTTTTCTAACATTCCATTTCTCACAGTTGAAGTGTACCTACGATAAAAATTACAGACCTCTCCATTCTTTGTAGGTTGGAAAACTTGCAAAATCGGCAGCGTATCAAATACTAATTTTCCTGTGTATACAGCCACACACAGACAAATATAAACTGTAGGGGAAATAAGTATTTGAGCCCTTGCTGCTTTTGTTAGTTTGCCCACTGACAAAGACATGAACAGTCTATAATTTTTTTGATATTCTATCTCTCAGTGTTAAAAGTAACCTACCCTTACAATTATAGACTGTTCATGTCTTTGTCAGTGGGCAAACTTACAATATCATCAAGGGATCAAATACTTATTTCCCCAACTGTATATCATATACACACACACACAAGTTTCTTCACAAACCTTACTACAATATTTCTCTTTTGAAAATCTCTCTCAGCCCTACGTCACGGTGGTTAAGTAGTCATCCTACCCCAAAAAAGAGCACAACACATTTACCATATTTTGCCCACAGATGAGAACCTTGGAGACTACGGAGAACAAGTATGACTTGTGAGGATAATGAGGGTTACGTTACCGGAGAATTTCAGGGACAGGGAATCTGAGGGGACATGTGTACATTTACTAGTTCAGACAAGAAGGACATTTTTAGGGGAAACACTGGGCTGTTCCAAGTGAGTGGTTTCTTATTCGGAATGTAATGCACCTGGGAGAACTCTACCACATCTAGCATTACATGGAGAACCATTCATTAGAGCTTGGATGGCCATCATGTGGCGTATAACTACAGCATCTCTGTGTCTAGGAACAGACGTGCACAGATCATCAATCAATGCCGCGTTATGCACCTAATGCAGCTTTACGGTCTTCTGTTCCCAGCAAGCTCCCCTAAGTGGTTGCTGCAGATAGTCTGAATTTTAAATTTTTTTTTTGAGATTTTACAAAACTTTGCATAAAAGTAGGTAATGTTATAAAATAAAAACATAGCCATTGCAAACTTACTGAAGAGCCGTCTGCACTGGGGACTCCGGTGGTCTCAACTCCTACTACTGTGATATCATCCCGACCATTAGTCATGTGACCGCTGCAGCCAATCACGTGCCATAGAAACAAATGTCACCCTCAAAACAGTTGTTACATGCACTGGTCCTGTGAATAATTTATGTAATGTTATCACTTAAAGGGGTTGCCAAGGATTATAAAACCATGTCTTGTTGATTTAAGAAACAGCGCCACCCCTTATCATGGGTTGTGCATGACATTGCAGTTCAACTTCATTCACTTCAACGAGGTCGTTTTGCATTACCAAACAACCAATTGTCAGGGACAGCACAGTTTCTTAAAGATAACAGCCATGTGTTTATAATTTTGGACAACCCCTTTATTGACCAGTGGGGACTTTGGGGGCAACGCAAGTTTCAACAGAGGGTTATTAGTGCTATTTTTAGACTAACCAAAAAAAAAAACAAAAGTGCCTAAGTACTAACAGGCAGGTGGTTGCAACCTACCTACCTGCCTGTTTTGCCCGGCGGCATTCTCTGCCTGCACAGAGGTCTCTGACCACTCCTGCTAGCGATTCAGCGACTTGCACCGACATTACGTCAACAGAGCGGCGGCTTCTTTTCCACTCAGCTGTTGACAGGGTGGGACTGTCGACGTCATGCTGGTTGACAGAGGAGAGCTGGTTGTCCAAAAGCATGACACCAGCAGTCCTGCCCGTCGGCATAGCAGCCTGGAAGAGGAAGTGCTGCACTGTTGACAGAAAGCAGCTGAATCGCCGCCAGGAGCGGTCAGTGACTGTTCTGTGTTGGCAGAGAATGGTGCCAAGCACAACCACCTGCCTGATAGTGGTTAGGTACATTTTTTCTCTTTTTTTCCCCCCTTTCTTATTTTTACCATGTCCCAGATATCTCCTTGGTGCTGGCCCCAAGATTTGAACTTATAGCCTGTCCACAGTATAACTTCCTGATCACTGGTGGTCCATCCAACCACGAAGAGCCTGGCTGAATGGAGCGGATGTCGTCCATGCACACATCCACTACATTCATGGTCAAAGGGATTACCAGAGGTAGCTGGGTGAAGTGCTCAGCTATCTCTGGCAGTACCATTGACAATGAATAGAGCGGATGTGTGGATGCTCAACCTGGGTCCTATTCAGACTCTTGTGATTGGGTGGACTCCAGGGATTAAGAAGTTATCCTCATGGATAAGGAATAACTTCCTGATCACTGTGATCTAATCAATCATGGGCTGCCTGTCTGAATGGAGCGGAGGTTGATCATTCACACTTCCACTCCACTCACCGTCAATGGGACTCACAGTGGTCGGACCCTCAGAGATCAGGAAGCTATCCCTATAATTTAATCTCAATAGTCTAGGTATGATACTGGGGTGCACCCTCTGTGTGACACCGAGAAGAAGCTTGGAAAGTTTAACTTCCGGTTGTGTCTGTCAGAGAGTGGTAGGAGGGGAAACAACAAGTGACATGAGGGAGAAATAAGGCTATGTTCCCATGATGAGCTTTTGATCTTGCAGATTTTCTTCACCCATTACGGAAAATAGGTTACTTCATTTTTTTTTAAAATATGCATGGTAAAAAAACTCACCAGAAATTGAGCGTGGGAACATAGCCTAACACAACCTGTTGATGTTGAGTAATTTTTTGGAGGTGTTATACGATCATGCAAAACGGCATAAAGATGTCAATGCATTCAAGTGTTGGGTGGCGTTTTCAGAATCTGCTATATGGGAGTTTAATATTTTTATTTTAGAACTATGGGTTTTATTAGGGGACATTAAAAGGGTAAAAATTGACCTGAGTGAAAGGGTTAAATCAACACAGATTTTTCTTTTAAGCCATATTATCTAACATGCTTGCTCCAATTTCCTCTCTTTGAAGCACTGAGTAACAAGACGTCCTTCTCTACACTGGTGCGAAAAGGAGTGAGAAGGGGCACAGGAGAGTTCATGAGGACCCTATGGGCGAAATAGGAATACCTCTTCTTAGTACAGTGTGAGCACAAGAGCATCAAACTATTCACACGGGTCTAACAAATATGGAGCTCCGCTGCAGCAGACAACATAACAAAAATATAATTACCTGTCCAAAATAGAAATATTCAGCATATTCACAGATATTAAATGTGACGTGCTGTGTGCCCTAAATATGACTTTATATTTTTAATGTAAAACTACACCCTAATTTTTATTTTCTTGGCAGGCTCCCTTTGTAATGGAAAAATAAATACTACTACAATTATAATAAAGTCATATTGATGCCAAACTAATGACAAACGAAAGTCAAACTATTATAGGAACAACCTTGATATGTTTTTGTTACAATGAAACACTTTATATAAAAGGTCAAACATGGTGAAATTATTTTGCAAATATTACCACTTTATACCTAAAGTTTTTTGTTTTTTTTTGCATAAATGTCTAATAGAGGAGAGTCCCACCTCTAGGACCTGCACCCATATGGAGAATGAGGACCTGCACCCTGCAAAGAAGAATTTCTATGGGATTTAACAAAACCGCTAAGCACTATGGGTATAACTTTTTAATAAAGAAAAGAAGCTCCTTCAATTATCCACATAACATTTGTGTTGATCTCTTTGCTTGCCCACCACCCTCTGTGGATCACTTTAATGATACCATCTTGAGCCAACGTCATGTTCACAATGATAAAATTGGGAATCAACCGAGTGAGCTCAGCAGTGGTAATAAAACATTTAGCACTTATCTTATGGAGAAGTGATTTTTGTTAGTATGAAATACCCTTTAACAAAAACTAGCAAACATTTCTAAGATGTCAGAATGGTGAAGTCAGTTGGCTATAAACATCCTAAACATGTTATAACAATCTACAGGTTTGTGTATAAGGAAAGAGCAGGTTCTGATGCATCCAAAGATTAAAAGAGAATGTGACAGTAGGATCAACCATCCTAAACCGTCTATATGGGCATGTAGGTCATAGGAAGCTGAAGAAAATGATACCTTGATATTCGTGTTTTATTCCCGAGAAAGCCACATTTTTTAATATAGAAAAAATATGATCTGTTAAGATCTATGGGCCGGACACTGATCTCCTGGAGAATCTTTCTCCAGAGATTATTTTATATGAAATGAGGAGTTCAGACACAAAAACACATTCCCTGCTGCAAGGTTTTAAACCCCTTCCCGACCTCCGCCGTACTATTACTGCGGAGGTCGGGGTCCCCTGCTTTGATGCGGGCTCCGGCGGTGAGCCCGCATCAAAGCCGGGACATGTCAGCTGTTTTGAACAGTTGACATGTGCCCACAATAGCGCTGGGTGAAATCGCGATTCACCCGCCGCTATTAACTAAATGCCGCTGTCAAATGCTGACAGCAGCATTTAACCAGCGCTTCCGGCGGCGCCGCAGGAAATGTGCGCATCGCCGACCCCCATCACATGATCGGGGGTCAGCGATGCATCAGGATAGTAACCATAGAGGTCCTTGAGACCCGTATGGTTACTGATGCCGGCCTGCTGTGAGCGCCAACCTGTGGTCGGCGCTCATATCAAGCCTGCAATTCAGCTACATAGCAGCGATCTGATGATCGCTGCTATGTAGTGAGCCGATCCAGTTATGCCAGCTTCTAGCCTCCCATGGAGGCTATTGAAGCATGGCAACAGTAAAAAAAAAAAAAAAAAAGTTTAAAAAAAATTAAAAAAAATATAAAAAAGTTTAAATCACCCCCCTTTCGCCCCATTCAAAATAAAACAATAAGAAAAAAAAAAAATGAAACCTTCAGAAATTTGGTATCGCCACTTTCAGAATCGCCCAATCTATCAATAAAAAAAATCGAAACGCCAGAATTACGTTTTTTTGGTAGCCGCAACATTGCATTAAAACGCAATAATGGGTGATCAAAAGATCGTATCTGCACCAAAATGGTATCATTAAAAACGTCAGCTCGGCACGCAAAAAATTAGCCCTCACCCGACCCCAGATCACGAAAAATGGAGACGCTACGGGTATCGGAAAATTGCGCTTTTTTTTTTTTTTTTTTTTTTTTTTTTTTAACACAAAAGTTTGGATTTTTTTTTTTTACCACTTAGATAAAACGTAACCTAGACATGTTTGCTGTCTATGAACTTGTAATGACTTGGAGAATCATAATGGCAGGTCAGTTTTAGCATTTAGTAAAACTAGCAAAAAAGCCAAAACAAAAAACAAGTGTGGGATTGCACTTTTCTTTTGCAATTTCACCGCACTTGGAATTTTTTTCCCGTTTTCTAGTACACTACATGCTAAAGCCAATGATGTTGTTCAAAAGTGCAACTTGTCCCGCAAAAAACAAGCCCTCACATGGCCATATTGACAGAAAAATAAAAAAGTTATGGCTCTGGGAAGGAGGGGAGTGAAAAACGAGAATGCAAAAACGGAAAAGGGCAAGGTCTTGAAGGGGTTAATATGAGGTTAGGACCATCCTAAATTTGGGTACACTGACTCTGGTGGGATGGCTTTTACACTTTTTGCTTTTATCAAAAATGGTGTTTACTAAGTATCCAATGTTGTTTTTAAGCTCTATTTGCTTTTACTTACAGCAGGGTATGTGTTTATTTTGTTCTATCTTGGGTTTTGTTTGTTTCATGGCCAATGTGAACACGCTCCTATTTTGCATGCATACCAACTTATACTCCAGTTCATTTTTTTTTTTTTTAGGGTCAGTGTGAGACATGTAGATCAAGAGAGCAGTCAGTCATTACAAGTCTCACATTGGTAATCCCCTTTCATCTAAAATAATCTCTAGAGGCAGATTCTCAGGGAGATCTCAATCTGGCCCATAGATCTTAACAGCTCATTTACATATTAAGAAAAATGTGGCTTTCTCTGGAATAAGACATCAGATCGCAGAGCTCAAGGTATCATGTTATTCATCTTCCTATGACCTACATGCCCATATAGATGGCGTAGATGGGTTGATCCCACTGACAGAATCACTTAACTGGCTTCCTAAGGACTCAGTTCAAATGTGTGTCGAATACAATAATGAGTCATGACAACGTTTAACCAGTGCTGCGGACTAAGTTGGAGCTTCATACAATTGTGCTCAAAAGTTTACATACCCCGGCAGAATTTTAGCTTTCTTGGCCTTTTTTCAGACTATATGAATGATAACACCAAAACTTTTCCTCCACTCACGGTTAGCGGTTGGGTGAAGCCATTTATTGCCAAACTAGTGTTTTCTCTTTTTAAATCATAATGACAACCCAAAACATTCAAAAGTTTACGTACCCCTATTTCTTAATACTGTGTATTGCCCCCACTAACATCAATGACAGCTTGAAGTCTTTTATGGTTGTTGTGGATGAGGTTCTTTATTTTCTCAGATGGTAAAGCTGCCCACTCTTCTTGGCAAAAAGCCTCCAGTTCCTGTAAATTCATGGGCTGTCTAGCATGAACTGTGCGCTTGAGATCTCCCCAGAGTGGTTCAATGATATTTTGGTCAGGAGACTGAGATGGCCACTCCAGAACCTTCACTTTGTTCTGCTGTAGCCAATGACATGTCAACTCGGCCATGTGTTTTGGATCGTTGTCATGTTGGAACGTCCAAGTACGTCCCATGAGCACCTTCCGGGCTGATGATTGCAAATTTGCCTCCAGTATTTGCTGATAACGTGCTGCATTCATCTTTCTTTCAACTTTAAACAAGTTTCCTGTGCCTTTGTAGCTCACACATCCCCAAAACATCAGCAATCCACCTCCGTACTTTACAGTGGGAAAGGTGTTCCTTTCATCATAGTCCTTGTTGACCTCTCTCCAAGTGTAACGTTTATGGTTGTGGCCAAAAAGTTAAATTTTGGTCTCATCACTCCAAATTACCTTTTTCCAGAAGTTTTTTGGCTTGTCTCTGAGCTGTTTTGCGTAGTGTAGGAGAGATACTTTGTGGCATTTGCGCAGTAATGGCTTTCTTCCGGCGACTTGACCATGCAGCCCATTTTTCGTCAAGTGCCTCCTTATTGTGCATCTTGAAACAGCCACACTGCTAGTTTTCAGAGAGACCTGTATTTCAGCTGAAGTTATTTGTGGGTTTTTCTTTGCATCCCAAACAATGTTCCTGGCAGTTGTGGACGAGGACGACATTTTTGTTGGTCTATCTGACTGTGGTTTTATTTTCACAGAGCCCCTGATTTTCCATTTGTTAATCACAGTTTGAACACTGCTGACTGTCATCATCAATTCCTTGGTTATCTTTTTGTATCCCTTTCCTGTTTTATACAGTTCAACTACCTTTTCCAGTAGATCCGTCGACAATTCTTTTGCTTCTCCCATGACTCACAATCCAGAAATGTCAGTGGCTTGATGAAAGATGCAAGAGTCTGTCTGGATCCCAGAAACTCACTCAGCTTTTATGCACACACACTGATTACAAGCAAACAGGTCACAAATGAGGATGTTACCTTTAGTAGCCATTCACACCCATTTGTGTCAACTTCTGTGCATGTTATCAGGCCAAAATCACCAGGGTATGTAAACTTTTGATCAGGATCATTTGGATGTTTTGGGTTGTCACTATGATTTAAAGAAAGAAAACACAGTAGTTTGGCAATAAATGGCTTCACCCAACCACTAACCATGAGTGGAGAAAAAGTTTTGGTGTTACCATTCACATTCTCTGAAAAAAGGGACAAGAAAGCAAAAATTCTCCCGGGGTATGTAAACTTTTGAGCACAACTGTATATGGACTGGGAAATAAGTAAAATAAAATGAGGCACTGTATCATATAACTTCTATAATATAACTGTGATACATACAGATAAACCATCATTACAGTATAGATTCAGCTATGTACCCCCTGATCATAGAGGGTATGGAGGGGACAGGTATCAGCCACCTGTCAACCATGACTACTCCTTGTCACACTGCTGGACACGTCCTACAGCTGCACAAATACTTGACATATCTGGCTATATAGCACACAGTACCTGTAAATGCCAGGAAACCTTTACTAAGACATATTGACCCTTCCTAGTTCATGCATGCTATATTCCAGCTTATACATACGTAAGCAGTACTTACTGGGAATCTCTAAGACAGCGCAGTCAGAGGAACACTTTACACAGCGGTGAGGAGACAGATTACATATCCCAGCTCTAGTCTCTATCCTGGTAATGTAAGAGCAGCAGACATCCCCTGCACCTAATCGATGGCTTGCAGCAGTAAATTTCCACTCCAGGCTCCCAGGGCTCAGAGTCTCTCTTGTTGCATCGGATATAGGCGGTGCTGCTTCTGGTAGAACCAGCTCTCTGCTGAACTTAGCAGCTCATCACAGGAATGTGTAGAAGACAAAAGACAAAATAAGGCTTCTGCCAAGAGAATCCTAGGAGGTTAAAGTCCCCGTCAGCAGGCAGAGCGCTCCAGAAGTGTCCGCCTTACTGGCTGCAGTTCACCTCTCCAGAGAATGAATACCTAACATACTGAAGCCATTATATAAGGGGGGACGAGCAATACCTGAACACAACACCACCGCCCCACTTAGCGGCATTTCGCTTTCTCTCTCGCTGCAAACTTGATGACGAAGTTGCACAAAAAAGACGTACAGTTACATGTTTGACTACGTTACACGGAGCGCGCACTTCTACTACTTTACTTGTGACTCCACAGGGGTCATTTTGATGCCCATTTTTGAATCACACAAAGGTCCATTCGCGGAGACTTATTTATTTTGCTTTGTTTATAAAGCACTATCACATTCCGCACTGCTTTACATACATCATCGCTGTCCCCACTGGGGCTCACAATCTACAATTTCCTATTAGAAATGTGTTTGGAGAGTCGGCGGAAACCCACAAAAACTCGGGGAGAACATACAAACTCCTTGCAGATGTTGTCCTTGGTGGGATCTGAACCCAGTGCTGCAATGCAATGCTGCTAACCACTGAGCCACCGTGCTGCCTGGTATTTTGTGCGCCATTAGTGATGAAGGATGCGCTGGAGTAAAATGCACCAAATTCAGTAACAAGAATTATTTGTTGCATATTTCAGCAGCCGAGAGAAACAGAAATGTACTCGAGTCGTGGGATGGATACACTCCTGGTATAAAATGTATGCCACTTAATTTGTATAAATAATTCATTCATCAACCACGCCACAGGAAAAAAACATAACAAATCTGCAATGTGTGCACAGGCCCTTATGAGAATCTGTCTCCAGGTTTTGCCACTTAATCTGAAAGTTTTCATAACGTCACCAGCAGGAGATCATCACTAGAGGACTAGAAAACCTGCTGCCATGCCATCCTCTATACTCATGAGCGCTGTATAACCCCCGCCTCCAATAATTGGCTGCTTTCTGCCTATGAACAGAGTATGCAAAAAGCTGTCAATCGTTAGGGTGGGTGGGGTATATCTGCAGCAAGTAAAAATGTGATATTATAAAAACTGCCAAAAAAAAAGTTATCATAAAGTCACTACCACAGGTAAAGTTCACTAACATTCATGGTGAAATCAAGCACATTTTCTGCCAAATGGCAAGAAATGAACTGAGAGACTAAGCATGTGCGATGGACCATGCCATTCACCTCCTCCATTGAAGAACTGGGGCTTGAGTCTTCTGATGGAGGTCACAGTAGCGGGAAAAGTACCGATCTAATAAGTATCACCTATCCAGGGGACGGGTGCTAATTTTTGGACACTGCCCTTCACCTGTGACTTTCCAGCTGTTGAAGAACTATGGGTATGTGCACACGTTGCAGATTGGCCGCTGCGGATTCGCAGCAGTTTTCCATTCGTTTACAGTACTATGTAAACCTATGGAAAACAAAATCCGCAGTGCACATGCTGCGGAAAAAAAACGCGCGGAAACGTAGCGTTGTTTATTCCGCAGCATTTCAATTCTTTGTGCGGATTCCACAGCGGTTTACACCTGCTCCATAATAAGAATCCGCAGGTGTAAAACCGCAGGTGGAATCCGCACAAAAACCGCAGAAAAATCGCGATAAATCCCCAGGAAATCCGCAGAGCGGTTTACCTGCGGATTTACCAAAATCAGTCCGGAAAAATCTGCAGAATAATCTGCAGCATGTGCACGTGGCCTATACCTAAGCATGCAATGATAGCTGCCACACTGTCGTAGGGTTGACTCCACCGATGGCATACATTACCTTTACTGCTAAGAAGGACCAGACCTTCTACAATTATTCCAGTCTATCTGAAAATGTGTGTAACATGATTCAGTGCTTCCATGGTATAATGTAACAAGTGTTCTGCACCGCACACGAGGACCATTCATTGGGTTTCTCCAGGGACTTGCTACATAGAGCGAGGAATGTGTCGGGGAGGCCACTTTTATACATATATGTTAAGAATACATTATACAGTAGGTGATGCACTTTCTGTAAAGTCTACTTTACATACATACTTCAGTGTATAACTATCAAACAATCCCTATTAGTTCTCAATTGTAAATTAACACATGTCTTAAGGCCGAATTCACACATCCGTGTGTACGAGTAAAGACCTGGGTGCAGGTCTCCTGACCCGAACTGGTCAGCCACATATATGCCAATGACGCTGTTGGGTTCAGATTGGGAGACCAGCGGCAGGCCTGTGCAACACACGTGCGAATGTAGCCTATTACATATTTAGGAATCTAACCTATGAAAAAGTCTTAAAGAAATCCAGCACCTGAAATAAGTCTAGAAAAATCATACTTGCCAACTCTTCCAAAAGGCTACAGGAAAAAGGGGAGACCTTCTAAACACCTTGAATAGCTAGAAAAACTTCTGTGAAGTGCCAGATCCTACTGAAAACCCGCTCTCATGCCAGAAAGCACCGATTCAGAATGACTTTTCCTTGGAAGAGACATGCATGAGACTACAGGGAAATTTCAGGGTACATGACCTGTCCTTCCAGGTGGGCTGTTTACAGAGCTGGCAAGTATGCATAAGATCTGGAGGAAAAAGGCAATCTGCGGTATTTTACTGCTGGGGAAAATTGTGCACAATTTACAACCTTATTTTTGAAAACAGTGCATAAATGTAAAAGGTGAGCACTATTGCTAGGCCCACCCAACTATACACATTTCAGTACTTAGATAAAGGATGGTGGACAACCAGCTTCTCGTAATCACCTTGACTGGCAGCACTATGGAGGCCCTCAGAAAGGTGGAGTGGTGCTTGTGCCCAATTTTCTACAAGACCACATAAGCGAGTAGCAAATTGTAAGTCACATGACGAAAAACAGACATAAATATATTTAAAACATCAACCAAAAGTGCTTTAACTTTTATTAAACAGAAAGCCCTAATTAAAAAAAACAGCGATATAGTACAAGCGAAAAGTACAACTTGTCCCTAATTAATGAACAAAAAAAAAAAGCCTCAGGCGGCTTTGTTTCCGCAAAAGAAAAAATAACAAAACTTAAATTCCGATATGCCGAGCTCAAATAAGTTTATTTTGTGTGATCTCACAGTCCAAAAATGGCTTAATCCCAAAAAGGGGTTTTCCAACTACAGAACTGGTAAAGTCCCACGTGAGCAGCCTGGGTGTGTGTTCCTTTAAGTAGTACAATAAATAACCAACATCTCATAGCTGCGGACCTTTCACCCAACATTCCACAAATGATTCTTTAAATTTTAAAATATTTTTTGGAATGCTGGTTAATTTCAAGTTCAGCAAAAAGCAAATTTTATTTCTACAAGTTTCAAATGTGGAGTTGTTTAGAAATCAGAACCTAATAAAATAAGTGGCGGCATCTCATCCTCAGGCTGGGGTCACAAATGATGCTCCTGGGTTGCATCGGCTAAGAAGTTGGTCCCTAATTGTTGCCGCGGCTTTTCGCTGCATCATCAGAAATGACTGCTATTGAGCTCCTTGTTTCCAAAAGAATATTCAGAAGGTAGAGTCAGTTCAAAGGCAGCAAGCAGATTATTACATGGGATGAAAAGCCTCCCTTAGGCCGGCGTTTTTTACGGCCGTAATACGCAGAAATGTTCCCAAAATAGTGATCCGTATGTCATCCGTAGACAGGGTGTGGCTGCGTATTTTGCGCATGGCATCCTCCGTATGTAATCTGTATGGCATCCGTACTGCGAGATTTTCTCGCAGGCTTGCAAAACCGACATCTAATGGATTTATGTGCTCAAATGTTCGTTAAAACATATATACAGTATTACCACTGCGCGGCCGCCCTGCTTGTGATTCCCAGCCCCGCAGTGACTTATTGTGATGCTGCACGAGTAAAAATAACGTAAAGTGGACCCTCTGGACCGCGACGACGAACCCCTCACGGACGAGCTGACCTGGTGGACCGCCCCCTATACAGGGAGAGTTAGGGGCAAGCCCGTGAGGGACTATCGCCACGGAAGCTGGAAGGCTATACAGAAAAGGACCAAAAGACGTAGTGGTGCTAAAAGGAAAACCTGGAGGGACACGGAGCGAGTTAGGTAGAGACAAGGGAGAGAGGACAGGGGTGCGGAGAAGCTGAACTGTATGGGCAGTGGCTGCAGGGACTCAGGACAATAAAGGAACCGGGCTACAAGGGTTAGAGGAAAACGGGAGGATCTAGCAGAGACCCAAAGAGGCACTGGACAGGGGGTACAGGACAGAAGGAGAGCAGGCACGGAGGAACCCAGGGGGAAGAGGCAGAGACGCAGGTATGGCGCCGAAGGCAGAGGAACAAGATCAGGCGGAGGAAGGACTATGCGGAAGAAGCGGGGGACCAGGAGCACATGTGGAACACAAATGATCTACTGGCACCGAGTAAAGGAGGAGAGCTGCTTACGTATCGAGGCGAGGAAGCACTTCCGGGTGAAGATCCTCCAGGACGATCGAGAGGAGAGGAAGGAGCGCCGGCAGAGAAGATCAACGGTACGCACGCGCAGTGAAGAAACTAGTGTGCGCGTGCGCCCGACGAGCAGGAGCGGCCGGGAGCGAGCGCAGAGAAGAGGACACCGCAGGAGAGGAGGCGTGCCGGAACGCCGAAGACTGGTGAGTATGGAGAGGCGGCGACAGCGGCGTGACACTTATGATTTATTCACATTGCGGGGCTGGGATTCACAGGCAGGGCGGCCGCGCAGGCGCAGTCAACTGGGCTGCATATGAGGAAAGACAGGCAGCGCTCACTGCGCCTGCACCAGGCAGGGGAAAAGAGCGCAGGCGCCGGCTATTTTAAAAACAGCGGTGAGGAGGAGGCGGCGCCCGGCGCCAAGAAGATGTGAGAGACAGCTGTGTGCTATCTGAAGCAGGGGGGAAACGCTGGCCTCCCTGACTGAAGACAAGGTATTTCTGACAAATTATAAAACTGATTATTTCTCTAGTTACAACACCCAGAACTAAAAGAGCCACCTTGTCAGGTGGCACTACTGCTGCACAAGGTGGCTCTTTTAGTTTGAAACGACTGGGGAGGGGGGGTGACAGGTTCCCTTTAACCCCTTCAGATGGATTTACATCGTGGGACTGACAGAACGACAGAAGGTATGGGATATTGTTGATTTTTTATGTTACCTTTTTTACAGGACGAGGGTCTTCAGGTGGATTACCAGTATAATAAAATATTACAACACCCTGTGTCTTTATTTAATTAAAGTACTTTGTAATAATGTGTGTGTGTTTTATTAACCATTTCGTACTATTGGATTAATAATGGATAGGTGTCATAATTGACGTCTCTCCATTATTAATCTGGCTTAATGTCACCTTACAATAGCAAGATGACATTAACCCTTCATTACCCCATATCCCACCGCTACACGGGAGTGGGAAGAGAGTGGCCAAGTGCCAGAAAAGGCGCATCTTCCAGATGTGCCTTTTCTGGGGTGGCTGGGGGCAGATGTTTTTAGCCACGGGGGGGCCAATAACCATGGACCCTCTCCTGGCTATTAATATCTGCCCTCAGTCACTGGCTTTACCACTCTGGTGGAGAAAATTGCGCGGGAGCCCACGCCAATTTTTTCCGCGATTTAACCCTTTATTTTACCGGTTAGAGTGCCCAAATTTTGCACATACACACTACTAACATTAGTAGTGTGGAATATGCAATAAAAAAGGGATATGAGATGGTTTACTGCATGTAAACCATGTCTCATATCATGTCGGGTTTGTGAAGGAGAAAGAAAAAGCCAGCAATTGAATTACCGGCTTTTCTATAAAACACCGCTGCGTATTTCTCGCAAGTCACACTGCTGGTCTGTGTGTAATTCGTATTTTTCTTGCCCCCATAGACTTTCATTGGCGTATTTTTTGCGCAATACGCTGACAATCGCAGCATGCTGCGATTTTCTACGGCCGTACAAGACCGTATAATACGGATCAGTAAAATACGGCAGATAGGAGCTGGGCCATAGAGAATCATTGTACCGTATGCAATCCGTATTTTCTGCACCTCTCATACGTCCGTAAAACTCGCTAGTGTGACGACGGCCTTATGAGGAGAGATTGGAAAATATAGGCTTCTTTAGCTTAGAAGAAAAATGTCTCCGATGAGATCTCATTAATAGGTATAAATACGTGTGTGGTCAATACAAAGTGACTGGCACCGGACCTATTCCTTCTAAAGACCTCATCAAGGCCCAGGGGGCATCACTACGTGTGGAGGAAAGGGGAATGATAATTTATTCATACATCTTTGAGTCACAGAAAAACAACATGGCTCTGTAGACTTCTAGGCCTATGATCCTTCAACTGACAAAGGCCAAAAGAGCGTTCTAGCCCATCGGACTGTATGGTCCTACTCCCGAAGTATAGGTGTGATGGAAGCCTCAGACCAGAAGACCCCGCCACAAGAGCAGACAAGTTCTTAATACAAGGGAATGGTTCACTTTTTTTTCCACTAATGAAAATGAGGTACTGATACGTGTTCTTTTTTACTACCATAATTTGCTTTTTTTGTAAATTATTTTCTGATGGTGAATTTATTTATTTGACTTTACGTTCATGATTACGGAGGCATTCATCTTGCCTGAGCTATTAACAGCATATATGGATATGCTTTATAGCAGTCACACAGACATCAAATGACTGGAGATTTCTATGAAAGAGTTTCCTGGTATGCTCTGTGACCTGTGCAGAGAGGGGGAGGAGGCGAGCTGTGACCATCACCTATAGTGAATGCGATCCTGTGTCATCTATATCTAGGTGATGTTTTTACTGTAATCCTGCCTGTGGTGATAATGAGATGACATTTATGGTATTTTTACATGCAGTTTACCACTTCCCAGTTGCACGAGTGCTACACAACGAGGAGCAGGTCCCTTCCTTACTGTTTCTTCTGCTAAGATATAACGATAAACCGGATTGTCAGGATCTGCTGCCACGTGTGAATGTAGAGGTTGAGCACTCGCCCCTCTCCAGCGCTGGATATTTTTTTGTATAAAGTATAGATTTTAACCTCTGGTAATCTTGTGGTCAAATCCTAAAAACAGGAGGAATTTGCAAAAAAGTGGGTACTTGGTGGCAGGGTTAAAATGTCTGGATTTTTGCAATGTAAATGTTGGCAAGTAGGTGCCAGGATGACTGCCAAGAAGTGATCTCTACAGAACAGCAAGTGTCTGTTCATGATGGGGTTAAGTGGCTCGTGTTGGAACTGCATCATTTCAGGATTTTCCCCCATTATTATTGATAGTGACAAAAAATAAATGAAAAGAAAATTACCAAAAAAAATTGACAAATACATCTAAAAGAGGAGTCTCCACAATTTAAACAAGGAATGCAGTCAAATAATAAATGACTCAACCCATCACTCATGGGGTCCTTACTGTCTGTGTGATGACATGAAGGGCAGGGGACCTCCGCAAATAATTACCGTCCTCAGCAGTGATGGTAGTATGGCCTTCACGGTCCATTATTAGCAGGTCGGATCCCACAGACCGATGGGACCACAAACGTGTGTGGGGAGGGTGGGCACTTACCAGGGGAGTAAAGTATTTCACATTTACATGTATAACCCCGGCTACAACAACTTGATTTAAAAGAAGCCATTATCTGATTACACATCCTTTATAACTTGATAATGCGCCAGAGATCAGCCATAAGGAGTAATATTTCCCATGCAAATCACCCTGAAACACCAAGCCGCAGGGTCAGATAGTCATCACACATACTAGATGACAGCTTTACGACAGGTGTGGCCCTAATCATATATTTCATTACATGGAGTAACAAGTCATAAAATCGGATTAGTTTACAAAGCTAACATTTGTTCAGGGTTTCCCACAAATAAAATTCATTTTAATCAATAGATCTTTAAATAATAAGTTCTACAATTGGATTTATTTAATAATAATGTTCCTGTGCTGAGATAATCTTATAAATGTGCCCCTGCTGTGTCCTGTGTAATGTCTGTGTCTGACCGTACAGGGACATGGTCTGATCATACCACAGCTCCTGGGCAGGGAGGACGCAAAAGGGAGAATACAGACAGGATGTCATTGGATCACAGATGATTCTTTTTGTAATTCACAGTCTGGAGGCAGCAGAGGGGTCGGGGATCACAGCCGGGGAGGAGGAGACCCCCTGTACAGTCCGGCCCCTGTGCACCAAAATCTAATTAGCATATAACTACAAATGGTGAATAAACAAGAACCACAATGCAGATTTCTTTACCAAAGGAGTCACTGTAATAAGTATTACAGCGCCATTACAGCCATGTCTGTACTTTACAAAATCGTGCTGACAGGTTCTCTTTAAGGCTGCATATTGTCGTGTGAGCAACACCGCCTTGTAAGAACCATAAAAATCAGCACCGAAAATCTCTGGAATCATATGGCGAATTTATAAAAATGAAACAGAAAAACAAACAAAAGAAACCCACGGAATACTCAGGGGAGCAGAAGGAATACTGACAGGTCCTCTTTAATGCAGGACAATTATTTTGCCATCGAAGACAAATTATGACTAAGGTGAGATTAATTTAAACTAAAACTCATGAAATTCCACATAAAATAGATTTAATGGACTGGACCACTTCCAGTAAAAGGAACCTGTCAGCCATTTCATACTGCCTGAAGCATCAGCTGTAGTGATGAGCGAATGTGCTCAGGTAACGTCTTCTCCAGGCATGCTCGGGTGCTATCCAACCATCTGGGCGTGCTCATATATTATGTTCAAGTCCCTGCAGCTGCATGATTGGCGGTTGTGAGGGTATGTGCAGAATTTCGGCATTAGGCAGCACTTTGGACGCAGCACATGTCCACTACATGAAAAGCGCTGCCGGCTATTGAATGCAGGTGATTCCGCATGTGTTCATTGAACCGTGTGGAATAACCGCACCCTATACATTGTACGAGTGAAATTTATCTCGTGGAGACTCCTGTCTTCGCAAGATAAATAGACATGCTGCAGTCTGGAAAGACGCGCCACATGTCTGTCTTCGCAAGGAAGCAGAGGGCGCCGATGTAAGCATAGTGGACATGGCATTTCTTGAAATCCCATCCACTATGCTGTAACAGCTGGACGCTGCGGCTTGGACACTGCGGATGTATGCAGCGTCCAACCTGCAGCGTTTACTGGGAACATACCCTTAGACAGCCTCAACACATGTAGGGATTTGCCTGTTTGTTAGGGAATTAACATACAAACTCATTGCAGATGTTATCCTTGATGGGATTTGAACCCAGGACCCCAGTGATGCAAAGCTGCATTTCTAACCACTGAGCCACCGTCCTGCCCACATGTGCTGTCACAAGGGGAAGAAATAACACTTTGATGGTCAATTTATTCATGTTCTAACTAAGGGCTGAGATTTTATGGGGAATATAACGAATGACTAAAAACAGACCTCTAAGCACCATCATATATGACTGCTTGCCGAGCTGGAGATGTGTCAAGTATAGTAGTGATCAATAGGACAGATAAGTTCCTATCATTGATCCCAGTAATTATGCACTAAAGTCAGGGTCTCCTGAGCCCCCAATAGATGGGGCAATTAGATAATATTCAGCTGCAGATTAAGTAGAGAGAACACAGGGCTTATTGTCTGCTTAAATTAGTAGCTATCAAAGAGTGAGGGTATAATCAGTCCTAATGAACAATCCTCCAAGAATACTGTATTTCGAGACTGGATAGATATATATATATATTATTAGATAGAATCGATTGAACCTATAAAGTGGAGAAAGGGCATGTAATGTACATATCTTATTATCTTCCCCAATGACTCAAGGTCATAAAGCTAATTAGGGTTTCCATGGTACGCTTTTTGCTGCATGATCTCATACACAGAATGAGTCATATAAAAATAATAAAAATGTTGCCTATTGGGACCTATGCACATATATATGGTTTCTGCACAGCTTTAGAAGGATCCAACTAAGACACTAAAAAAAATTACGGTAAACAATTTTGCACCATTTTCTGGGGAACTAGAGAAATATTAGTCTCAATTAACACCATTGCTAACTAACTGTTGATACAATGTAAGGTTCAATAACAAGCAATCACAACACAACAGTTACCATCTGCTGCTGAGAAGTGACAATGTTGCTGTCAGACAAAAACTAACTGTAAGCAGTGTCACATTTGGTGACTGTTCCGCGTTCCTAAAATATGAGGTTTGGGAATCTGTCGCCAGGTTTTTGCTGCTCACTCTCAGGGCAGTATATGTACATTTATGTTGTTTGAGTCACCGTATTCTGATGTGAATAACAATGTTTCCATCAATGGAGTTGTGTAAGAAGCATTAGAACAAGGCTCTGCATGAGCGGCTTGTCAAACTGGAGCCATCACTACCAACTTCATTAAGCTTCAGGTATTTCACAGTTGTTTCCTGAGCTAAATCACTTAAACATATTGAGATTCCTGGAAACACCACACCTAGGGCTATGCTACCATTAAACGGATAGGGCTTCATTAGTAAAGTACAATAATAAGTACATGTTTATATTCTGCAGCTACAGATTAGTCATCAGCATGACGATAGTTATGGGGCACAAGCAGATATCTATATATTTCCGTGCATTGTAAGATTTTATCAAGTAGATATTAAAGATCTAGCTCAAGCCAACAAGCAATGCAAAAGACAAACACAAAAACTCCACTTATCATATACAATGTAAATGTCCCGCCATGCCGGCCAGTGCAGCTGCTCCTGTTCTCACTGCCGGTCTTGACTGTCCAGGAGCAGTGGCGGCACACGTGCTCATTGCTATCAGAATCAATCAATGGTCTCAGTGGTGATGCTGTGATGTATGATTTGAGACCTCTGAGGGAATTGAGTGGCTGCAGAGGTCACAATTCCATGTGACCACTGCAGCCAATCACTAGCCTCGGCACATCTCCTTTGCAGTAAACACTAAAGGGCTCATGGAGATGTCTGTGGATCTCGGCACGCAATGCATGGATTAGCCACGGTTCAGGTCCACAAGACCTTCTTCAGACGGATGGCATTATGAATACTGTGTTATTTAGATGAAACCGCGCTGTGCAATAAAGGGATATGCGCATATCTCCTGGGCATCACATCCCTTTACTGCACAGTGCCATTTCACCTATATAACATGTTTTGCACAGAGATCTTGTGCACGCACCACGTGTTCCCATCCTATTGCAGGTACTTTCCTTGCCACAGGCAATGGGCTCACTGAGACACATCACAACATTGCAGACCATGGGAGTGGCATAAGGTGGGATTAAAAGGGGGTAGCCCCATTTCAAAAATCACTCCTCTGTTGGCTCATGGATGCAAAAAAAATAAAAAATACCAAATTGAGCTTTTACTCACCCTCCCAAGATCCAGTGCCATTTCCCGCCGCTGCTTTGGTATGTTACATCACATTGATAGTGCTGCAGCCAATCACTGAGCTCATAGGTTCTGCTGAAGAAGACACAAGATGCCTAGCTCAACGATTGGTTGCAGCGCTGTCAAAATTATGTCACGACTGCAGCTGA